>NC_134492.1:55992297-56154797 GCF_040206685.1 Ascaphus truei | reverse complement strand
TAACCGCTCCCTATAACTCCTCCTATTGCCCTATATAACATCTCCCTATAACTCCTCCTATTGCCCTATATAACATCTCCCTATAACTCCTCCTATTACCCCATTTAACCGCTCCCTCTAACTCCTCCCTATATCTCCAACTATTATCCCATATAACCTCTCCCTATAACTGCTCCTATTACCACATATAGCCGTTCCCTATTACTCCTCCTATTACCCCATATAACCTCCCCCTATAACGCCTCCTATTACCCCATATAACCCTCTCCCTATAACTCCTCCTATTACCCCATATAACCTCTCCCTATAACTCCTCCTGTTAGCCCATATAACCTCTCCCTATAACTCCTCCTATTGATATTCCCTAAACTGATAAACAAGGGGTTTAAACACACACCCCCCCCCGTATACACTGATTTTAAGAGTCCCTGCAACACTAAAATGACCTTGAATATATCTTTTTTTTCATACTTTGAACTTGCGTTGCTCCTCTAATTTCAACCTGGCAATGAAGGGGTGACATCTCCTATGTTATGGGATCGGTCAGTGTTACAGTTTGTGCAATACAGAAACAAGCTCGTTCCACGGATAACCTTACCTTCTGCATTGCAGGTCGGTGGGCAAATTAATGGGGGCGTTAGAATAAAAATCCACAGCTTGTATATTTTCAGTGACATTCCCATGATTTTTATCTCTTCGATCCTGGAACAGTCCGGAAGCGTCCCGTTAAGTCCCCTCGTCCTTCTTTTGGAAGGTCCGGTAATTATTTACAGAGGGTCTTGACCTGAGTTTTAGTAACACTGCCTGGGAACGCCTCTGTGGAATAGTAAAGGTTCACGAGTCACAGTGATCTGTTTTATGGTACTGTGGCTAGGACATGCCTGCTGTTACCCAGGGAAATTCCCAGAGGGTTCCGGTACCAAGTGGTCCTTCAAGGTCCAAAACGGCAGTCTCCCGGGAGCCTGTGTGTCAGTGTGTGTGTGTGTGTCAGTGTGTGTATGTCAGTGTGTGTCAGTTTGTGTGGCTGCAGCGAAAGTCAGTTTGCTCTGTGTGTATCAGTATGTGTGTAGCTGCAGGGAAAGTCAGTCTGCTCTGTGTGTGTGTGTATCAGTATCGGTGTGGGTGTATCTGTGTGTGTGTTTGCGTGTGTTTGTAGATGCAGGGAAAGTCAGTCTGCTCTGTATGTGTGTATCAGTGTCTGCTCTGTGTATGTATGTGTGTATGTGCGTATGTGAGTCAGTCTGCTTAGTGTATCAGTGTATCACTATGTGTGTGTGTATGTGAGTCAGCCTGCTCAGTGTATCAGTGTGTGTGTCAGCCTGCTCTGTGTGTATCAATGTGTATGTGAGTCAGCCTGCTCTGTGTTTACCAGTGTATGTGTGTGTGAGTGAGTCTTTTGTGTGTGTGTATGTGAGATAGCCTGCTCAGTGTATGCGCGTGTGTGTCAGCCTGCTCTGTGTGTATCAATGTGTATGTGAGTCAGCCTGCTCTGTGTTTACCAGTGTATGTGTGTGTGAGTGAGTCTGTGTGTGTGTATGTGAGATAGCCTGCTCAGTGTATGCGTGTGTGTGTCAGCCTGCTCTGTGTGTATCAATCAGTGTCTGTATGTAAGCCAGTCTGCTCTGTGTGTATCAGTTTGTGTGTATGGGTCACCGCCAACCGGGTGGGTCTGCCGGGGTTGGTGTCCCGGGCCTGGTGAGTCAGGGGGCCCGGCACGTGTCAGGGGGGGGGAAAGGACGGGGCTTTGGAGTATGCCAGACAGCAGGGAATTGGAGGGTGCCAGGGGGCGGGGCTTTGGAGAATGCCAGACTGCAGGGGATTGGAGGATGCTGGGGGCGGGGCTTTGTAGAATGTTGGGTGGTGGGAGATTGGAGGATGCCCTCCTACTGCAAGCCGGGCCTCCCCGCCCCTCATCACCGCCCCCCTCCTCTCCTCCAGTAATGCAGGCCCCTCCCCTTCCCTCGGTACCGCCCCTCTGCCCCTCCCTTCCTTAGGCTCGGCGGGCCTGCTGGGCTCGCCTCTGAACCGGCTATGCTGCTCAAGCAGGCCCATCCACGGGCCCCAAGTAACCCACATGCCCCCCTCCCAGGCACCATAACCACCCTAAGGGGGGATAGGCCTTATTTTTATGTGTGTTTGGGGAGGGGGACTTATTGTGTGTGTCACTGTCTCTGTGTGTCACTGTCTCTATGTGTCACTGTGTGTTTGTGGGTCTGTGTGTCACTGTGTGTGTGTCACTGCCTGTGTGTCACACTGTATCTGTGTGTCACTGTATGTGTAATGGTGTAGATCATCGGGAAGCGCAAACATGTGAAAACATAAAAATAATCTGATGGTGCAATATAGTTATAGCAAAAAATGTGAAGTTAATAGTGTCAAGTCGATATGTAGAATACTCACAAACGTGAGGTGGGTAGTATACACGTAAGGGTATCTTTAGAGGATGATCCGCCAACACTGCGGTGAAATACAGATGATTCCAATGGAGATATACTCTCCGGTAAACCTTAGTATAAAACAAGATGACCGGACATAGTGCAGACTGTATATAATATTTATAAAAAGTAGATAAAATCCAATACACTCACATGATTAAAATAGTACGTAAGCATTTAGATCTCACACAACGGATCTCGGCAGCAGGATCAGTAGCTTCTCTGCTTCCCCTCTGTTGTAGCGTGCGTGTCACGGATGCGTCTCACTGAAAGCGGAAGTGACATCATCCGCTTCCAGTGGTTCCGGTCCGGTTGTGGATTAGATTGGTCAACGTCACTCTACGCGTTTCACCTTCCTCGGTTTCGTCACTGTATCTGTGTCAGTGTGTATCACTCAGTGTGTGTGTGTCACTGTGTATCTGTGTGTCACTGTATCTGTGTCAGTGTGTATCACTCAGTGTGTGTGTGTCACTGTGTATCTGTGTGTCACTGTATGTGTGTCAGTGTGTATCACTCAGTGTGTGTGTGTGTCACTCGGTGTGTTTGTGTCACTCTGTGTGTCATGGAACAAGAATCATATTTCTGTTTGACCCCCCTTGCAGCTTCTGCTTGTCATGTCTCCCTAGTTTAGCTGCCTGTTATTTTCCCTGTCCCAGCAGCTACATTATTGTTACATGTTGTTTACACCGCCCTAGTGAGTGTTGGTTGCCTGCAATCTCCTATTCTCATAGCTGAGAGTGGGCTATTCTGCCCTCCCCCCTGTTTTGCTGATAGTTAGTTAGTCCCATCTCCCTTCCAGTGTGACCCTTCCCCCCACACTTCCTTTTCCACCCTGGACACAGTGAGTACAGACCTGTCTGTTACTACCCCAGCAAGGCCTTTCTGTCTTACCGTAGTCTAACTTCACGCAAGCATTTCTGACAGAGAAGCACTCTCTACAAGCACCCTTTGTTATCTACTTCTGCAATAAAGTTAAGAAAGACAATAAGGACTTGTGATGCTTTGGAAGAGGGTTGTTCATGCATGTGCAGCATAGCCCCAGGTCTTATGGCGGGCATATTGTGGTTGGCACAAGCGTTTGCGCATGCGCAGGAGTTAGCGCGACACGGCGGCCATTACATGTTTGCACATGCGCAGTTATCAGCGGCCATTACAAGTTTGCGCATGCGCAGTGAAGAACGCGCACGCAGCCCCAATAGAAAGAAGGTCCGCAAGGGACTACAAACCCCAGGATGCCTAGGGGCATACACACACCTAATGCCAGGGAGCCAATGGAGTGGCCAGTTCTCTAGAGGAGAGATAAATTTGGCGCGCAGAGGAAGGAAGGTTAGTTAGAGCTGGGAGCAGGTTAGGGGAGGTTGTATGTGCAGGGAGCAGTGGCCCCTGCACTAGGCCAGGTTACCCCACTATGCACCAGATAGGCCCTAAGTCATATCCTAGATTGTGGCTGCTCTAGGGAAGGCCCCTTCAGTTAGGGACCCTGCCCTTTAGTTCTTCTAAGTTTAGGGATACAGCTGCAGTGCTGCAAGACCCTGACAAGTGTGGTCTGGGACCAGACCTACCTCACTAAAGATAGAGACTATCTGTATGGTGAGATCACCAGAGGGAGACTATTCCACCAGGAGAAGGACGCCATCGCTGAGGCTTCGGCGCTGGACACAGACGGATCCCCTGGCTGTTGTTCTGCTATACCCGAGTGCAGGAGCTCCGGGCAGGTATACATCAAGTGCACCAACAATACACCTCATCTAGTGGGCAGTGCTGTCTCACACTTGGGTGGGGTTGAGGGACTCTTGGGCACTTGGGTATATGGTATTGGGTTACGGCCCAGTGAGGCCAGTGTTACAGGGTGACAATCACGCTGTTGATGATCTTATATATGGTGATATGTTATTCTGCTGCATACGGTAAACGGTTATATACAGTGTTCGACAAACCTATACATTTGCTCGCCCCGGGCGAGTGGATTTAACTCCCGGGCGAGTAAATATTGGCCCAAGCAGCACATGTTTGGTACTAGGTGGCGAGTAGATTTTTTTGTGTGGCGAGTAGATTTTTTGGTGATTTGTCAACCACTGGTTATATATACTCTGGTGTATGTGGTTACTGTATGCGGGTCCTGTGTCAGGGGTTATTCTATACACTAGGATCCTGCACAGGTGGAGGCGCTGTAAGTACATTCCTGGATACAGCCTAGGTTCCCATCAGCTGCTGCTGTGAGCCTGACAGGTATTGCACCACACCTGGTAATACATATAGATTTCCTCACATGGTCCCTATCTGCGATTAAAGTGTGTTACCCTTTATTAAAATAAACATACTGCATTGTAATGTTTTTTTCAGTATTATAATAACAAGAAAATATTTACTTTTAAAGTTGCGACCGAATTTGTTTTTCCGTGTTAGGTACGGGGACGGGAGAGGGGGGGGGGGTTCTCCTTTCATTTGTCCTGAGCCCCGTGATTTCTGTTGGAGGCCCTGATCTTTGTTTTTATGAAGGTGCGCAGACGAGCGGCTGCGCTTATGGGATAAGGGACCCGCGCGCCCCTATGTGACTTACCCTCTGAGTTGGGGACACAGATGCTTTGCTACCAGAGGGGCTTGTTACACATGTTCTGCATGTTATTATATTGCATTACAATGTATTACAGACCCCTCTAGCACAGGGGCTTCCATAGAAAATATGGTCTCTCTGACGGTCTTAGTGTTGACCGGTTCCTGTAGCTGGGTTAAAAGGAGACGACATTTCCTCTCCTCTTCTTGATCCATCTCCTAAACAGGGACCTTTTGGGGGTTACTGCACAGATGCAGAAATACCAACAGGCAGATGACGTGTGGTCTTCGTCTCCATCTTCCTCTTAATCTTCATCGAGAAAGGGCTCCAGGAATAGGGTGACCACCCGTCCCCCTTTTGCCGGTACAGTCCCGGTTTTTCGAGAGCTGTACCGGTTTTCAGTGTGTACCGGAAATGTCCCGGATTTTCTCCCTGGTCCCGTTTGTTTTGTACTGTAGATGCGGTGCGCGGCGGCGGCGAGGATGCGGCAGCCCGGCCGGTGAGTATTTTTTTGAATTTCAGGGAGTTGGGCTTCTAATATGCCGGGCTGCAAGTGATTGGCTGGAGGATGCCGGAGGCGGGGCTTTCTCCGCTTCCTCACACGATCCCCGCGGCCCGCGCGGTGGGAGCGGGGACAGCCGTTGGCTGTTTGGCGCTTTTCTCCCCTCTGCCTCCGTTCCCTGTGGCTGCTGCCCGAGGTAGAGAGGTAGGCGCGGGGGGAGCAGGGTTGGCGGGAGCGTGGATGGCTGGAGGCGTGCGCACTTTCCCTCTCTCGCGCGCGCACTTTCCCTCCCTCGCGTGCGCATGGGGACAGTGCGCGGTTGCTGTTGGGGAACTCCCTGCTTCTGTCCAGGTGCGCGGCCTTATCCCCGATAGGTGGGAGAGCGCGGAGCCAGGTCTGGCGGACGGGTTCTTCCCCCGTCCCGTCCACGGGCTCGGCTAGCAGTGACTTCCGTCGCTGGGGGGCGGTGCAGGGGGAGGCGGGGTGTGTGTGTGTATCAGTGTGTGTGTGTGTGTGTGTGTTTGTATCAGCATGTGTGTGTGTGTTTGTATCAGCGTGTATAGGTGTGTGTGTGTAGGTGTGTGTGTGTGTATCTGTGTGTGTGTCAGTGTGTATCAGCGTGTGTGTGTCAGTGTGTATCAGCGTGTGTGTGTTTGTGTGTATCGGTGTGTGTGTGTGTCAGTGTGTGTGTGTGTATCAGTGTGTGTGTATAAGTTGGTGTGTGTGTGTGTATCAGTGTGTGTGTGTGGCTGTGTGTGTATCAGTGTGTGTGTGTGTATCAGTGTGTGTGTGTGTATCAGTGTGTGTGTATCTGTGTGTGTATCTGTGTGTGTTAGTGTGTGTCAGTGTGTGTATCTGTGTGTGTGTGTTTGTATCAGCATGTGTGTGTGTTTGTATCAGCGTGTATAGGTGTGTATCTGTGTGTGTGTCAGTGTGTATCAGCGTGTGTGTAGGTGTGTGTATCGGTGTGTGTGTGTCAGTGTGTGTGTGCCAGTGTGTGTGTGTGTGTGTGTATCAGTGTGTGTGTATCAGTTGGTGTGTGTGTGTGTGTGTATCAGTGTGTGTGTATCAGTTGGTGTGTGTGTGTATCAGTGTGTGTGTGTGTTTGTATCAGTGTGTGTGTGTATCAGTGTGTGTGGGTGTGTGTATCAGTGGGTGTGTGTATCAGTGGGTGTGTGTGTCAGTGGGTGTGTGTATCAGTGGGTGTGGGTGTGTCAGTGGGTGTGGGTGTGTCAGTGGGTGTGGGTGTGTCAGTGGGTGGGTGTGTGTCAGTGGGTGTGTGGGTGTCAGTGGGTGGGTGTGTATCAGTGGGTGTGTGTGTATCTGTGGGTGTATCTCCCTCTCCCTGTCTCCCTCACCGTCTCCCTCACCCTCACCGTCTCCCTCACCCTCCCCGTCTCCCTCACCGCCTCCCTCACCCTCCCCGCCTCCCTCACCGTCTCCCTCACCCTCCCCGCCTCCCTCACCCTCCCCGCCTCCCTCACCCTCCCCGCCTCCCTCACCCTCCCCGCCTCCCTCACCCTCCCCCCTCACCCTCCCCGTCTCCCTCACCCTCCCCGTCTCCCTCACCCTCCCCGTCTCCCTCACCCTCCCCCTCACCCTACCCGTCTCTCTTACCCTCTATGTCTTATCTTAACTGCCGTATACCTACACCGCAGTAACCTATCCTGTTTTCTTCCAGATCTGACTCAAGTTTCACGCGGAAGACAGGTAGGGAACACCTCCTCTCCAGTATAGTACCTTGAGGGTCTTCGGATCAGGTAAGATCCCAGGCGGGATTGCTGCTTTAGAAATTGTGAAGAAGGGGCATCCTGACACTGGTTAATGGGTTTAGAATCATTCACATCTGGCTTTTTTTTTTGTTCGATTAGTGAGGTCATCCGACACACACACACACACACACACGTAACAAGGACTAATGGTAGTAAAGTATAAGTGTACTACAATAAATAAACTGTTATGTAAAAAAAAAAATGTTTTTCATTTTCAAAATCTGGTCACCCTATCCAGGAACCCAAAGCACAATGAGTCCTGCCCACTCGCCAATAAATGCCACCACTACACAATTACTGAACGCACCATGAGAGACTTTAGCTATGTCAGATATGCCCACCGAGGGTCAGACAGCGCCACCGCCACCTCTCCCGCGGAGCAGGCGCTGCCCCTTCGCTTACTACTTAGTCTCACCGAGGCAAGAACTGACCACGGCCACCAAATGTTGGACTTTTTCCCCTGCTGCTGTCTTGCTGTACGCCATTGACACCCCAGGCGTGTGTACTAGCGACAGCTTACCCCCTTTGACCACCACATGACCTGTCAATTTTTATAGCTGCCCAATTTCTTCCTCCTCTTTTACCTTCACTTCCCTGGTGTAACACTGCCAACTAGCCCTGTGAGCCATAAGCTCAACCTAGCCGCCCTTCTAGCTAGATGAAGCCTGTGAGCAACGATACCTCACTATCCTCTCTAGATCTTCTCTAGCTTGGCTGGTAAATGTCACCCCAACCATCTGGTGATGCACGTATAAGCGAATTAAAACAACTATCAAAAACTTTTCCTGCGTCAGCTGGTACCACTGAGAGGCCAGGCAGCGCCACCACAGTCTCTCCACCAATAATAACTGAGCTTTGCCAGCAAGGCAGGGCCCATCCCCCACTGCTCCAAGCTGGAGGCCGCTACACCCCCAGGCGTAGCTACTTGCACCAGCACACCCCCTCTAACCCACATATGACCCTTTCAGGTCCCAATTTGATCTTTTTTTCAGGCTGATTGAACCCAGCCTTTACCTCAACATGTTTGGTGCAACATTGCCCCCCAGCCCTGTGACCAGCAAGGTCAACATATCTGCACTTCTAGATAGACACCGCTTCCCTGAAGCCTGTCAGCAGATATGCCTCAAAAGCCCCCTCATTTGATCTTATTCTCCACCTAGGCTGGTAAATGCCACCCCAAACAGCCACAGCCTCCCTGCTTGAGGCTGAAGCAGCCCCACCCGGGAAAGCACTGGCCACCCCAGAAAGGGGGTGCCCCATCCCCATGGTTCATGCCGGAGGTCTGTTAAAGCCACAGGCGCAGGAACTGGCAACAACACACCTACTTTAACACCCATATACCCCCTCCAATTTCCATATGTGTCCATCTTTATCCTTCCACTGACTGAGATTAACTCAGCCTTTCTTTCAACTTGTCTGTTGCAACACGTCCAACCAGCTCAGTGACCCCCAAACTCATCTTAAACTTACCGGAATGTTCAATTTCCCCTTCCATTGGCTGAGACTGAACTCGGCCATTAACTCAAGTTGACTGGCTCAACTGTCACCAGCTGTGTGAGCCCCGAGGCTCCTCCTGTTCATCTTTCATGCTACACCCTGCCAACACCTCCCTGTAGTTTGGCAGCAAAATAGTATCTCACCCCTAAAATCCAACGAAACAGCAGGATCCCCGATATAGGGGTGCTGTTGCTGTCCCCAATTTCACCATATGGACATATGGAGAGCCCTGACAAATTAATGGGATCTCAGCCCACTTCAAACCCAAAGGGGGTATAAGTGGGTCTCTCTTCCACCCATTCAATCTCTGATCCAAATCCCAAAGGGGTATAAGTGGGGTCTCCCCCCACGTCCATACGACTGAAGGTATAAGTAGGGGTCTCTCCCCCACATCCTAGCAGTAGCACAAGTGGGGGAGAAACCCCACCTATACCCCACTGGGATGGGAAAATAATCAAAATTACAAGACACAGGGGCCAAGGCCCTCCACTTACCCCCCAGGCATTCGTGTCACAGCATTAGCGCTTCCCAGGGGTACAGGTGGGTCCCTGAACTTTCACCGGAGCTACCCAAGGCCAGACCTCCTCAGTCCGGCAGCATTGCATGGCGCATGTGCTGTTCCGGCACCTCCCGAGCCTCCGCACGCATACAGTTCAACCCCACGAACTACTGAAGCTGCTGCTGTAGCTGGCCGCCACGTGGGAGCGGGCCAAGGCCTGGAGCCAACAGCCAGCTCCAGGCTGAGAACTTTCGTGGCAGGGCACTGACTGGCTTTACACCCCTGCACAGGATTTAAATAACCTCCCCGTGGCACCTCGGAGCCTAACCCTGTCAGTCATGGACCCTGTCACCTAAGGGACTCCAGGTGATGTTGCTTCCTACAAGTGAGCCCCCTCTTATACACGCACAGTAACAGAAACCCCGCTTTAGTAGGACAAAGAGAAAATCCCAAGAGGATGTGGGTTCCTGCTGAGGACCTGTAACAGGGACTTATTCCTGTTTAAATAAAGCAGACTCAGTGCTCTGAGAATCCAGCCGAGAGATAGTTAATTGCAGCCACTCAATTAACTACTCCACCTGGACTAATTGGAGGTCCGTAAAAAGCCTGATGTGAGAAACAGGAGAGAGATTCCTTAGTTCACATTTGGGTTGACAGAAGGAGAGCAGAGAAGCCGGCTCAATAAAGCCAAGATATAATTGCACCCAAATCAGTCTCCATTATATGTACCTCTGCACACATCTCTTACAGGACATTTTACTCACACACGTGTAATATGTGAGGAGCTGACTGGTGTAATAATCTTACACTGTTGGGATAAATGTGAGGAGCAGGGTGTTGATGTTACTCGCTCAGCATCTTTATTTCTATGAAAATGCGCAGACGCGCGGCTGCGCTTATGGGATAAGGGACCCGCTCGCCCCTATGTGACTTACCCTCTGTGTTGGGGACACAGATGATTTGCTACCAGAGGGGCTTGTAACACATGCTCTGCATGTTATTATATTGCATTACAATGTATTACAGACCCCTCTAGCACAGGGGCTGCCATAGAAAATATGGTCTCTCTGACGGTCTTAGTGTTGACTGGATCCTGTAGCTGGGTTAAAAGGAGATGACATTGCCTTTCCTCTTCTTGATCCATCTCCTAAACAGGGACCTTTTGGGGGTTACTGCACAGATGCAGAAATACCAACAGGCAGATGACGTGTGGCCTCCGTCCCCATCTTCCTCTTAATCTTCAGTGAGAAAGGGCTCCAGGAACCCAAAGCACAATGAGTCCTGCCCACTCGCCAATAAATGCCACCACTACACAATTACTGGCACAATCGTGCTCGCCACAAACCGGGACCGGGCCGCGGGGCGGAGGGGGGGATATGAAAACACCGACCTTAGACCTCGAAGCCGGTTCCGGGTTGCGCAGTCCGTAGTCAAACATAGCCAAGGTCAGGACAGGAGAAAGCAGTGTAAGCGTTATCCAGGCAGCACAGGAGCAGGGTCGAGGTACATGCAAAGTTCGGCAATGGAAAAACTTCAGTGAAGACGCTCCAGCGTCGGTGCTGCAGCGCGACAGGGAAAAGACTTGAGTCACAGGAACCTGAAGCTTCCATACATGGACTTCAGCACAGGAACAAACTCCACTTGGCGGAAGCAGGAACCAGAAGCCACAGTGCTGGGAATCCAACGCTTCAGCACGGGAAGGCAGGAAAAGTTCAGTGAAGCCGCTTCAGCGTAGCAGGGTTTCTGGAAGGAGGGAACAGAGAAGGGCGAAGGCCACAGAACCCAGGGGTGCAGACACGCCACAGGAAACACTAGGGAAACCAGCGTAGCCGCTTCAGCACGGCGATGGCGAAGTCATCCAAGACCAAGGAAAGCTGCGCCGGGGCTACTATGCAAGAAGGCCTTGGGAAGCTGGGGAATAGGAGCAAGAGACAAGGCACAAGGAGGCCTACAGGACAAACAGGGAGTTTGTGACAAGCACAGTTACTTGCAACATGGATTGCAAAGTCTATGTCCAGCAACTTCCTGAGGGCGGGGCAGTATCTAAATAGCAAAGGAGGCCAATCAGGCCAGAGCTGCACAGGAGGCAGCAGGAGGCAGGTGATTGCAGAAACAGGGAAAAGTTTGTCTGGAACCTGCAACGCTCCGGAAGGATGGGCTCCAGCAAAAGCCAGGAGCGGATTCCTCACAATTACTGAACGCACCATGAGAGACTTTAGCTATGTCAGATAGGCCCACCGAGGGCCAGACAGCACCACCGCCACATCTCCCGCGGAGCAGGTGCTGCCCCTTCGCTTGCTACTTAGTCTCACCCAGGCAAGAACTGACCACGGCCAGCGAATGTGGGACCTCTTCCCCTGCTGCTGCCTTGCTAGACGCCACTACAACCCCAGGTGTGTGTACTAGCAACAGCTTACCCCCTTTGAACACCACATGACCTGTCAACATTTTTTATAGCTGCCCAATTTCTTCCTCCTCTTTTACCTTCACTTGCCTGGTGCAACACTGCCAACTAGCCCTGTGAGCCATAAGCTCAACCTAGCCGCCCTTCTAGCTAGATGAAGCCTGTGAGCAACGATACCTCACTATCCTCTCTGGATCTTCTCTAGCTCGGACGGTAAATGTCACCCCAACCATCTGGGGATGCGCGTATGAGCGAATTAAAACAACTATCAAAAACTTTTCCTGCGTCAGCTGGTACCACTGAGAGGCCAGGCAGCGCCACCACAGTCTCTCCACCAATAATAACTGAGCTTTGCCAGCAAGGCAGGGCCCATCCCCCACTGCTCCATGCTGGAGGCCGCTACACCCCCAGGCATAGCAACTTGCACCAGCACACCCCCTATAACCCACATATGACCCTTTCAGGTCCCAATTTGATCTTTTTTTCAGGCTGATTGAACCCAGCCTTTACCTCAACATGTTTGGTGCAACATTGCCCCCCAGCCCTGTGACCAGCATGGTCAACATATCTGCACTTCTAGATAGCCACCGCTTCCCTGAAGCCTGTCAGCAGATATGCCTCAAAAGCCCCCTCATTTGATCTTATTCTCCACCTAGGCTGGTAAATGCCACCCCAAACAGCCACAGCCTCTCTGCTTGAGGCTGAAGCAGCCCCACCCGGGAAAGCACTGGCCACCCCAGAAAGGGGGTGCCCCATCCCCATGGTTCATGCCGGAGGTCTGTTAAAGCCACAGGCGCAGGAACTGGCAACAACACACCTACTTTAACACCCATATACCCCCTCCAATTTCCATATGTGTCCATCTTTATCCTTCCACAGACTGAGATTAACTCAGCCTTTCTTTCAACTTGTCTGTTGCAACACGTCCAATCAGCTCAGTGACCCCCAAACTCATCTTAATCTTACCGGAATGTTCAATTTCCCCTCCCATTGGCTGAGACTGAACTCGGCCATTAACTCAAGTTGACTGGCTCAACTGTCACCAGCTGTGTGAGCCCCGAGGCTCCTCCTTTTCATCTTTCATGCTACACCCTGCCAACACCTCCCTGTAGTTTGGCAGCAAAATAGTATCTCACCCCTAAATCCAATGATACAGCAGGATCCCCGATATAGGGGTGCTGTTCCTGCCCCCAATTTCACCATATGGACATATGGAGAGCCCTGACAAATTAATGGGATCTCAGCCCACTTCAAACCCAAAGGGGGTATAAGTGGGTCTCTCTTCCACCCATTCAATCTCTGATCCAAATCCCAGAGGGGTATAAGTGGGGTCTCCCCCCACGTCCATACGACTGAAGGTATAAGTAGGGGTCTCTCCCCCACATCCTAGCAGTAGCACAAGTGGGGGAGAAACCCCACCTATACCCCACTGGGATGGGAAAATAATCAAAATTACAAGACACAGGGGCCAAGGCCCTCCACTTACCCCCCAGGCATTCGTGTCACAGCATTAGCGCTTCCCAGGGGTACAGGTGGGTCCCTGAACTTTCACCGGAGCTACCCAAGGCCAGACCTCCTCAGTCCGGCAGCATTGCATGGCGCATGCGCTGTTCCGGCTCCTCCCGAGCCTCCGCACGCATACAGTTCAACCCCACGAACTACTGAAGCTGCTGCTGTAGCTGGCCGCCACGTGGGAGCGGGCCAAGGCCTGGAGCCAACAGCCAGCTCCAGGCTGAGAACTTTCGTGGCAGGGCACTGACTGGCTTTACACCCCTGCACAGGATTTAAATAACCTCCCCGTGGCACCTCGGAGCCTAACCCTGTCAGTCATGGACCCTGTCACCTAAGGGACTCCAGGTGATGTTGCTTCCTACAAGTGAGCCCCCTCCTATCCACGCACAGTAACAGAAACCCCGCTTTAGTAGGACAGAGAGAAAATCCCAAGAGGATGTGGGTTCCTGCTGAGGACCTGTAACAGGGACTTATTCCTGTTTAAATAAAGCAGCCTCAGAGCTCTGAGAATCCAGCAGAGAGATACTTAATTGCAGCCACTCAATTAACTACTCCACCTGGACTAATTGGAGGTCCGTAAAAAGCCTGATGTGAGAAACAGGAGAGAGATTCCTTAGCTCACATTTGGGTTGACAGAAGGAGAGCAGAGAAGCCGGCTCATTAAAGCCAAGATATAATTGCACCCAAATCAGTCTCCATTATATGTACCTCTGCACACATCTCTTACAGGACATTTTACTCACACACGTGTAATATGTGAGGAGCTGACTGGTGTAATAATCTTACACTGTTAGGATAAATGTGATGAGCAAGGTGTTGATGTTACTCGCTCAGCATCTTTGTTTCTATGAAAATGCGCAGACGCGCGGCTGCGCTTATGGGATAAGGGACCCGCGCGCCCCTATGTGACTTACCCTCTGAGTTGGAGACACACATGCTTTGCTACCAGAGGGGCTTGTAACACATGTTCTGCATGTTATTATATTGCATTACAATGTATTACAGACCCCTCTAGCACAGGGGCTGCCATAGAAAATATGGTCTCTCTGACGGTCTTAGTGTTGACTGGATCCTGTAGCTGGGTTAAAAGGAGATGACATTGCCTTTCCTCTTCTTGGTCCATCTCCTAAACAGGGAACTTTTGGGGGTTACTGCACAGATGCAGAAATACCAACAGGCAGATGACGTGTGGCCTCCGTCCCCATCTTCCTCTTAATCTTCAGTGAGAAAGGGCTCCAGGAACCCAAAGCACAATGAGTCCTGCCCACTCGCCAATAAATGCCACCACTACACAATTACTGGCACAATCGTGCTCGCCACAAACCGGGACCGGGCCGCGGGGCGGAGGGGGGGATATGAAAACACCGACCTTAGACCTCGAAGCCGGTTCCGGGTTGCGCAGTCCGTAGTCAAACATAGCCAAGGTCAGGACAGGAGAAAGCAGTGTAAGCGTTATCCAGGCAGCACAGGAGCAGGGTCGAGGTACATGCAAAGTTCGGCAACGGAAAAACTTCAGTGAAGACGCTCCAGCGTCGGTGCTGCAGCGCGACAGGGAAAAGACAGGAGTCACAGGAATCTGAAGCTTCCATACATGGACTTCAGCACAGGAAAAATCTCCACTTGGCGGAAGCAGGAACCAGAAGCCACAGTGCTGGGAATCCAACGCTTCAGCACGGGAAGGCAGGAAAAGTTCAGTGAAGCCGCTTCAGCGTAGCAGGGTTTCTGGAAGGAGGGAACAGAGAAGGGCGAAGGCCACAGAACCCAGGGGTGCAGACACGCCACAGGAAACACTGGGGAAACCAGCGTAGCCGCTTCAGCACGGCGATGGCGAAGTCATCCAGGACCAAGGAAAGCTGCGCCGGGGCTACTATGCAAGAAGGCCTTGGGAAGCTGGGGAATAGGAGCAAGAGACAAGGCACAAGGAGGCCTAGCAGGACAAACAGGGAGTTTGTGACAAGCACAGTTACTTGTAACATGGATTGCAAAGTCTATGTCCAGCAACTTCCTGAGGGCGGGGCAGTATCTAAATAGCAAAGGAGGCCAATCAGGCCAGAGCTGCACAGGAGGCAGCAGGAGGCAGGTGATTGCAGAAACAGGGAAAAGTTTGTCTGGAACCTGCAACGCTCCGGAAGGATGGGCTCCAGCAAAAGCCAGGAGCGGATTCCTCACAATTACTGAACGCACCATGAGAGACTTTAGCTATGTCAGATAGGCCCACCGAGGGCCAGACAGCACCACCGCCACATCTCCCGCGGAGCAGGTGCTGCCCCTTCGCTTGCTACTTAGTCTCACCCAGGCAAGAACTGACCACGGCCAGTGAATGTGGGACCTCTTCCCCTGCTGCTGCCTTGCTAGACGCCACTACAACCCCAGGTGTGTGTACTAGCGACAGCTTACCCCCTTTGAACACCACATGACCTGTCAACATTTTTTATAGCTGCCCAATTTCTTCCTCCTCTTTTACCTTCACTTGCCTGGTGCAACACTGCCAACTAGCCCTGTGATCCATAAGCTCAACCTAGCCGCCCTTCTAGCTAGATGAAGCCTGTGAGCAACGATACCTCACTATCCTCTCTGGATCTTCTCTAGCTCGGACGGTAAATGTCACCCCAACCATCTGGTGATGCGCGTATGAGCGAATTAAAACAACTATCAAAAACTTTTCCTGCGTCAGCTGGTACCACTGAGAGGCCAGGCAGCGCCACCACAGTCTCTCCACCAATAATAACTGAGCTTTGCCAGCAAGGCAGGGCCCATCCCCCACTGCTCCATGCTGGAGGCCGCTACACCCCCAGGCATAGCAACTTGCACCAGCACACCCCCTATAACCCACATATGACCCTTTCAGGTCCCAATTTGATCTTTTTTTCAGGCTGATTGAACCCAGCCTTTACCTCAACATGTTTGGTGCAACATTGCCCCCCAGCCCTGTGACCAGCATGGTCAACATATCTGCACTTCTAGATAGCCACCGCTTCCCTGAAGCCTGTCAGCAGATATGCCTCAAAAGCCCCCTCATTTGATCTTATTCTCCACCTAGGCTGGTAAATGCCACCCCAAACAGCCACAGCCTCTCTGCTTGAGGCTGAAGCAGCCCCACCCGGGAAAGCACTGGCCACCCCAGAAAGGGGGTGCCCCATCCCCATGGTTCATGCCGGAGGTCTGTTAAAGCCACAGGCGCAGGAACTGGCAACAACACACCTACTTTAACACCCATATACCCCCTCCAATTTCCATATGTGTCCATCTTTATCCTTCCTCAGACTGAGATTAACTCAGCCTTTCTTTCAACTTGTCTGTTGCAACACGTCCAATCAGCTCAGTGACCCCCAAACTCATCTTAATCTTACCGGAATGTTCAATTTCCCCTCCCATTGGCTGAGACTGAACTCGGCCATTAACTCAAGTTGACTGGCTCAACTGTCACCAGCTGTGTGAGCCCCGAGGCTCCTCCTGTTCATCTTTCATGTTACACCCTGCCAACACCTCCCTGTAGTTTGGCAGCAAAATAGTATCTCACCCCTAAATCCAATGATACAGCAGGATCCCCGATATAGGGGTGCTGTTCCTGCCCCCAATTTCACCATATGGACATATGGAGAGCCCTGACAAATTAATGGGATCTCAGCCCACTTCAAACCCAAAGGGGGTATAAGTGGGTCTCTCTTCCACCCATTCAATCTCTGATCCAAATCCCAGAGGGGTATAAGTGGGGTCTCCCCCCACGTCCATACGACTGAAGGTATAAGTAGGGGTCTCTCCCCCACATCCTAGCAGTAGCACAAGTGGGGGAGAAACCCCACCTATACCCCACTGGGATGGGAAAATAATCAAAATTACAAGACACAGGGGCCAAGGCCCTCCACTTACCCCCCAGGCATTCGTGTCACAGCATTAGCGCTTCCCAGGGGTACAGGTGGGTCCCTGAACTTTCACCGGAGCTACCCAAGGCCAGACCTCCTCAGTCCGGCAGCATTGCATGGCGCATGCGCTGTTCCGGCTCCTCCCGAGCCTCCGCACGCATACAGTTCAACCCCACGAACTACTGAAGCTGCTGCTGTAGCTGGCCGCCACGTGGGAGCGGGCCAAGGCCTGGAGCCAACAGCCAGCTCCAGGCTGAGAACTTTCGTGGCAGGGCACTGACTGGCTTTACACCCCTGCACAGGATTTAAATAACCTCCCCGTGGCACCTCGGAGCCTAACCCTGTCAGTCATGGACCCTGTCACCTAAGGGACTCCAGGTGATGTTGCTTCCTACAAGTGAGCCCCCTCCTATCCACGCACAGTAACAGAAACCCCGCTTTAGTAGGACAGAGAGAAAATCCCAAGAGGATGTGGGTTCCTGCTGAGGACCTGTAACAGGGACTTATTCCTGTTTAAATAAAGCAGCCTCAGAGCTCTGAGAATCCAGCAGAGAGATACTTAATTGCAGCCACTCAATTAACTACTCCACCTGGACTAATTGGAGGTCCGTAAAAAGCCTGATGTGAGAAACAGGAGAGAGATTCCTTAGCTCACATTTGGGTTGACAGAAGGAGAGCAGAGAAGCCGGCTCATTAAAGCCAAGATATAATTGCACCCAAATCAGTCTCCATTATATGTACCTCTGCACACATCTCTTACAGGACATTTTACTCACACACGTGTAATATGTGAGGAGCTGACTGGTGTAATAATCTTACACTGTTAGGATAAATGTGAGGAGCAGGGTGTTGATGTTACTCGCTCAGCATCTTTGTTTCTATGAAAATGCGCAGACGCGCGGCTGCGCTTATGGGATAAGGGACCCGCGCGCCCCTATGTGACTTACCCTCTGTGTTGGAGACACACATGCTTTGCTACCAGAGGGGCTTGTAACACATGTTCTGCATGTTATTATATTGCATTACAATGTATTACAGACCCCTCTAGCACAGGGGCTGCCATAGAAAATATGGTCTCTCTGACGGTCTTAGTGTTGACTGGATCCTGTAGCTGGGTTAAAAGGAGATGACATTGCCTTTCCTCTTCTTGGTCCATCTCCTAAACAGGGACCTTTTGGGGGTTACTGCACAGATGCAGAAATACCAACAGGCAGATGACGTGTGGCCTCCGTCCCCATCTTCCTCTTAATCTTCAGTGAGAAAGGGCTCCAGGAACCCAAAGCACAATGAGTCCTGCCCACTCGCCAATAAATGCCACCACTACACAATTACTGGCACAATCGTGCTCGCCACAAACCGGGACCGGGCCGCGGGGCGGAGGGGGGGATATGAAAACACCGACCTTAGACCTCGAAGCCGGTTCCGGGTTGCGCAGTCCGTAGTCAAACATAGCCAAGGTCAGGACAGGAGAAAGCAGTGTAAGCGTTATCCAGGCGGCACAGGAGCAGGGTCGAGGTACAGGCAAAGTTCGGCAACGGAAAAACTTCAGCGAAGACGCTCCAGCGTCGGTGCTGCAGCGCGACAGGGAAAAGACAGGAGTCACAGGAACATGACGCTTCAGTACAGGGACTTCAGCACAGGAACAATCTCCACTTGGCGGAAGCAGGAACCAGAAGCCACAGTGCTGGGAATCCAACGCTTCAGCACGGGAAGGCAGGAAAAGTTCAGTGAAGCCGCTTCAGCGTAGCAGGGTTTCTGGAAGGAGGGAACAGGAACAGGGTAGGGCGAAGGCCACAGAACCCAGGGGTGCAGACAGGCCACAGGAAACACTGGGGAAACCAGCGTAGCCGCTTCAGCACGGCGATGGCGAAGTCTGCCAGGACCAAGGAAAGCAGCGCCGGGGCTACTATGCAAGAAGGCCTTGGGAAGCTGGGGAATAGGAGCAAGAGACAAGGCACAAGGAGGCCTAGCAGGCCAAACAGAGAGTCTGTGACAAGCACAGTTACTTGCAACATGGATTGCAAAGTCTATGTCCAGCAACTTCCTGAGTGCGGGGCAGTATTTAAATAGCACAGGAGGCCAATCAGGGCAGAGCTGCACAGGAGGCAGCAGGAGGCAGGTGATTGCAGAAACAGGGAAAAGTTTGTCTGGAACCTGCAACGCTCCGGAAGGATGGAATCCAGCCAAAGCCAGGAGCGGATTCCTCACAATTACTGAACGCACCATGAGAGACTTTAGCTATGTCAGATATGCCCACCGACGGCCAGACAGCACCACTGCCACCTCTCCCCCGGAGCAGGCGCTGCCCCTTCGCTTGCTACTTAGTCTCACCCAGGCAAGAACTGACCACGGCCAGCGAATGTGGGACCTCTTCCCCTGCTGCTGCCTTGCTGGACGCCACTACAACCCCAGGTGTGTGTACTAGCGACAGCTTACCCCCTTTGACCACCACATGACCTGTCAACATTTTTTATAGCTGCCCAATTTCTTCCTCCTCTTTTACCTTCACTTGCCTGGTGCAGCACTGCCAACTAGCCCTGTGATCCATAAGCTCAACCTAGCCGTCATTCTAGCTAGATGAAGCCTGTGAGCAACGATACCTCACTATCCTCTCTGGATCTTCTCTAGCTCGGCCGCTAAATGTCACCCCAACCATCTGGTGATGCACGTATAAGCGAATTAAAACAGCTATCAAAAACTTTTCCTGTGTCAGCTGGTACCACTGAGAGGCCAGGCAGCGCCACCACAGTCTCTCCACCAATAATAACTGAGCTTTGCCAGCAAGGCAGGGCCCATCCCCCACTGCTCCATGCTGGAGGCCGCTACACCCCCAGGCATAGCAACTTGCACCAGCACACCCCCTCTAACCCACATATGACCCTTTCAGGTCCCAATTTGATCTTTTTTTCAGGCTGATTGAACCCAGCCTTTACCTCAACATGTTTGGTGCAACATTGCCCCCCAGCCCTGTGACCAGCAAGGTCAACATATCTGCACTTCTAGATAGCCACCGCTTCCCTGAAGCCTGTCAGCAGATATGCCTCAAAAGCCCCCTCATTTGATCTTATTCTCCACCTAGGCTGATAAATGTCACCCCAAACAGCCACAGTCTCCCTGCTGGAGGCTGAAGCAGCCCCACCTGGGAAAGCACTGGCCACCCCTGAAAGGGGGTGCCCAATCCCCATGGTTCATGCCGGAGGTCCGTTAAAGCCACAGGCGCTGGAACTGGCAACAACGCACCTATTTTAACACCCATATACCCCCTCCAATTTCCATATGTGTCCATCTTTATCCTTCCACTGACTGAGATTAACTCAGCCTTTCTTTCAACTTGTCTGCTGCAACACGTCCAACCAGCTCAGTGACCCCCAAACTCATCTTAATCTTACCGGAATGTACAATTTCCCCTCCCATTGGCTGAGACTGATCTCGGCCATTAACTCAAGTTGACTGGCTCAACTGTCACCAGCTGTATGAGCCCCGAGGATCCTCCTGTTCATCTTTCCTGCTACACCCTGCCAACACCTCCCTGTAGTTTGGCCTCAAAATAGTATCTCACCCCTAAAATCCACCAATACAGCAGGATCCCCGATATAGGGGTGCTGTTCCTGCCCCCAATTTCACCATATGGACATATGGAGAGCCCTGACAAATTAATGGGATCTCAGCCCACCTCAAACCCAAAGGGGGTGTAAGTGGGTCTCTTCCACCCATTCCATCTCTGATCCAAATCCCAGAGGGGGTATAAGTGGGGTCTCACCCCGCGTCCATACGACTTGGGGTATAAGTAGGGGTCTCTCCCCCACATCCTAGCAATAGCACAAGTGGGGGAGAAACCCCACCTATACCACACTGGGATGGGAAAATAATCAAAATTACAAGACACAGGGGCCAAGGCCCTCCACTTACCCCCCATGCATTCGTGTCACAGCATAAGCGCTTCCCAGGGGTACAGATAGGTCCCCAAACTTCCACCGGAGCTGCCCAAAGCCAGACCTCCTCAACCCGGCAGCATTGCATGGCGCATGCGCTGTTCCGGCACCTCCCGAGCCTCTGCACGCAGACAGTCCAACCCCACGAGCTGCTGAAGCTGCTGCTGTAGCTGGCCGCCATGTGGGAGCGGGCCAAGGCCTGGAGCCAACAGCCAGCTCCAGACTGAGAACTTTCATGGCAGGGCACTGACTGGCTTTACACCCCTGCACAGGATTTAAATAACCTCCCCGTGGGACTCCAGGTGATGTTGCTTCCTACAAGTGAGCCCCCTCCTATCCACGCACAGCAACAGAAACCCCGCTTTAGTAGGACAGAGAGAAAATCCCAAGAGGATGTGGGTTCCTGCTGAGGACCTGTAACAGGGACATATTCCTGTTTAAATAAAGCAGCCTCAGAGCTCTGAGAATCCAGCCGAGAGATAGTTAATTGCAGCCACTCAATTAACTACTCCACCTGGACTAATTGGAGGTCCGTAAAAAGCCTGATGTGAGGAACAGGAGAGAGATTCCTTAGCTCACTTTTGGGAGAGCAGAGAAGCCGGCTCAATAAAGCCAAGATATAATTGCACCCAAATCAGTCTCCATTATATGTACCTCTGCACACATCTCTTACAGGACATTTTACTCACACACGTGTAATATGTGAGGAGCTGACTGGTGTAATAATCTCACACTGTTAGCATAAATGTGAGGAGCAGGGTGTTGATGTTACTCGCTCAGCATCTTTGTTTCTATGAAAATGCGCAGACGCGCGGCTGCGCTTATGGGATAAGGGACCCGCGCGCCCCTATGTGACTTACCCTCTGAGTTGGAGACACAGATGCTTTGCTACCAGAGGGGCTTGTAACACATGCTCTGCATGTTATTATATTGCATTACAATGTATTACAGACCCCTCTAGCACAGGGGCTTCCATGGAAAATATGGTCTCTCTGACTTAGTGTTGACTGGTGTTAGGAATCTGATTCTCAGCTGCCTCCACGGGCCGACAGCTTCTCCGTCGCCGCAGGGTTCCTCCCCTCGGCGGTCCCACCGCTCCCCCTCCTTCTCAGTGGCAGGTGCGGGTCCTTTCCCGCGCGCACACGTGTGTCCTCCAACGCTGGTGGCGTGCACACGCAGCTTACAGAGCGCGCGCCCAGCGTCCACCCTTTACTTCCACTCTTGCTGTGAGGCTCCGCCCCCGTACATCGCACAGGTGTAATCAGAGTACTACCAGTGCTCACCTGGGTTGTATCAGCCACACCAATCCCTGATTTGTCAGCCCAGCCTTATCTAGCATCTCTGAGCCCTCACTCATCGCTCAACATAGTCTCTGTATGGAAGTGTTTGGTGTACTCTCGGTTACTACAGGTTCTGACACGGCTCGTACGAATACCCCCTTTGGCTCTTGACTTCGGCTCTCCTTGGACTACGTATTCTCTGGCATCCCACGATCACGGCTTGGACTTCAACCTTCCTCATCTCTCCGCTCCATGACCTCGGCAAGGCAATCACTATTCTACTCCTATACCCGGTACCAGCAAGTATTGTCTACGTTACTTACATCTGGCCTGGCAACGCTTAATACCACACTCCAGACTCGCTCCCTTTGCTGCGGGTGCGTGTATTCCTACCTCCCCCTTCAGCACAGGGGATGGGTTTGGTCTGCGGGCAGTACCGGCGTAACATTATGTCGAGCCCACAAGACGCAGACCAGACTGAAGTAAGGCAGTTTCTCCCTGATCTGCTTCAGCAAAACCAGGCCATGGCGGATCAAATTGTGGCACTTACACGTCAGGTCACCGTACTCTCGGCCGGAGTACCAGCCGCTTCCTCTTCTGCTGTTAATCCCCAGCCCGCAAGCGCAGCTTGCAGCTCTGACGTAAGAATTCTGCCCACAAGCCTTACGCAGGCGAACCGCAAGAATGTAGGGGTTTCCTCAGTCAGTGTGAGGTGCAGTTTGAAATGGCCCCCCATCTCTTCGATACTGGACGCAAGAAGATAGCCTACATTTATAATCTCCTAACGGGCAGCGCCCTGGCTTGGGCTTCCCCGGTCTGGGAGCGGCGTTCTGACCTTACCCAAGATTACCCGGCCTTTAAGGCTGAATTCCAGCAAGTGTTCGATTCTCCCGCACGCCTGGAGATGGCATCTGTTTCTCTCCTACAGATTACCCAAGGGCGACGAATGGTGACTCAGTATGCCGTGGCGTTCTGGACCCTCGCAGCCGAGACTAACTGGGGACAGGAGGCTCTTGTCTCAGTATTCTGGAAAGGTCTGGCAGATCCCATCAAGGATGAACTCGCTCGTCAACCCAGGCCAGATCAATTGGAAGTTCTCATCAAACTAGCAGTCCGAGTGGATCAACGTATCCAGGTACGCCACTCAGAGCGTCAGCGCACTTGCTTTCATAATTTTCAACCTCCCTTCCTCAGTACTCCTGGCAGTACTCTTGTGGTTACTAGTGCTATCACTCCTCTTCGTCCTGCCCTGGAGCCACCAGAGCCGATGCAATTGGGGGAACAACGCATCCGCACACCTATACGGCAATTCCACTACGCCGGGGATTGTGTTTCTACTGTGGATCCACTGAGCACCTGGTTCGGGAGTGTCCCTTGCGGCCGGGAAACGGGAACACCCAGTAAGTACGAAGGGGCTCTCTCTGGGTGTCATGTCTCCTCGTCCCCTCCATAAGGGAGAACTCCCTAAGAAAATCACCATACCGTCTCTCTTACAGGCGATAAGTTTCAGACCTCTACTGCAGCGTTCATTGACTCTGGAGCAGGAGGAAACTTTGAGGATCTAGAATTCGCCAGGCTAAACCACATACCGCTTGTGAGAAAGAAAAGTCCCATTGCACTGGTCGGTATAGATGGCCACCCTCTTACCCCGACCTACATCTCCTTAGTGACGGTTCCTCTCCTTCTGACCTCACAACCTCACAAGGAGACCTTAGTCCTCGATGCCATCCATGCTCCTGGAACACCCATAACCCTTGGCCTTCCCTGGTTAGAGCTTAACAATCCGCAGATTGGCTGGACTTCCTCTTCCCCCGTCACTTGGAATCCGAGGTCAGGCGAGGCTTTCCAACTCTTGGCCAATACCTCAGTCCCTGAGATTACCCTTCCCCCTGTCTACCACCAGTTCCGGGACGTTTTCAATAAAGTCCAGTCAGATCTTTTGCCGCCTCACAGGATCAACGTTTGCCCGATCGATCTTGTTCCAGGTTACTGCTTGCCCAAGTCCAAGACCTATCCCTTGTCTTTACCAGAGTCACATGCCATGGATGAATATATCCGGAAAACCTCAAGAAAGGTTTCATTCGCCCTTCCAACTCCCCAGCAGGGGCTGGCTTTTTCTTCGTGAAAAAGAAATATGGGTCGTTAAGACCTTGCATTGATTACAGGGGTTTGAACGCATCACCATTAAAAAACGTTACCCCCTTCCCCTTATTACCGAAACTGTTCGATAAATTACAGGGGGCTAAGATCTTTTCCAAGTTGGATCTACGTGGGGCATATAATCTGGTGCACATCAGACAGGGGGACGAATTGAAGACGTTTTTCAACACATGTAGCGGCCACTACGAGTACCCTTCGGCCTATGTAATGCTCCAGCAGTCTTCCAGGACTTCATTAACGACGTTTGTCCTAAGGTACTCAACATTTTTGTAATAGTTTACTTGGATGACATACTGATTTTTTCCAAAGATCTTCAGAATCATATTCGCCACACTTCCTACGTTCTCTCTCATCTCTGTGAACATCATCTGTACGCCAAGCTGGAGAAGTGCACCTTTCATCAGACCTCTACTCAATTCCTGGGCTACATCTTTTCAGACGAGGGTTTTATGATGGATTCCGGTAAACTTCAGGCAGTGACTGAATGGCTGTTAGGAATCGGCGTTCTCCTCGCTTCCCACACAGAGCACCCCCTCTCCGCAAGGAGCCCCTGGACCCACAAAACAATCCTGCCTTACCTTCCTCCATGGCTCCTCGCCCCTGCCGCCGTCGCGGGATCACTCCCCTCGGCGATTCCTCTGCTCAGCGCCGGGCGCGCCCACGCCCTCCTGCACGCACATTTACACGCACGCCAGCCTCAGACGTTATGTGCATGCATTCCCAGCTTACAGAGAACACGCCAAACAGAGCACTTTTAACCACTGCTCCTGCAGTGAGGCGTCGCCCCCAAGCATCACACAGTTCCATGCAAATCAATGATTACACTCAGCTGGGCTGTAACACCTCCCTCCTATCAGGGAGGACTCCTTGCAGTCCTCCAGGCCTGCCCCCTTTTCCCAATGACCTGCCCAGCTTTATTATGCCTGTGCTTCCCATCACTCGTCGCTCGACATAGTTCTGTATGGAAGCATTTGACTACTCTCTCAGTGACTCCTCAGGTATTGACGCGGATTGGACGACTACCCCCTCTGGCTCTCGACTTCGGCTCTACTTGGACTTCGTGACTTCTGGCATCCCTGTAACACGGCTTATACCTTCGATCATCCGCAACTCTCCTATCCCTGATCTTGGCAACGGCAAATACTACTCCTCCTCTACTACCGGTACCGGCAAGTATTGTCTTCATTACTATACCTGGCCTGGCAACACTAACACCACACTCCGGACGCGCTCCCTTTGCTGCGGGTGCGTGTATCCCTACGTCCCACCTCAGCACAGGGGACGGGTCTGGTCTGCGGGCAGCACCGGCGTAACATTATGTCGAGCCCACAAGACGCAGACCAGACCGAACTTCAACAGTTTCTCTCTAATCTGCTTCAGCATAACAAGGGCCATGGCGGATCAAATTGTGACACTTACACGCCAGGTCGCAGTACTCTCAGACAGGGTACCGACCGCGACCCCGCCAGATGTAAGCCCCCACTCCGCAAGCGCAGTTAGCAGCTCAGATGTAAGGATTCCTCCCCCCAAGCCTTATGCAGGTGAACCGCAAGATTGTAGGGGTTTCCTAAACCAGTGTGAGGTGCAGTTTGAAATGGCTCCCCATCTCTACAATACTGATCGCAAGAAGGTAGCCTACATTTATAACCTCCTCACTGGCAGCGCCCTGGCTTGGGCTTCCCCGGTTTGGGAGCGACGTTCTGACCTTACCCAAGATTACCCGGCATTTAAAGCCGAGTTTCAACAAGTATTCGATTCTTCCGCTCGTCGGGAGATGGTATCTGTTTCTCTCCTCCAGATCACTCAGGGACGGCGAATGGTGACGCAGTATGCTGTGGAATTCCGGACTCTAGCAGCCGAGACTAACTGGGGACAAGAGGCTCTCGTCTCCGTGTTCTGGCAAGGCCTGGCAGATCCCATCAAGGATGAACTCTCTCGCCAATCCAGGCCGGATCAATTGGAGGTCCTCATTGATTTGGCTGTTCTAGTGGATCAACGTATCCAGGTACGCCGCTCAGAGCGTCAGCGCACTCGCGCCCATAACTTTCAAGTTCCGTTCTCCAGTACTCCCAGCAACACTCCTGCACTGGATTTGCCAGAGCCAATGCAATTGGGGTACAACGCATCCGCACACCGATACGGCAGTTCCGCCACGCCGGGGGATTGTGTTTCTACTGCGGATCCATGGAACATCTGGTTCGGGAGTGTCCACTGCGTCCGGGACGGGAACACCCAGTGAGTACAGAGGGGCTCTCTCTGGGTGTAATGTCTCCACGTCCCCTTTCTAAAGGTGAACTCCCTAAGAAACTTACATTTCCAGTCTCCCTTTCAGGCGATAAGTTCAAGACATCTACCGCCGCTTTCATTGACTCTGGAGCTGGAGGAAACTTTGGGGATCTTGAATTCGCCAGGTTAAACCGCATTCCACTCGTGAGAAAGAAGGTTCCCATCGCACTCGTCGGTATCGATGGACGTCCTCTTACCCCGGCCCACATCTCCTTAGAGACGGCTCCCTTGCTTCTGTCCTCACATCTGCACAAGGAGATCTTAGTTCTCGATGCCATTCACTCTCCTGGGCTACCCATCACCCTTGGTCTTCCTTGGCTACAGCTTAACAATCCTCTCATTGACTTGAATTCCTCTGCCCCCATTTCCTGGAGGCCGAGGTCAGGCGAGACTCATCAACTGCTGGCCAATACCTCTGTTCCCGAAGTTATTCTACCTTCCGTTTACCATCAATTCCGGGTCGTTTTCAATAAGGTACAGTCAGACCTCTTGCCGCCACACAGGACTTACGATTGTCCGATCGATCTAGTTCCAGGTTACTCCCTACCCAAGTCCAAGACCTACCCCTTGTCGTTACCAGAATCTCACGCTATGGATGAATATATCCAGGAGAATCTCAAGAAAGGCTTTATTCGTCACTCCAATTCCCCAGCATGGGCTGGGTTTTTCTTCGTCAAGAAAAAGGACGGGTCGTTGAGGCCTTGCATCGACTACAGGGGTTTAAACCACATCACTATTAAAAATCGTTACCCCCTTCCCCTTATTACCGAACTGTTCGATAAATTACAGGGGGCCAATATTTTTTCCAAGTTGGATCAACGTGGTGCCTATAACCTGGTGCGCATCAGGAAGGGGGATGAATGGAAGACAGCCTTCAACACGCGTAGTAGACACTACGAATATCTAGTAATGACTTTCGGCTTATGTAATGCTCCCGCTGTCTTCCAGGATTCCATCAACGACGTCTTTCGTAAGGTACTCAATATTTTTGTTATTGTATACTTGGATGATATCCTGATTTTTTCCAAAGATCTCCAGGACCATATACGCCACACCTCCTACGTCCTTTCCCGTCTCCGTGAACACCATTTGTACGCCAAACTGGAGAAGTGCACCTTTCATACGACCTCTACTCCGTTCCTGGGGTATATCATTTCCGATGAAGGGTTTATGATGGACTCCGGTAAACTTCAAGCAGTCACTGAATGGCCAAGACCCAACTCTCTCAAGGCCATACAACGTTTTTTAGGGTTCGCTAATTACTATCGTAAGTTTATACGGAGTTTTTCCACCATTGTGGCACCCCTCACTGCGCTCACCAAAAAAGGAGCTGATCCTTCTGCTTGGTCACCCGAGGCTATCTCCGCCTTCGAGACACTCAAGGAAGCCTTTATATCCGCACCTATTCTCCGTCATCCCAACATTGAACTTCCCTTCGTCCTCGAGGTCGACGCTTCTGATTGTGGCGCTGGTGCCGTTCTTTCCCAGAGACCCACGCCCCAAGATAAGTTATATCCCTGTGCATATTTTTCCAAGAAATTCTCGTCTACCGAGAGGAACTATGACGTGGGTAACAGGGAACTTCTGGCCGTGAAGATGGCTCTTCAAGAGTGGAGACACCTGCTGGAGGGGTCAAAAGAGCCGTTTACTATTCTCACGGACCACAAGAACCTTCTTTACATAGAGAACGCTCGACGCCTTGGTCCACGACAGGCTCGTTGGGCTCTTTTTTTTTCTCGATTCGATTTTCACCTGTCCTATATTCCCAGGACCAAGAACGTAAAGGCAGACGCACTCTCCCATATACATTCTTCTGAAGAGAGGCCAGAGGAATCGTTGGAGACTATCCTTCCACATGAGAGGATTCTCGCCACGTCTACTTTCAAGAATCTTGACAAAATTTTGCACTCTCAGAGACGCATTCCCAAGGACTTGGTCGTTCCCGACAACAAACTCTTTGTACCATCCAAATTTGTTCCAGAGGTCCTGTCTTGGGGTCACTCCTCTAAATCTGCAGGTCATCCAGGTTTTAAGAAGACTACTGATCTCATTCGTCGGAATTTCTGGTGGCCAAGGATGTCTCAAGATATTCTGGAGTTTACCCGCGCATGCCCCACGTGCGCTCAAAGCAAGACTCTCCGTCAAAAGCCTCAGGGTTTTCTGTTACCCCTTCCAGTTCCCGACCGCCCCTGGTCCCACATTTCTATGGACTTCATCGTGGAGTTGCCCAGGTCCAGAGAATGGTGGTCGTGGACAGGTTCTCGAAGATGTCCCATTTCATTCCACTTAAAGGATTACCCACCTCCCCCGCCCTTGCTGATATCTTTACGGAGCAGATTTTCCGGATTCATGGGATCCCTTCGTCCATTGTGTCTGACAGAGGTTCTCAGTTCGTATCCAAATTTTGGAGTGCTTTCACGAAGAGATTGGGCATCTCTTCTTCCTTCTCTTCCGCCTATCATCCTCAGTCCAATGGACAAACGGAGAGAATCAATCAATCCCTGGAGAAGTACCTGAGATGTTTTATATCCGATTTCCAGGATGATTGGGCTCAACTCCTCTCTTGGGCAGAGTATGCCGTCAATTCTGCAAAAAACGAGTCATTCCGGGAGTCACTCTTCTTTATAAATTATGGGTTCCACCCTCCCTGTCTTCCCATCCCCAACATTTCTTCTGGAGTACCAGCCGTAGATGAACGCATTTCTTCCCTCCAAACCGCATGGTCCAGGATTCAGTCTACCCTTCTCAACTCCTCCCGCAGATCGAAATTACAGGCCGATCGTCGTCGTCGTTCGGCGCCCAGTTACAAACCAGGGGATTTGGTATGGCTCTCCTCTAGGAATATCCACCTCAAGGTACCATCTCCTAAACTGGCACCTAAGTTCCTGGGACACTTCCCTATTTGTGAACAAATCAATCCTGTGGCATTCCGGCTCCAACTACCACCCAGTATGAAGATTCCCAATGTCTTTCATGTGTCTCTCTTAAAACCATTTATCTCCAGTCACTTCTTTCCGGACCAGACTCGTAAACCGGATCCCATTACGGTACAAAATAACGAGGAATACGAAGTTCACTCTCTTTTGGATTCTCGCCTATCCAGGGGTCAGCTCCAGTTCTTGGTGCAGTGGAAGGGCTTTGGCCCTGAAGAGAGATCCTGGGTACCTTCAAAGGACATTCATGCCCCGGCCCTTCTTAAGTCCTTCAGGAAGAAGTTTCCAGAGAAACCGTTCTTGGACCGTCCTGAGGCCGTTCCTGAAGGGGGTGGTACTGTCAGGAATCGGCGTTCTCCTCGCTTCCCACACAGAGCACCCCCTCTCCGCAGGGAGCCCCTGGACCCACAAAACAATCCTGCCTTACCGTCCTCCACGGCTCCTCGCCCCTGCCGCCGTCGCGGGATCACTCCCCTCGGCAATTCCTCTGCTCAGCGCCGGGCGCGCCCACGCCCTCCTGCATGCACACCTACATGCACGCCAGCCTCAGACGTTATGTGCATGCATTCCCATCTTACAGAGAACACGCCTAACAGAGCACTTTTAACCACTGCTCCTGCAGTGAGGCGTCGCCCCCAAGCATCACACAGTTCCATGCAAATCAATGATTACACTCAGCTGGGCTGTAACACCTCCCTCCTATCAGGGAGGACTCCTTGCAGTCCTCCAGACCTGCCCCCTTTTCCCATTGGCCTGCCCAGCTTTATTATGCCTGTGCTTCCCATCACTCGTCGCTCGACATAGTTCTGTATGGAAGCATTTTACTACTCTCTCAGTGACTCCTCAGGTATTGACGCGGATTGGACGACTACCCCCTCTGGCTCTCGACTTCGGCTCTACTTGGACTTCGTGACTTCTGGCATCCCTGTAACACGGCTTATACCTTCGGTCATCCGCAATTCTCCTATCCCTGATCTTGGCAATGGCAAATACTACTCCTCTACTACCGGTACCGGCAAGTATTGTCTTCATTACTATACCTGGCCTGGCAACACTAACACCACACTCCGGACGCGCTCCCTTTGCTGCGGGTGCGTGTATCCCTACGTCCCACCTCAGCACAGGGGACGGGTCTGGTCTGCGGCAGCACCGGCGTAACAATGGCCAAGACCCAATACCCTCAAGGCCATACAACGCTTTTAGGAATTCGCGAATTACTATCGTCAGTTTATACGTAATTTTTCTACCATTGTGGTACCCCTCACAGCTCTTACGAAGAAAGGAGCCGATCCAGCTGCTTGGTCACCCAAGGCGCTGTCCGCCTTCAAGGGATCAAGGAAGCATTTTTATCAGGTCCTATCCTCTGTCGTCCTAACATCTATCTTCCTTTAGTGTTGGAAGTCGACGCCTCCGATTGCGGCGCAGGGGCAGTTCTTTCTCAGAGACCTACGCCCCAAGACAAGTTACATCCCTGTGCATACTTCTCCAAGAAGTTCTCATCTGCTGAGAGGAATTACGACGTGGGTAACAGGGAGCTCCTGGCCGTGAAGATGGCTCTCCAAGGGTGCAGACATCTCTTGGAGGGGTCGAAAGAGCCGTTCACTATCCTCACGGATCACAAAAACCTTCTCTACATCGAGAACGCCCGACGCCTTGGTCCACGACAGGCTCGTTGGTCTCTTTTTTTTCCAGATTCGATTTTCACCTTTCTTATATTCCCGGGACTAAAAACGTAAAGGCGGACACACTTTCCAGACAACATTCCTCTGAGGAGAGACCAGAGGATTCCTTGGAGACCATCCTTCCACGGGAGAGGTTTCTCACCACATCTACCTTCAAGAACCTTGATAAGATTATGCATTCTCAGAGACGCATTCCTTAACACTTGGCGGTTCCTGACAACAAACTCTTCGTACCCCCAAATTTGTTCCTGAAGTCTTGAGTTTGGGCCACTCTTCTAAATCCGCAGGTCATCCAGGTTTTAAAAAGACTATTGACCTTATTCGTCTGAATTTTTGGTGGCCTAAAATGTCCCAAGATATTTTGGAATTTACCCGTGCTTGCCCTACCTGCGCACAGATCAAGACATCCCATCAAAAATGCCAAGTTTTTCTGTTACCTCTACCAGTCCCCAACCGTCCCTGGTCCCATATTTCGATGGATTTCATAGTGGAGTTGCCCAAATCCAGAGGAATGAACACAATCTTGGTGGTCGTGGATAGATTCTCTAAGATGGCCCATTTTATTCCTCTGAAAGGACTACCCACCTCTCCTTCCTTGCTGATATCTTTACGGATCAAAATTTTCAGATTCATGGGATTCCTTCCGCCATTGTTTCTGACAGAGGGTCCCAGTTTGTGTCCAAGTTTTGGAGAACTTTCACCAAGAGATTGGTCATCTCTTCCTCCTTCTTCTCTGCTTATCATCCACAGTCCAATGGACAGACGGAGAGAATCAACCAGTCCCTGGAACAGTACCTAAGATGCTTTATTTCTGATTCCCAGGATGATTGGACTCAACATCTTCCTTGGGCGGAGTATGCTGTTAATTCTGCCAAGAATGAAGCCACCCGTGAGTCGCCCTTTTTTTTTTTTTTTTTTATAAATTATGGGTGTCACCCTCCCTGCTTGCCCATCTCCAACATTCCTTCTGGGGTACCAGCCATAGACGAATGCATTTCTTCTCTCCAAGCAGCATGGTCCAGGATTCAGACTACCCTTCTCAACTCCTCCCGCAGATCTAAACTTCAGGCCGATCGCCGCCATCATTATGTGCCCAGGTACAGGCCAGGGGATTTGTTATGGCTCTCCTCTAAAAATATCCACTTAAAGGTACCATCCCCAAAATTGGCACCTGAATTCCTGGGTCCTTTTCATATTTTAGAACAGATCAATCCTGTGGCATTTCGACTCCAGCTACCACACAGTATGAAGATCCCCAATGTTTTGCATGTTTCTCTCTTAAAACCTTTCGTCACCAGTCACTTCTTCCCGGACCAGACTCGCAAGACGGATCCAGTTACTATCCAAAATAACGAAGAGTATGAGGTTCAATCTCTATTGGATTCTCGCGTGTCCAGGGGTCAACTCCACTTCCTTGTGCAATGAAAAGGTTTTGGACCCGGGGAGAGGTCTTGGGTTCCTTTAAAGGACATTCACGCTCCGGCTCTTCTTAGAGCCTTCAGAAGGAGGTTTCCGGATAGACCTTTTGAGGACTGTCCAGAGGCCGTTCCTGAAGAGGGGGGTACTGTTAGGAATCTGATTTCTCAGCGCCGCCAGCGCAACACACAGATTGCCCTCAGGGAGACTCATGGCACGCAGCGCAACCTCCGCTTACCTGCCTCCACGGGCCATCAGCTCCTCCATCGCCACAGGGTTCCTTCCCTCGGCGGTCCCGCCGCGCCCCCTCCTTCTCAGTGGCAGGCGAGGGTCCTCCGTCCCGCTCGCACACGTGTGTCCTCCTCCAACGCTGGTCACATGCACACGCAGCTTACAGAGCACACGCCCAGCATCCACTCTTCTACTTCTACACCGCACGAGTGTAATCAGAGTACTACCAGTGCTCATCTGGGTTATATCAGCCACACCAATTCAGAGAGGCTCCCTGCAGTCCTCCTGACCCACCCACATCCCTGATTTGTCAGCCCAGCCTTATCTAGCATCTCTGAGCCCTCACTCATCGCTCGACATAGTCTCTGTATGGAAGTGTTTGGTGTACTCTCGGTTACTGCAGGTTTTGACACGGCTCGTACGATTACCCCCTTTGGCTCTCGACTTCGGCTCTCCTTAGACTACGTATACTCTGGCATCCCACGATCACGGCTTGGACTTCAACCTTCCTCATTTCTCCGCTCCCTGACCTCGGTAAGGCAATCACTATTCTACTCCTATACCTGGTACCGGCAAGTATTGTCTACGTTACTTACATCTGGCCTGGCAACGCTTAATACCACACTCCAGACACGCTCCATTTGCTGCGGGTGCGTGTATTCCTACCTCCCCCTTCAGCACAGGGGATGGGTCTGGTCTGCGGGCAGCACCGGCGTAACATTATGTCGAGCCCAAAAGACGCAGACCAGACTGAAGTAAGGCAGTTTCTCCCTGATCTGCTTCAGAAAAACCAGGCCATGGCGTATCAAATTGTGGCACTTACACGTCAGGTCGCCGTACTCTCGGCCCGAGTACCAGCGACTTCCTCTCTGTTGTTAATCCCCAGCCCGCAAGCGCAGCTTGCAGCTCTGACGTAAGAATTCCGCCCCCCAAGCCTTACGCAGGCGCACCGCAAGAATGTAGGGGTTTCCTCAATCAGTGTGAGGTGCAGTTTTAAATGGCCCCCCATCTCTTCGATACTGCCGGCAGCACCGGCGTAACAACTGGATCCTGCAGCTGGTTCAAAAGGAGACAACATTGCCTCTCCTTTTGCTGATCCATCTCCTGAGGTTACTTATCAGGGATCTTTTTGGTCTTATTGGGCAGAGGCAGCAGTACCAACGGGCAGGTGACTCCTGTTCTTCTTCCCAATCACCCTCTGTGCTCTGTGCCGGCTGTGTTGTATACCCTTGCAAATACTCCGGAACACACGGCAGTGGTACTGCTTCATCCTCCTGATCTTCGTCCAATGCCTAAAAATTCCAAAAGAGAACATAGACATCTTGTTAGAACTGGATCTACCCTGCCCCCAATCACACAGCACCAACACCATGGGAGTTTGGGCTCTGTATCCCTGTATGTCTCTTGGTACAGGTCACTGTATACCAGGTACATTATCAAATTGTTTGAGTCATTTAACCACATTATTTTGCGGAGGTAAAAATCCCTTTCATTTTCCCTTTACATTGTTATAAAAGCTGCTTTGCAGAATCATTTTGTGTGTAATTTACTTGGGAGCGTTATTTTATGTTGATAATACAGTCCTTTGACGTGAGCAGGGTATATGTGTTGGGTGATAATGCCTGATGTTTGGGAGCAGTGAATAATGAATGTGTCTGTTGGGGAAATGTCTCTCCATGTAACACACACTAGAAGCTGCTGTAGATCGTGATATGAGAGAGTGAAGATCAGCACCTGATCTGATGGAATTTCCAAGGGGACTGAGTAGGTGACTCTCTTTTTCATGGTCTTAACCTTTTTAGCAACCTTGTTGCCAGTGTCTTCAGTGACCATGTTTGTAGTATTCCATGTATTGTAGTCCCACGTCCGGAATGTTGTCACCTCCTTCTTAAGCCACACATCGACCTCTTTGGTCACGTTCTCCACTATCCAGTCTTCATCATCCTCCGTGACCACATCCTCCAGGTGCAAGCTGACCTCATCATCCAGGCTTGAATCGGTTACATAGTAAATAGAGGCCTCATCCTCTTCAGCAACCTTGTTGCCAGTGTCTTCAGTGGCCGTGTCCACAATCCACACATTGCCCTCGCTGTCCACGTCTTCGTCATCCTCCGTGACCACATCCTCCAGGTGCAAGCTGACCTCATCACCCAGGCTTGAATCGGTCACATAGTAAAAAGAGGCCTCATCTTCCACGTCCTCAGTGAAGTCCCCCTTGTTCGTAGCCTCAATGACCTTGTTATGGACATCCTCCACATTGACCTCTCCCATGTTTCTGTCTTCCTCTTCTACATCCACTTCCAGGTCTCCTCTTCCTTTCTTCTAATGCGTCATTCCCAAGACCTGCAGGAGTAAAGCAGAAATGAAAGAATAATCTGTGTGGGCCTATTTATCCATGAAAATACTTTCCTCCCGCATATTTCCTGAGTCTCACTCACCTTCTTTCTCCAATATCCCTCTCACTCAACCCTCTAGTACCTCATCTCACACAGCCGTCCTGCATATCTCCTGAGTCTCACTCACACTCTCACTCCAATATCTTTCTCATTCACCCCTCTATCAAAGCCTGGTAAGTGAGAGTGAGAGCAGGAGGAGGGGGGGAGGGAATGGAGGGCTGAGAAAGAGAGACCCCCACAGCGTAAAACAGCGTAAAACAGTACATTTATTGGGAAAGAAGGGAAACAGGTCACAGAGGTAGTAAAAAAGCAGGCAATTTGTGAGTAATGTCGCCGCCAACCAAGCACACCAGTGTCCGCGATCCACAGATATGATCTCACTCAGATGGAACACCTTGAACAATAAGTCCACAAGCTCCGTGTTAATGTCTAAGGCTGCGTCCATAGATGGACCAGCCGTGCTGAGGCATGCGGACGCTCCGCGCTGAGCCCCTGCATCCTCAATGAGGATGCCTTGAGAGGGGGCTCACGCGAGCGTCCGCAGGCGGGCTGAGGCGTTGGAGGTTTCAGCCGAGCGCCAAGCTGTTTTTCAGCGCGCTGTCGGCTGAAAACCTCCAATCACTGCACAGCAGCGACAACATCACGGCGCCGTGACGTTGGCGCCGTGACATTGACATCAGTGCGTCGCGGGCGATTGGCCCAGCGACGTCACCGCCCCGCCTCCAACCACCTCCCCCTAGCTCCCCCCGCGCACGCTGGCTTGCCTGCAAGTCCGTGCAATCGCGCTGACTGAAGCAGGCGAGCCTCAGCGTTAGCACACATCCGCTCTCCCAACACCTCTATGGCCCGGGCCTGAGTGAAGCCTTTGGTCTTGTCTGGCCTTGATACTGCTCCGGGCGTGATCCGGCCTGGTGGTTAAAGCAGGAGTAAGGTAAGAGAGGAAGAGAAGAGCGAGTGATTGAGGGAGGGGGTAAGAAAGGGAGTGCACATTCAGTTGTACAGTACCTTTTAATAAAAAGACCCCTTTTATTTATATATGTGTATATATGTATATATGTACACATTTTAAGTTATGGTGGGTGGAAAAGGCGACAGAAAACCTCCACCGTTAGCATACAGTATAGCCAACAATGAATATCACTTGTGAGCACATTCACATGTCTAAGACAGGTCTGCAACCCTGCCTTTAAACCATTATCACCACGCATACAGTGCTCCCACTGCAGCAAGGGATTCTGGGAAATGACATGCACATGAGCACACAATGTGTCACCTTTTGCCTGGAATATCCATTCTGTCTGTCTGTCTGTCTGTCTGTTTGTCTGTCTGTCTGTCTATCTAGCTATCTTGCTATCTATTCTATCTATTCTCTCTAACTGTTATGGTGGGTAAAAAAAGTGACAAAAACCCTCCACAGTAAAGCATATAGCAACTGTAAATATTACTGTATATTCATTTGCATGTCTTAGACAGGTCTGCAACCCTGTCTTTCACCATTATCACACAGCACGTCCACTACAGCAAGGGATTCTGGGAAATTACATGCAAATGAGCACACCGTGCCACCTTTTATCTCAAGCTCATATTACATGAACAACCCTTAGGCTGCGGTCCCAGTCATGTCTGTGATACCCGCGCCCGGGCGGGGGGGGGGGGGGGGGCGGCGCGTGCACAGCGCAAACTGCGATCTGTGGTCTGGGGAGAGAGGGAGCTTGCGATGGGAGGGGGCGTGGTCGGGGATTTGCGGGGGCGTGGCCATCACGTCACGCGTCAGGTTCGCCCTCATTGGGTGAACCGCCGGTGGGGGCATGGCCACGCCTCCATCGCAAGTTTTAAACTCAATTTCATTGACTTTTAAAAATCTTGCAGTACGGCACGGGGAAAGAGGGAGAGAGAGAAAAAAGAGGGATAGAGGGTCCCCCCCCCCCTGTCCACTCTCCCCCCCTGTCCACACTCCTCCCCCTCCTGTCCACTGTCCCCCCCTCCTGTCCACTTTCCCCCCCTCCTGTCCTCTCCACTGCCCCCCATCCTGTCCTGTTCACTGCCCCCCCCTCCTGTCCTGTCCACTGCCCCCGCTCCTGTCCACTGCCCCCCCTCCTGTCCTGTCCACTGCCCCCCCCTCCTGTCCACTGTCCCCCCCTTCTGTCCACTGTCCCCCCCCTGTCCCCCACCCCTCCTGTCCACTGTCCCTCCCTCCCTCTGGGGGGGGGGGACGCAGAAAGAGGGGGAGCACAGAAATAGGGGGAGAGGAGGGAGCGGGAAATTTAACTCACGGCAACGCCAGATCTCTAAACATATATATATATATATATATATAATATATATATATATATATAGATATATACAGGTAAACCCCGTTATAACGCGGTCCTCGGGGTCCACCCCGAGACCACCGCGTTAGTAACGGGGTCGCGGGAAAAAAATATGGCCGCCGCATCAGCGCATATTCACCCCGCGGGACAGGAGATGGGAGGGGGGATGCCCCTCCGGTCCCAGGTTCCCCCTGTCACGGCGTGACAGACCGCGGGACAGGAGATGGGAGGGGGGATGCCCCTCCGGTCCCCGCTTCCCCCTGTCACTGCGTGACAGCCCGCGGGACAGGAGATGGGAGGGGGGATGCCCCTCCGGTCCCAGGTTCCCCCTGTCACCGCGTGACAGGCCGCGGGACAGGAGATGGGAGGGGGGATGCCCCTCCGGTCCCGGCTTCGCCCTGTCACCACGTGACAGCCCGCGGGACAGGAGATGGGAGGGGGGATGCCCCTCCGGTCCCGGCTTCGCCCTGTCACCACGTGACAGCCCGCGGGACAGGAGATGGGAGGGGGGATGCCCCTCCGGTCCCCGCTTCACCTTCTCCCCACCGTTGTCCCCGCTGCCTGCGCAGGAGGAGGGGGGGGGGAGCGGGTGTTGGTGCTGGTGTGTATAAGTGTGTGAGTGTGTGTGAGTGTGTGTGAGTGTCTGTGAGTGTGTGAGAGTGTGTGTGAGTGTGTGAGAGTGTGTGAGTGTGTGTCAGTGTGTGAGAGTGTGTGAGAGTGTGTGAAAGTGTGTGTCAGTGTGTGAGAGTGTGCGTAAGTGTGTGAGAGTGTGTGAGTGTGCGTAAGTGTGTGAGAGAGTGTGTGTGTGTGTGTGTGTGTGTGTGTGTGCGTGCGTGCGTGCGTGCGTGTGTGTGTAGAAATCATGGCGCACTTTGTGTTTGCAATGGATTAAGTAGAAATAGCTGTGTTCGTCCTGTTTGTTATGGGGAACATTGATAAATGAACGCCTTCATTTTGAATTTCCCATAAACATGTCCTGTTCTGGTTCAAAGCCTCTATATTGTCTCGCATTTAAATCACTGAACATTACCAGGCATACCGTTTGGTGCACTAGCCCCCAGCAGGTGCACCTGCCTTGCTAGCTCCTGCCCTCTCTGCATGGCTGCTGCTGTGATTGGCGGGCGCTGTCCCTGCCCGCAGCCGGACTCTGAGCCCTGTCCCTGCTGCCTGTAGTGACTGCGCCCCGGGGCGGCAGCACACTCAATGCCAGGCGGGGGCCGCGTGCTGCGAGATCACATGGAACGGGGACCCTGACAGCGCGCGGTGCACTGACTGCCCTGGAGAGGAACAGAGCTCCCTTCTCCCCTGTCACTGTGACACAGGACACCCGCTGCCCACCTGGTAAGATCCCGGCAGGGAGGGGGGTGCATCGCACTACCGTTTCACGCTCCTCGGACATTCAACTTCTGACGGCAGAAAATGTGCAAGGTCTCCATAATAAACACTGTCAATAAATGACAAAGATTGTAAGGAAAATAGTGCATGGCGATTACACAATCCTCTGCGAAATTGTGTCCATTTTAGCATGATGATGGTGTGTGTGTGTGTGTGTGTGAGCAATGAGCAGTGTGTGTGGAGTGTGCAGTGTGTGCAGTGTGAGCAATGAGCAGTGTGTCAGTGTGTGCAGTGTGAGCAATGAGCAGTGTGTGTGCAGTGTGAGCAATGAGCAGTGTGTCAGTGTGTGCAGTGTGAGCAATGAGCAGTGTGTGTGCAGTGTGAGCAATGAGCAGTGTGTGTCAGTGTGAGCAGTGTGTGTGCAGTGTGCAGTGTGTGCAGTGTGAGCAATGAGCAGTGGGTGTGCAGTGTGCAGTGTGTGTCAGTGTGTGTGCAGTGTGTGTGCAGTGTGCAGTGTGAGCAATGAGCAGTGTGTGTGCAGTGTGCAGTGTGAGCAATGTGCAGTGTGCAGTGTGAGCAGTGTGTGTCAGTGTGAGCAGTGTGTGTGCAGTGAGCAGTGTGTGTGCAGTGTGTGCAGTGTGTGCAGTGTGTGCAGTGTGCAAAAAAAAATAATGTAAATTTAAAAAAAAATTTAAAACGGGAGCCACGGGAAAACCGCGTTATAACCGAATCGCGGTATAACGAGGCGCGTTATAACGGGGGTTACCTGTATATATACACACACACACAGATATATATGCAGAGGGAGAGAGAAAAAAGAGGGAGCAGGAGATAGAAAAAAAAAAAGGGAGAGAGAAAAAGGGGGAAAGAGGGAGAAAAAAAGAGGGGGAAAGAGGGAGAAAAAAAGAGGGAGAGAGAGAAAAAAAAAGAGGAGAGAGAGAGTGCATGCCCAACAGCGTAAAACAGTACATTTATTGGGAAGGAAGGGAAACAGGTTCACTCACAAAGGTAGTAAAAAAGCAGGCAATTTGTGAGCAATATCACCGCCAACCAAGCACACCAGTGTCCGCGATCCACCGTTGTTATCTCACACTGTGAGGGGGACAGCGGTCAGCTGGAAAACTGGAACACCTTGAACAATAAGTCCACAAGCTCCGTGTTAATGTCTCAGTGACGCCTCTGGGGTTGTCTGGCCTCAATACTGCTCCGGGCGCGATCCGGCCTGGTCGCGCTCCTGCGTGATGACGTTGTGTCGAGTAGTAGTAACGTATCCTCAAATGGTCTGTTTAAGTCTCTAAAATCTCCTCCACCTCTCAGAATAAGCTCCTCGCAGGTTCACCGCCAGCTGCTTAATGGCAGAGTGGTGACATCACTCCCATAGAACTCAGGCACAGGGCGGTTGAACTGTAACCATGGAAGTCAGGTCGTAAATAAACATGGCATTATTTGAGAATGCAAATGTCTGTCACATTGTGGGCTCAGCCCCTGAGCTCTGTCAGGTGTTACCAGCGGGTGATAATAGAAGATATCCATATACTGGGATATGATAAGAGGCATGATGTGATTTAATACTGTGTCCCATAACCTGCTTTATATGAAGTGTCATTTACACCAATTAGTAAAAATGCTAAATATTGAAAAATAGCTTCTGGCCGCATGGTTAATTTTCTCTACAAATGTTCAATGTAAAAGTTGGATTAAACGTCTTGTGATTTTTTAAAGTAGCTAAAGTTTGAAAATAAATACTCTGGAAGGTTAAGAGCTTTCCCTAAAGTCTCGTGTGCTAAGAGTGTGAGCCCCTTCTACATGCAGGAACATTGTCATTCTACACTTTTTAAAACATGCTTTCTTGTTTATCCTAATTGTGCTGCTATCGTTAGCCTCATAGATAAAGGAGAAGAGCAATAATTAGCAGATACAATTAGAATTACAAAGGACCCTTAAAGGTGCAATTCATGCGCTGCTTTGTAACTATTATTATTATTATTTAACAGATTTGAAGCAGAGTCTCCGGGGCTGAACCCCAATAATTTCAGCAGCTCTGGGGGCCCCCTGCTGCCGCAGATACAGATACAGGGGGCGCTGGTATCTCTGCAAAGTTGAAAGCTCCCGCGTCACATGGGCCAATAGGAAGCCGAGCCTGATGATATCATGACTTTCTATTGGCCCACAGGACGCGGGAGCTTTGAAATGCCGCCCAGGGTCTCTGAGAGGGGGGGACAGCTGTGATTCCTGTCCTAGGCCAGCGGAGTAAAGGGCCCGGGCCCCCTGCCGGCAAATCTAATCTGGCCTGATACACAGAGGGGGCCTGCTGAAAGGTGTCCTGGAGATGCCTGTCCAGCCAGCAGGCTGTACACTGGTAGAAGGGAGGTTCCCCAGACAGGCACCTCCGTGGGCACCTTTCAGAAGGCAGCTTGGCAGGCCACCTCCTTAGGCCCCTTACAGACCCCCTCACTCCTTCATGGAGCCCAGTGAGGCCCAAACATCCCCTCTCCCAATATACCTGTCCCCTCACTCCTCCTCTCTCTCCCTCCCTCCCCCTCTCTCATTCCTTTCTCCCCCCTCTCACTCATCTCTCTCACTCTTTTCTCCCCCTCTTTCTACCCCCCTCTCTCTCACTCCTCTCTCTCCCCCTCTCTCCCACTCCCTTTCACTCCTCTCTCTCCCCCTCTCCCTCTCTCATTCCTCTCCCCTCTCTCTCACTCCTCTCTCCCCCTCTTTCACTTCTTCCTCTCACTCCTCTTCTCTTTCTACCCCTCTCTCACGCCTCTCTCCCCCTTTCTCACTCCTCTCGCTCCCTCTCTCTAACTCCTCTTTATCGCTCCCCTATCTCTCCCTCCTCTCTCTCACCCTCACGCCTCTCCCCTATCTCTCACTCCTATCTCTCCCCCTCTCTCTCACTCCTTTCTCTCCCCCTCTCTCTCACTCCTCTCTCTCCCCACCTCTCTTTCTCGTTCCCCTCTCTCTTTCTCCTTCCCCCCCTCTCTCTCTACCCCTCTATCCCCCTTCGCACCTGTTATGGTGAGGGGGTAACCAGACTCACTAATAAAGGTTCAGCCCACTTGGTTTCCTCTGATCCATGTGTAAAGATCCTAGAGTGTCAGCTCTTGGACCCAACTATCGTATATATGTATCACTGAGACTGTGTAAAAATTATGCGATAATTCAGTATTTTCTGTGCTTTGCCTTTCCAGGGGTGCTGGGCAGCGGACCATGCAAGGCTGTGAGTTTAAGGGTGGGTTTTGCGGAGAATCTTCAATCAGATTGTTGCTATGTCGCGGGGTCCCCGAGTTATGGGACACCCCAAAGATGTACCCGGGGATCAGGTAAGAGTCTCAGGCACAATGAAGAACAGTGCTCCGGCAAAATCCGGAGTCTTCGGAGCTGAACCCCAATAATTTCAGCAGCTCTGGGGGCCCCCTGCTGCCGCAGATACAGATACAGGGGGCGCTGGTATCTCTGCAAAGTTGAAAGCTCCCGCGTCACATGGGCCAATAGGAAGCCGAGCCTGATGATGTCATGACTTTCTATTGGCCCGCAGGACGCGGGAGCTTTGAAACGCCGCCCAGGGCCGCCGAGAGCGGGGACAGCTGTGATTCCTGTCCCAGGCCAGCGGAGTAGAGGGGCCCGGCCCCCCTGCCGGCAAAGCTAATCTGGCCTGATCCGCAGAGGAGGCCTGCTGGAAGGTGTCCTGGAGATGCCTGTCCAGGCAGCAAGCTGTACACTGGTAGAAGGGAGGTTCCCCAGACAGGCACCTCCGTGGGCACCTTTCAGCAGACAGCTTGGCAGGCCCCCTCCATAGGCCCCCTCGTTCCTTCATGGAGTCCAGTGGGGCCCAAACATCCCCTCTCCCAATAACCCTGTCCCCTCTCTATCACTCCTCCATCTCCCCCTCTCTCTCACTCCTCTCTTTCCCCCTCATCTCCCCCTCACTCCTCCTACACTATCTCTCACTTCTCTGTCTCCCTTCCCCCCTATCTCTCACTCCCCTCTTTTTCCCTTCTCTCACTCCTCTCTCTCACTCCTCTCTCTCACTCCTCTCTCTCACTCCTCTCTCTCTCTCTCTCTCTCTCTCTCTCTCTCTCTCTCTCTCTCTCTCTCTCTCTCTCTCTCACACGCACACACTCCTCTCTCTCCCCCTCTCTCTCACTCCTCTCTCTCCCCCTCTCTCACTCCTCTCTCTCACTCCTCTCTCTTTCTCTCTCACCTCTCTCTCTCTCTCTCTCTCTCTCTCTCTCTCTCTCTCTCTCTCTCTCTCTCTCTCTCTCTCTCTCTCACTCACCTCCTCCTCTCTTTCCCCCTCTCTCTCACTCCTCTCTTTTCCCCTCTCTATCCCACTCTTTCTTTTTCCCACTCTCTTTCTCCTTCCTCCTGTCCCTTTATCCTCCCACATCTCTCTCTCCTCCCCCTCTCTCTATTTCCCCCTTTCTCTCTTCCCAGCTGAATCCCCCTTCCCACCTATCTCCCCTGTCTTCCCCCGTCTCTCTCCCCACCCCCTCTCTCTCTCACCTCCATTCCACCTCTCTTTCCTCCCTTCCCCCTCTATTTCCTTCCCACTCTCTCTTTCCTTCCCCTCTTTCTTTCCTTACCTCTCTATCTCCCCCTCTCTCTTTCCCTCTAGCCCTCTCCACCCTCTTTCTCTCCCCGTTTCTCTGTCCCCCACTCTCTTTCCTTACCCCACTCTCTTTCCTTACCCCACTCTCTGTTCTTCCCCATACTAAGAGAAAAGGAAACCTAGTGAGTGAGCACTCTGTCACAATTGTGTAATGTGGTTGTATTAAAACATTTTATTGTCATCAACGAATATAAAATAAAGGGATTTAAAAATAAACAGCATATACCGTAACTGTAATCAAATTGCCATAGCTATAAGAGCTCTGTTGATTGTACATATGGGAGATATGACAATAATCAAATTCTCAATGCTGTACAAAACAGCCTAATAAGAATAGCGGTTAATATTGGTCACTGCTAAGTATTAACTGCCTTAGTGGCCAGAGATTGAAGAGGCAGAGGCCCCAGCATGGGGTCGTAGTCTCCTTAAGGGCTGCGACGTCCTGATTGGCGAGAGCTGGGGGGGGGGGTTGGCTAACCCCCCCTCACCCTTCCCCCACGGAGTGGGAAGGCTGCTTGTCCCCTCCCATGCAGGGGGAGGGGGGAGAGGGTGTAAAGAGTGGGGCCCCAGGGGAGAGAGACAGAGCTAACGGAATTTTCCCCTTACCTTACAGGAACGCTTGCTGCTGCTGAGCTGCCATTTCCAGACCGTGAGGGAAGGCTGCAGTGACTACAGCAGCTCCCCGCTGTATGAAGACCCCGAGTCCTGCCAGCCTCACCCATGAGCCTGAGGAGCCTGCTTCCCCGGAGGAGCCAGTAAGTGTCCCTGCCCTGCGCAGATCCCAGCGCTGAGGTGCAGGTAGGTATCCCTATCCCACAGCCCTTCCAGCTCCCCCTCCAAGTGCAGGCACCTGCTTGCAGCCCACCACGCTCCTGCGCCCACCCTGGGGCCCCCTCCAGTCTTATGCCCCCCTATCCGCCCCCCCAGTCTGTGCTCCACCGTCTTTCGGCTTTTTCCCCTGCAAGGTCCCTCCGCCTCACTACTGATAACCCCGCCGGGCCACGGCGCCTCCCGGCCTGTGTTCCCGCACCCTCTCCTCCCCCTGCTCCCAGGCTCTGTCCCCCCTCCCGGTTCGCGCTTCGGCGAGGCCCCGCCACCCGCGCCCTACTCCCTCTGCCCAAACGCGGTCCCGGCAGGCTCTGTGTCTCTGGCGGGGGGGGGGGGGGGTCGCTCCTGTGCTGCCTCGCCGCCGCCAGTCCCAGCGCCTCCAGCCCACTCACCACTCTGCCGGTACCCCCCTACCATCTCTCCCGACCGCGGGGGCTATCAGGCGCCGCGTGCGCCGGCCGGGGAGTGCGCCTGTTGGCTCCCACTGCAACAGGCCGCTTACCCATCTGCTGGGGATGGCCATGCGCCAGCTCCCACCACACCGCCTCCTCACCTCTCCACCGCGGGGACAATCTGTCTCCGTCCCCCGCCCCCATCCCACTCACCCCTCCGACCTGCGTGTGCTGCTGCTGGCTCCTCGGCGCCATTACTCACCTCCCTCCCATGTGCTGCAGCAGGGGAGGGAGGGGCGCCCTTCCCCCACGCGGGCTGCAGGCTGACCCCTCCCTCTGCTCCCCCCTCCCTTCCCAGGCTTCCATGAGCAGGGGAGGGGGGTTTCCCTCCCCATGTTTATTAAAGAGACAGGAGGTCACAGACAGGCAGAGGCAGGCTGTTACCTTGGCCCTCCTCTGCAACAGTGCCACCATGAGGCCCCTGCCAGTACTGCAGGGCGACCTCAAGTTCACCCCTCAGGGCGACCTCAACCTTACCCCTCACAGTACAGGACAGACTGTGAGCAGGGTTACAACCGTGAAGCACCAACATATTACATACCGCTACACACCATACCCAACCCTCCCACCTACTTACCTCCAGCTGGCAGGGGCGCGGGCAGTCTAGTGTATAACCACCCCAGCCACCGGGGGGCCCTGCCCCTCCCACCTATGGGTCACGCTGTGTCTGGCAGATTAACTGCAGCGCAGAGATGGGCATTCTGCTCTGTCACCGGGGGGGGGGGGGGGAGGGAGGATTTAAGGTTACCCAGCCCCATGATCCCGTATGGGACCGCAGGCGGGGTCCTCTCAGATTTCGCAGGAAGCAACGGCCAATGACTGGTCATTGCACGCATGGAATGTGGACCAGGACCCCTACCCACCTTCACCGACGCATGGCGAGAAGGGGGACAGACGCCGAGGCCAGTCACCGCGCTTTAGGTCCAGGTCAGCGCAGGGTACTAACCCGAGCACCGAGATTCCAGGTAAGGAAATAAATCCTAGTCTAGTACGGGTAATAGTGATTCAGATAGTGACAGTGACATTTCAGAGTCTGAGAGCACAGCGCAATTTCACAAAACCCGTATGCATAAATTCCTAAAGAGACAGCTAGTGGTGATTAACCGGTCACTTAAGGCTAGGCCAAGCGGTGCAATGCCAAGCCAGGAGGAGCCAGGAGCCAGTACCAATCGTGAGTAACTTGCTACTCCATACCAGTTCTTGTTTAGGAATCGGGACATTATAATGCAGCCACTTACAGTCATTGGCGTGGGTCTGCACCCATTCTACCCCCGCACGTACCTCCATACCAATCTCACAACTCCGTTATATGCTCCGATACACAGCTTCACCACCCAGGCTGGTTCAGCCACTATTTACCTGCTTGCCCTGGAAGTAACTAGACAGATTCTTCTATCTACACCCAAAGTGAGATAATAAAAGGGAAAGTTCACAGACGTACACAACCTTTTTGCTGAAGGGTTTCAGGCCAGGGAAAAAGCAAAGGCTACAGGTGAAAGAGAGCTAATAAGTATAAAACCATGGAGAACTGGCTAAGAGGTTAGCCAGCTGCCTGCTGGAGATGCACTCAGAAGAGGGTCTGAAGGTCCTTAAATACATAGACCTTATATGCGACACATATAAAACATATAGGGGAGCATCATGGTAAGAATATGTTTAGAATTTGGTAACCACATGCGCAAGTCGCAATCTTAAATTCGCCTCTATATACCCGCACGTCATACGGGAGAAAATGACCAAGGAGGTATGCCGGTCCGCATGCCTGGACCGTTTCACTCACTGCCATACACTGAGGGGCCTTAATTAGGAATGCTAGGGTGCTAGGAAGGTTACACTAAGGCAGATGTAGGCACTGCTCAGGCTTCTGAATTACATGTAGGGTCATACCCATGGGCAGGACTTTTCAACAGGAGATTAGTTAAGTCGACTGCGGGGGTATCCCGTCCACTGCACTGCATCAAGGTCACTAAAGAACTTAGAGCCGACCTGGGTGCCTGGGAAGCTTTCCTCCAGGACTTTAATGGCAAAAGCTGTGAATAGAAGGGGGCCGTAGTAACCAGGAGCTAGAGCTGTTCAGACGCGGCGGGGTCGCTAGGCTTCGGTGCTTACATCAAAGGGGAATGGTGCGCAGAACCATGGGCCCAGGCACGGGTAGACACAGGTTTAACTAAGGATATCGCCTCCCTGAGTTTTTCCCATCATAGTGGCAGTGGAGCATTGTTTTAACCAGTGCTCGTTTAACAACATCATCTTTGTAGTGTCTCTCTGCAAACTTCCTAGACAGCACTGGTTAAAACAATGGATACCCCTAGGGAATCGATGCTAATCCCTTCTCAGAAAAAATGTATAGAGAATGGCACTTTACAAGTACCTTTCATTACACAGTATAATAAAGATGCCAGTAAAATTAATAAAATCCTTAACACTCATTGGCCGATATTAAAAAATGACCCAATTTTAGGGGAACATTTAGCAGATAGAGTTAAGATGGTATACAAAAAAGCACCCAATATTAAAAATTATCTATCTCCAAGTGCTTTGAAAAATACTGCAGTGAGATGTTCCACCTGGCTAGACCCTCCTAAAGGGTTTTATGAATGTAAAATGTGTACTGCCTGTCAGCATAGTTCCAAAATAGTTCAAAGTTTTAAATCAAATGTAACACATAAATCATATAACATCAAACAGCATCTAAATTGTAGATCCAGTTTTGTCATATATCTTGTGGAATGTGACTGTGGTTTGCAATACATTGGTAAGACCATTCGCCCGCTTAGAATACGTATATTGGAGCACCTTGGAAATATTAAACGGAAACTTACCACCCATAGTGTTTCCAACCACTTTCTATCAGTACATAATTCCAATCCTGCTAGCTTTTCGTTTAAATCCATAGAACAGGTTATGCCCCATTGGAGGGGGGGGGGGGGTTAATAGAAATTTAAACCTCATAAAGAGAGAATCATTTTGGATGTTTGAACTTAAAACCATTTTCCCTCAGGGTTTAAATTTGGAGTTCGACATCAAACCTTTTCTGTAAATTATCCTAACTTTGTTTTTCTATTTCCTCAATAGATTTGTCCTATCCTTTCCAACTATAAGTTGTTAGAAGTAGCTAATTATAATAGCTAGATATTTTAGGTGTTTAAATATATCTCTTGTTGTGTAATGGCTAATTATTTTTTTTTATATTTTTTAATATTATATCTTTTAACATCATACATTTAATTTTAATCAATTTCTGTATGTTTTGAATAAACATTATGTGCATTTGGAGACCTACATATGTCCGATGTGGGACTAATATAATATGTTCTGATTTTATCTCAATTGAGTCATTTAACGTTATGCGATTACCATATTTAATTACAACCAATGGGACTTCAGCTTAGCGTATATTAGTTGCCAAGAATCAGTCAGCAAACACTCCTGAAGAAACCGAGTGCGGTGAAACGCGTAGAGTGACGCTGACCAGTAAAGATCCACAAGCGACCGGAGCCCCTGTGAGCGGATGACGTCACTTCCGGTTTCCGGTTTGGGTGAGACGCATCAGTGACACGCACGCTGAGACAGAGGGGAGGCAGAGACATCACCCTTTTCACTGCTGAGATCTGTTTTGTGTGATCTAAATGCTTTTAAACTTTTACTACCATGTGAGTGCATTGTATTACACTTACCTTTTATAAATTCTCCATACAGTCTGCACTATGTCCGGTTCTTTTGTTATCTATCAAGGTCACTAGAGCATACCTTTCCACCGAGAGTAACATCCTTGACGGGCTGCCATTCAAAGATACCATTATGTGAACACAACTCACTCTATGTTTGTGAGTATTTTGCACACTGAGTCTTGAATATTTATTCACATATTTATCACATATACTGCACCATCAGAATATTATTTCTGTCTTACATGGTTTACGCTTCCCGATGACCAACAACTCTTCACTCTTCACGGGATCGAGAGAACGACCCCACACTGGGTTACAGCGGCATCCATTATATGTTTGTATTTGTATCACATTTTTCTTTTTATCTCACAGTAAGATTTTGTGTATAGTAGGTTGTATCAGCTATATCTAGAGCGCCACTGTTGATAAGTTTGCTTTTTTCACATGTTTTTGTTAACCCTTAAACATTTCTTTGTATATTTGTTAATCATGTGTCTATATATATATGTATATATGTATATATATATATATATGTATATATATATATATATGTATATATGTATATATATATATATATATATATATATATATATATATATATATATATATATATATATATAGTTGCATGATTATGTCACTGTACAAATGAATGGGTGAAGGGTGGGTATCGGGCCGGGTGGCTTAACCCTTTAATTACCTTTGCGGTTATCATCCGATAAGGGGATTAAGGGGTTAATTGATATCAGAATGTAATTGCTGTGTATTGGCTATGTATTTTGTTGGCAACGGAGGACACAGGGAATTTGCTGGCGAAGGGGCTTCATATTGATAAACTTTGTTTATTTTATTATGCTAGTTAATGTGTTTAATAATGGGCAAATAATTTTTTATCCATATCTGGATAATAGTTATTTTGCACATTATTGTACTGTATCTGTTTGGGGGGGGGGAGATTGATGTATTTAATGTATAGGACAGGTTTATTTTTTTTACATACAGGGTTGTTTCCTTAGGTCTGCGGGGACCTCTGGAGACCACCTGAGATCTCCTCTGACTTCTCACGGGTAAACGGGGGACACTTGCGGGGAAGAGCCGGTGGCCCCACATGTGCTGTGGGGGCACTGCGGACCCGTAGGGACCACCCGAGGTCCCACAGACCCTCGTGGGAACCACCCGACGCCCCTCAGACATCTGTGGGTCTGACCCGGGGCCCCCCAGACACCTGGTGATTCCTCCAATGAATGAGGGTCTTTGGAGATAGCCTATTAGCATTGCCTCTTTCCAGCTGACTCACTCTTCTGATCTCCCCATACGTCACAACATATGAGACTACTTATATGGTTGCTATTGCACTGCGCATTAAGCCCCAGGACGAAGCAGGTGGTGAAACGTGCATGTCGGGGCTTGTTTGTCACTTCAGGACTCGGTGGTGCCCCCAGCTTTCATCATTTCCTCCTGCCGCATCACGTGTTTCCGCCCTGTGCTTCCATCACGCAGGGAGCATGTGCAGTGTGGCGGTTGCGGCTGCGACTTATTTTCACTGAACCCACGAGTATTCTCCTCGGCTGTGGACTAACTATCTTGCTGGACTTGTGCTAATTAACTTTTATGTACCCTACTTGACTTTTTTGCTTTTCATCTGTCCACGAGTGTACTTCTGTGTGTGCCAAATCCTTCTTGTTTCACCACTGTATAATACTGCTGTTATTTACACACTGACACCCAATACAGGTGGTTCAATCTTAGCAGTCTCTGACCGACCGGTCTGAGTTTCTAGAGGCAATCATTGTTTTTCTAACAAAGTCCTCTCCTGGTTCTCTTCTCATCTTTCTAACTGCTCCTTCAGTGTTGCTATTGTTAGCTCTTCCACTTCGATTTACTTGTCTTTTGGTATGCCTTATGACTTTGTCCTGGAACCACTAATTTTCTCTATATATACACTCACATAATCTCTTTAGTTGCATTGGTTTCAAAATACCATCTCTATGCAGATGATACACACCTGAATCTTTACACATCTTAGATTTCTCGTGACATCTAGACCAAAGTCACTGAATTTCTCTCTGATTTTCATTCGGATTGACTCTCCATCACATGAAACTCAACATGTCTAAAACAAAGCTCATCATAATCTGACATTCCCAGTGAAGTATTTGGATTGTCTGGTTTGTTTGGCTACTCCTCGCAGTCCTGATGCTCTTTCCACTCCCTCAAATATGGTTTATACTGCACTTGAAACTAATTTCAACATCTTCATCAGAATGATAAACTATACAGATTGCAAGTTTGAGTCTTCAAACAAACTATAGTAATTACAGTATAAAATATTGACTTAGTATTCTATCATTATGTAACAAAGTAAAAAAATATATCAGAACATATATATCAGACAACCATATATATCTATTATAAACCTGCAAAATGATTGTTAACCTTTTAAGTACAACGCACTGTTGCAGGCTTCTCTGATAATAAGGAGTTAAAAGCAAATATTATATTTCTTTGTACTTCTGTTATTGTAAGGGTTCTTTGCAACTCTTGCACTCTGAGGTGACACTTCATTAAGGAGTGATAACCACTGGTAATTGTTGATGCTCTCACAAGTGAATAGCTAGTAACACTCAATAGTAACTATTTAAATGTGTACAATAAACCACTAATGCTTCCATTCACAGACAAACAAAGAGTGAATTTATTTAGCAGATGAAAGCAAGATTTTGACAATTCCTACAATTTAGTACAATCAAATGTGATTTTTGTTTAGTTCAACTGTTCTTTTTTTAAGTACATCACAGTTCCATATTCATTGAGGAGTTTCAAACATGTGTAACAGTTTATGAACACTTTTCTATTTATGTTATTTTAAATTCATAATTGAAATAGATTCTAAATCTAGTTAGAAGTCTGCTATTTGACACTCCTGCCTTTAGTATCAAATAGCTAGTTATGGCATTGTAATGTATTTACCAATCGCAATTCATATATGTTATATGAAGCTATAATAAAGATTATTACTTACAAAGATCATTTCTAAACGTTTAATTGTACATATTTTGCATTCCTTGTTCTTTGCATTGGCTTAACCCAATGGTTTAAACAAAATAAAGTATTTGCTACAGTATAAACAACTAATACGCTTCAGTTAAAACATTAGAAAGGAAAAGAGAATGTGTCTAGATAACAGTTACCTGTTGCGGGTTTTGACAAATGTCAAGAAAACTATGATATGCAAAAATACATATGAAGACATTAGATCATACAAATAAAGCTAAGCAAGCACTCTGTCATTTGAAATAATTCCTCTCTGATGTGTGTGAAAAACAGTGGTGGCTGCTTCCTTTTCTCATTTTAGATTTGGGCTCCTCCTAATACAATTAAGAACCAGAATTGATCATGGAAAACATTGAATGATTTGTATACATTGACCTTTAATATATATACATGAGAATATAAAAAAAAAAATCTGCAATAACAATAATGTGGAAAAAAATATTAAAAATGTAAATAGCACATTATTTAATTTTAAAATTTAGACATTGCGTTGGCCAGGAATCAAACCCGGGTCAACTGCTTGGAAGGCAGCTATGCTCACCACTATACCACCAACACCACATTTTTTGCTGTGTCTAGTTATGTTTATGCATTTTTCTGAATACACATTGTCTTTGGCTCATTGCATTCTGGCTTCCAAACCTCTCATTCCAACTGTGCTCCCCAAAAGCAGCAACATATCTCCACACTTTGATTTTTTAAGGGTGCTATTCATTTCTAATTTTACTTGACCTCTCTGCTGTTTTTTTTACCACCTTCACCAGCCTCTACTGATACAAATGTTATACTCTATTAGAATCTCTAACAAAGTCCTCTCATGGTTCTCTTCTCATCTTTCTAACTGCTCCTTCAGTGTTTCTATTGTTAGCTCTTCCACTTCTTTGGTATGCCTTATGACTTTGTCCTAGAACCACTCATTTTCTCTCTATATACATGATCACATGATCTCTTTATATTTCTTTGTACTTCTGTTATTGTAAGGGTTCTTTGCAACTCTTGCACTCTGAGGTGACACTTCATTAAGGAGTGATAACCACTGGTAATTGTTGATGCTCTCACAAGTGAATAGCTATTAACACTCAATAGTAACTATTTAAATGTGTACAATAAACCACTAATGCTTCCATTCACAGACAAACAAAGAGTGAATTTATTTAGCAGATGAAAGCAAGATTTTGACAATTCCTACAATTTAGTACAATCAAATGTTATTTTTGTTTAGTTCAACTGTTCTTTTTTTAAGTACATCATAGTTCCATTTTCATTGAGGAGTTTCAAACATGTGTAACAGTTTATGAACACTTTTCTATTTATGTTATTTTAAATTCATAATTGAAATAGATTCTAAATCTAGTTAGAAGTCTGCTATTTGACACTCTTGCCTTTAGTATCAAATAGCTACTTATGGCATTGTAATGTATTTACCAATCGCAATTCATATATGTTATATGAAGATATATAAAAGAAAATTACTTACAAAGATCATTTCTAAACGTTTAATTGTACATATTTTGCATTCCTTGTTCTTTGCATTGGCTTAAGCCAATGGTTTAAACAAAATAAAGTATTTGCTACAGTATAAACAACTAATACGCTTCAGTTAAAACATTAGAAAGGAAAAGAGAATGTGTCTAGATAACAGTTACCTGTTGCGGGTTTTGACAAATGTCAAGAAAACTATGATATGCAAAAATACATATGAAGACATTAGATCATACAAATAAAGCTAAGCAAGCACTCTGTCATTTGAAATAATTCCTCTCTGATCTGTGTGAAAAACAGTGGTGGCTGCTTCCTTTTCTCATTTTAGATTTGGGCTCCTCCTAATACAATTAAGAACCAGAATTGATCATGGAAAACATTGAATGATTTGTATACATTGACCTTTAATATATATACATGAGAATATAAAAAAATAAAATCTGCAATAACAATAATGTGGAAAAAAATATTAAAAATGTAAATAGCACATTATTTAATTTTAAAATTAAGACACTGCGTTGGCCGGGAATCGAACCCGGGTCAACTGCTTGGAAGGCAGCTATGCTCACCACTATACCACCAACGCCACATTTTTTGCTGTGTCTAGTTATGTTTATGCATTTTTCTGAATACACATTGTCTTTGGCTCATTGCATTCTGGCTTCCAAACCTCTCATTCCAACTGTCCTCCCCAAAAGCAGCAAACATATCTCCACACTTTGATTTTTGAAGGGTGCTATTCATTTCTAATTTTACTTGACCTCTCTGCTGTTTTTTACCACCTTCACCAGCCTCTACTGATGCAAATGTTATACTTTATTAGAATCTCTAACAAAGTCCTCTCATGGTTCTCTTCTAATCTTTCTAACTGCTCCTTCAGTGTTTCTATTGTTAGCTCTTCCACTTCTTTGGTATGCCTTATGACTTTGTCCTAGAACCACTCATTTTCTCTCTATATACATGATCACATGATCTCTTTATATTTCTTTGTACTTCTGTTATTGTAAGGGTTCTTTGCAACTCTTGCACTCTGAGGTGACACTTCATTAAGGAGTGATAACCACTGGTAATTGTTGATGCTCTCACAAGTGAATAGCTATTAACACTCAATAGTAACTATTTAAATGTGTACAATAAACCACTAATGCTTCCATTCACAGACAAACAAAGAGTGAATTTATTTAGCAGATGAAAGCAAGATTTTGACAATTCCTACAATTTAGTACAATCAAATGTGATTTTTGTTTAGTTCAACTGTTCTTTTTTTAAGTACATCACAGTTCCATATTCATTGAGGAGTTTCAAACATGTGTAACAGTTTATGAACACTTTTCTATTTATGTTATTTTAAATTCATAATTGAAATAGATTCTAAATCTAGTTAGAAGTCTGCTATTTGACACTCCTGCCTTTAGTATCAAATAGCTAGTTATGGCATTGTAATGTATTTACCAATCGCAATTCATATATGTTATATGAAGCTATATTAAAGATTATTACTTACAAAGATCATTTCTAAACGTTTAATTGTACATATTTTGCATTCCTTGTTCTTTGCATTGGCTTAACCCAATGGTTTAAACAAAATAAAGTATTTGCTACAGTATAAACAACTAATACGCTTCAGTTAAAACATTAGAAAGGAAAAGAGAATGTGTCTAGATAACAGTTACCTGTTGCGGGTTTTGACAAATGTCAAGAAAACTATGATATGCAAAAATACATATGAAGACATTAGATCATACAAATAAAGCTAAGCAAGCACTCTGTCATTTGAAATAATTCCTCTCTGATGTGTGTGAAAAACAGTGGTGGCTGCTTCCTTTTCTCATTTTAGATTTGGGCTCCTCCTAATACAATTAAGAACCAGAATTGATCATGGAAAACATTGAATGATTTGTATACATTGACCTTTAATATATATACATGAGAATATAAAAAAAAAATCTGCAATAACAATAATGTGGAAAAAAATATTAAAAATGTAAATAGCACATTATTTAATTTTAAAATTAAGACACTGCGTTGGCCGGGAATCGAACCCAGGTCAACTGCTTGGAAGGCAGCTATGCTCACCACTATACCACCAACGCCACATTTTTTGCTGTGTCTAGTTATGTTTATGCATTTTTCTGAATACACATTGTCTTTGGCACATTGCATTCTGGCTTCCAAACCTCTCATTCCAACTGTGCTCCCCAAAAGCAGCAACATATCAACACACTTTGATTTTTGAAGGGTGCTATTCATTTCTAATTTTACTTGACCTCTCTGCTGTTTTTTTTACCACCTTCACCAGCCTCTACTGATGCAAATGTTATACTTTATTAGAATCTCTAACAAAGTCCTCTCATGGTTCTATTCTCATCTTTCTAACTGCTCCTTCAGTGTTTCTATTGTTAGCTCTTCCACTTCTTTGGTATGCCGTATGACTTTGTCCTAGAACCACTCATTTTCTCTCTATATACATGATCACATGATCTCTTTATATTTCTTTGTACTTCTGTTATTGTAAGGGTTCTTTGCAACTCTTGCACTCTGAGGTGACACTTCATTAAGGAGTGATAACCACTGGTAATTGTTGATGCTCTCACAAGTGAATAGCTATTAACACTCAATAGTAACTATTTAAATGTGTACAATAAACCACTAATGCTTCCATTCACAGACAAACAAAGAGTGAATTTATTTAGCAGATGAAAGCAAGATTTTGACAATTCCTACAATTTAGTACAATCAAATGTTATTTTTGTTTAGTTCAACTGTTCTTTTTTTAAGTACATCACAGTTCCATTTTCATTGAGGAGTTTCAAACATGTGTAACAGTTTATGAACACTTTTCTATTTATGTTATTTTAAATTCATAATTGAAATAGATTCTAAATCTAGTTAGAAGTCTGCTATTTGACACTCTTGCCTTTAGTATCAAATAGCTACTTATGGCATTGTAATGTATTTACCAATCGCAATTCATATATGTTATATGAAGATATATAAAAGAAAATTACTTACAAAGATCATTTCTAAACGTTTAATTGTACATATTTTGCATTCCTTGTTCTTTGCATTGGCTTAAGCCAATGGTTTAAACAAAATAAAGTATTTGCTACAGTATAAACAACTAATACGCTTCAGTTAAAACATTAGAAAGGAAAAGAGAATGTGTCTAGATAACAGTTACCTGTTGCGGGTTTTGACAAATGTCAAGAAAACTATGATATGCAAAAATACATATGAAGACATTAGATCATACAAATAAAGCTAAGCAAGCACTCTGTCATTTGAAATAATTCCTCTCTGATCTGTGTGAAAAACAGTGGTGGCTGCTTCCTTTTCTCATTTTAGATTTGGGCTCCTCCTAATACAATTAAGAACCAGAATTGATCATGGAAAACATTGAATGATTTGTATACATTGACCTTTAATATATATACATGAGAATATAAAAAAAAAATATCTGCAATAACAATAATGTGGAAAAAAATATTAAAAATGTAAATAGCACATCATTTAATTTTAAAATTAAGACACTGCGTTGGCCGGGAATCGAACCCGGGTCAACTGCTTGGAAGGCAGCTATGCTCACCACTATACCACCAACGCCACATTTTTTCTGTGTCTAGTTATGTTTATGCATTTTTCTGAATACACATTGTCTTTGGCTCATTGCATTCTGGCTTCCAAACCTCTCATTCCAACTGTCCTACCCAAAAGCAGCAACATATCTCCACACTTTGATTTTTGAAGGGTGCTATTCATTTCTAATTTTACTTGACCTCTCTGCTGTTTTTTTTACCACCTTCACCAGCCTCTACTGATGCAAATGTTATACTTTATTAGAATCTCTAACAAAGTCCTCTCATGGTTCTCTTCTCATCTTTCTAACTGCTCCTTCAGTGTTTCTATTGTTAGCTCTTCCACTTCTTTGGTATGCCTTATGACTTTGTCCTAGAACCACTCATTTTCTCTCTATATACATGATCACATGATCTCTTTATATTTCTTTGTACTTCTGTTATTGTAAGGGTTCTTTGCAACTCTTGCACTCTGAGGTGACACTTCATTAAGGAGTGATAACCACTGGTAATTGTTGATGCTCTCACAAGTGAATAGCTATTAACACTCAATAGTAACTATTTAAATGTGTACAATAAACCACTAATGCTTCCATTCACAGACAAACAAAGAGTGAATTTATTTAGCAGATGAAAGCAAGATTTTGACAATTCCTACAATTTAGTACAATCAAATGTGATTTTTGTTTAGTTCAACTGTTCTTTTTTTAAGTACATCACAGTTCCATATTCATTGAGGAGTTTCAAACATGTGTAACAGTTTATGAACACTTTTCTATTTATGTTATTTTAAATTCATAATTGAAATAGATTCTAAATCTAGTTAGAAGTCTGCTATTTGACACTCCTGCCTTTAGTATCAAATAGCTAGTTATGGCATTGTAATGTATTTACCAATCGCAATTCATATATGTTATATGAAGCTATATTAAAGATTATTACTTACAAAGATCATTTCTAAACGTTTAATTGTACATATTTTGCATTCCTTGTTCTTTGCATTGGCTTAACCCAATGGTTTAAACAAAATAAAGTATTTGCTACAGTATAAACAACTAATACGCTTCAGTTAAAACATTAGAAAGGAAAAGAGAATGTGTCTAGATAACAGTTACCTGTTGCGGGTTTTGACAAATGTCAAGAAAACTATGATATGCAAAAATACATATGAAGACATTAGATCATACAAATAAAGCTAAGCAAGCACTCTGTCATTTGAAATAATTCCTCTCTGATGTGTGTGAAAAACAGTGGTGGCTGCTTCCTTTTCTCATTTTAGATTTGGGCTCCTCCTAATACAATTAAGAACCAGAATTGATCATGGAAAACATTGAATGATTTGTATACATTGACCTTTAATATATATACATGAGAATATAAAAAAAAAATATCTGCAATAACAATAATGTGGAAAAAAATATTAAAAATGTAAATAGCACATCATTTAATTTTAAAATTAAGACACTGCGTTGGCCGGGAATCGAACCCAGGTCAACTGCTTGGAAGGCAGCTATGCTCACCACTATACCACCAACGCCACATTTTTTCTGTGTCTAGTTATGTTTATGCATTTTTCTGAATACACATTGTCTTTGGCTCATTGCATTCTGGCTTCCAAACCTCTCATTCCAACTGTCCTACCCAAAAGCAGCAACATATCTCCACACTTTGATTTTTGAAGGGTGCTATTCATTTCTAATTTTACTTGACCTCTCTGCTGTTTTTTTTACCACCTTCACCAGCCTCTACTGATGCAAATGTTATACTTTATTAGAATCTCTAACAAAGTCCTCTCATGGTTCTCTTCTCATCTTTCTAACTGCTCCTTCAGTGTTTCTATTGTTAGCTCTTCCACTTCTTTGGTATGCCTTATGACTTTGTCCTAGAACCACTCCTTTTCTCTCTATATACATGATCACATGATCTCTTTATATTTCTTTGTACTTCTGTTATTGTAAGGGTTCTTTGCAACTCTTGCACTCTGAGGTGACACTTCATTAAGGAGTGATAACCACTGGTAATTGTTGATGCTCTCACAAGTGAATAGCTATTAACACTCAATAGTAACTATTTAAATGTGTACAATAAACCACTAATGCTTCCATTCACAGACAAACAAAGAGTGAATTTATTTAGCAGATGAAAGCAAGATTTTGACAATTCCTACAATTTAGTACAATCAAATGTGATTTTTGTTTAGTTCAACTGTTCTTTTTTTAAGTACATCACAGTTCCATATTCATTGAGGAGTTTCAAACATGTGTAACAGTTTATGAACACTTTTCTATTTATGTTATTTTAAATTCATAATTGAAATAGATTCTAAATCTAGTTAGAAGTCTGCTATTTGACACTCCTGCCTTTAGTATCAAAAAGCTAGTTATGGCATTGTAATGTATTTACCAATCGCAATTCATATATGTTATATGAAGCTATATTAAAGATTATTACTTACAAAGATCATTTCTAAACGTTTAATTGTACATATTTTGCATTCCTTGTTCTTTGCATTGGCTTAACCCAATGGTTTAAACAAAATAAAGTATTTGCTACAGTATAAACAACTAATACGCTTCAGTTAAAACATTAGAAAGGAAAAGAGAATGTGTCTAGATAACAGTTACCTGTTGCGGGTTTTGACAAATGTCAAGAAAACTATGATATGCAAAAATACATATGAAGACATTAGATCATACAAATAAAGCTAAGCAAGCACTCTGTCATTTGAAATAATTCCTCTCTGATGTGTGTGAAAAACAGTGGTGGCTGCTTCCTTTTCTCATTTTAGATTTGGGCTCCTCCTAATACAATTAAGAACCAGAATTGATCATGGAAAACATTGAATGATTTGTATACATTGACCTTTAATATATATACATGAGAATATAAAAAAAAAATCTGCAATAACAATAATGTGGAAAAAAATATTAAAAATGTAAATAGCACATTATTTAATTTTAAAATTAAGACACTGCGTTGGCCGGGAATCGAACCCGGGTCAACTGCTTGGAAGGCAGCTATGCTCACCACTATACCACCAACGCGACATTTTTTGCTGTGTCTAGTTATGTTTATGCATTTTTCTGAATACACATTGTCTTTGGCTCATTGCATTCTGGCTTCCAAACCTCTCATTCCAACTGTCCTCCCCAAAAGCAGCAACATATCTCCACAATTTGATTTTTGAAGGGTGCTATTCATTTCTAATTTTACTTGACCTCTCTGCTGTTTTTTTTATCACCTTCACCAGCCTCTACTGATACAAATGTTATACTTTATTAGAATCTCTAACAAAGTCCTCTCATGGTTCTCTTCTCATCTTTCTAACTGCTCCTTCAGTGTTTCTATTGTTAGCTCTTCCACTTCTTTGGTATGCCTTATGACTTTGTCCTAGAACCACTAATTTTCTCTCTATATACATGATCACATGATCTCTTTATATTTCTTTGTACTTCTGTTATTGTAAGGGTTCTTTCCAACTCTTGCACTCTGAGGTGACACTTCATTAAGGAGTGATAACCACTGGTAATTGTTGATGCTCTCACAAGTGAATAGCTATTAACACTCAATAGTAACTATTTAAATGTGTACAATAAACCACTAATGCTTCCATTCACAGACAAACAAAGAGTGAATTTATTTAGCAGATGAAAGCAAGATTTTGACAATTCCTACAATTTAGTACAATCAAATGTGATTTTTGTTTAGTTCAACTGTTCTTTTTTTAAGTACATCACAGTTCCATATTCATTGAGGAGTTTCAAACATGTGTAACAGTTTATGAACACTTTTCTATTTATGTTATTTTAAATTCATAATTGAAATAGATTCTAAATCTAGTTAGAAGTCTGCTATTTGACACTCCTGCCTTTAGTATCAAATAGCTAGTTATGGCATTGTAATGTATTTACCAATCGCAATTCATATATGTTATATGAAGCTATATTAAAGATTATTACTTACAAAGATCATTTCTAAACGTTTAATTGTACATATTTTGCATTCCTTGTTCTTTGCATTGGCTTAACCCAATGGTTTAAACAAAATAAAGTATTTGCTACAGTATAAACAACTAATACGCTTCAGTTAAAACATTAGAAAGGAAAAGAGAATGTGTCTAGATAACAGTTACCTGTTGCGGGTTTTGACAAATGTCAAGAAAACTATGATATGCAAAAATACATATGAAGACATTAGATCATACAAATAAAGCTAAGCAAACACTCTGTCATTTGAAATAATTCCTCTCTGATGTGTGTGAAAAACAGTGGTGGCTGCTTCCTTTTCTCATTTTAGATTTGGGCTCCTCCTAATACAATTAAGAACCAGAATTGATCATGGAAAACATTGAATGATTTGTATACATTGACCTTTAATATATATACATGAGAATATAAAAAAAAAAATATCTGCAATAACAATAATGTGGAAAAAAATATTAAAAATGTAAATAGCACATCATTTAATTTTAAAATTAAGACACTGCGTTGGCCGGGAATCGAACCCGGGTCAACTGCTTGGAAGGCAGCTATGCTCACCACTATACCACCAACGCCACATTTTTTCTGTGTCTAGTTATGTTTATGCATTTTTCTGAATACACATTGTCTTTGGCTCATTGCATTCTGGCTTCCAAACCTCTCATTCCAACTGTCCTCCCCAAAAGCAGCAACATATCTCCACACTTTGATTTTTGAAGGGTGCTATTCATTTCTAATTTTACTTGACCTCTCTGCTGTTTTTTTTACCACCTTCACCAGCCTCTACTGATGCAAATGTTATACTTTATTAGAATCTCTAACAAAGTCCTCTCATGGTTCTCTTCTCATCTTTCTAACTGCTCCTTCAGTGTTTCTATTGTTAGCTCTTCCACTTCTTTGGTATGCCTTATGACTTTGTCCTAGAACCACTCATTTTCTCTCTATATACATGATCACGTGATCTCTTTATATTTCTTTGTACTTCTGTTATTGTAAGGGTTCTTTGCAACTCTTGCACTCTGAGGTGACACTTCATTAAGGAGTGATAACCACTGGTAATTGTTGATGCTCTCACAAGTGAATAGCTATTAACACTCAATAGTAACTATTTAAATGTGTACAATAAACCACTAATGCTTCCATTCACAGACAAACAAAGAGTGAATTTATTTAGCAGATGAAAGCAAGATTTTGACAATTCCTACAATTTAGTACAATCAAATGTGATTTTTGTTTAGTTCAACTGTTCTTTTTTTAAGTACATCACAGTTCCATATTCATTGAGGAGTTTCAAACATGTGTAACAATTTATGAACACTTTTCTATTTATGTTATTTTAAATTCATAATTGAAATAGATTCTAAATCTAGTTAGAAGTCTGCTATTTGACACTCCTGCCTTTAGTATCAAATAGCTAGTTATGGCATTGTAATGTATTTACCAATCGCAATTCATATATGTTATATGAAGCTATATTAAAGATTATTACTTACAAAGATCATTTCTAAACGTTTAATTGTACATATTTTGCATTCCTTGTTCTTTGCATTGGCTTAACCCAATGGTTTAAACAAAATAAAGTATTTGCTACAGTATAAACAACTAATACGCTTCAGTTAAAACATTAGAAAGGAAAAGAGAATGTGTCTAGATAACAGTTACCTGTTGCGGGTTTTGACAAATGTCAAGAAAACTATGATATGCAAAAATACATATGAAGACATTAGATCATACAAATAAAGCTAAGCAAACACTCTGTCATTTGAAATAATTCCTCTCTGATGTGTGTGAAAAACAGTGGTGGCTGCTTCCTTTTCTCATTTTAGATTTGGGCTCCTCCTAATACAATTAAGAACCAGAATTGATCATGGAAAACATTGAATGATTTGTATACATTGACCTTTAATATATATACATGAGAATATAAAAAAAAAATCTGCAATAACAATAATGTGGAAAAAAATATTAAAAATGTAAATAGCACATTATTTAATTTTAAAATTAATACACTGCGTTGGCCGGGAATCGAACCCGGGTCAACTGCTTGGAAGGCAGCTATGCTCACCACTATACCACCAACGCCACATTTTTTGCTGTCTCTAGTTATGTTTATGCATTTTTCTGAATACACATTGTCTTTGGCTCATTGCATTCTGGCTTCCAAACCTCTCATTCCAACTGTCCTCCCCAAAAGCAGCAACATATCTCCACACTTTGATTTTTGAAGGGTGCTATTCATTTCTAATTTTACTTGACCTCTCTGCTGTTTTTTTTACCACTTTCACCAGCCTCTACTGATGCAAATGTTATACTTTATTAGAATCTCTAACAAAGTCCTCTCATGGTTCTCTTCTCATCTTTCTAACTGCTCCTTCAGTGTTTCTATTGTTAGCTCTTCCACTTCTTTGGTATGACTTATGACTTTGTCCTAGAACCACTCCTTTTCTCTCTATATACATGATCACATGATCTCTTTATATTTCTTTGTACTTCTGTTATTGTAAGGGTTCTTTGCAACTCTTGCACTCTGAGGTGACACTTCATTAAGGAGTGATAACCACTGGTAATTGTTGATGCTCTCACAAGTGAATAGCTATTAACACTCAATAGTAACTATTTAAATGTGTACAATAAACCACTAATGCTTCCATTCACAGACAAACAAAGAGTGAATTTATTTAGCAGATGAAAGCAAGATTTTGACAATTCCTACAATTTAGTACAATCAAATGTGATTTTTGTTTAGTTCAACTGTTCTTTTTTTAAGTACATCACAGTTCCATATTCATTGAGGAGTTTCAAACATGTGTAACAGTTTATGAACACTTTTCTATTTATGTTATTTTAAATTCATAATTGAAATAGATTCTAAATCTAGTTAGAAGTCTGCTATTTGACACTCCTGCCTTTAGTATCAAATAGCTAGTTATGGCATTGTAATGTATTTACCAATCGCAATTCATATATGTTATATGAAGCTATATTAAAGATTATTACTTACAAAGATCATTTCTAAACGTTTAATTGTACATATTTTGCATTCCTTGTTCTTTGCATTGGCTTAACCCAATGGTTTAAACAAAATAAAGTATTTGCTACAGTATAAACAACTAATACGCTTCAGTTAAAACATTAGAAAGGAAAAGAGAATGTGTCTAGATAACAGTTACCTGTTGCGGGTTTTGACAAATGTCAAGAAAACTATGATATGCAAAAATACATATGAAGACATTAGATCATACAAATAAAGCTAAGCAAGCACTCTGTCATTTGAAATAATTCCTCTCTGATGTGTGTGAAAAACAGTGGTGGCTGCTTCCTTTTCTCATTTTAGATTTGGGCTCCTCCTAATACAATTAAGAACCAGAATTGATCATGGAAAACATTGAATGATTTGTATACATTGACCTTTAATATATATACATGAGAATATAAAAAAAAAAATATCTGCAATAACAATAATGTGGAAAAAAATATTAAAAATGTAAATAGCACATTATTTAATTTTAAAATTAAGACACTGCGTTGGCCGGGAATCGAACCCGGGTCAACTGCTTGGAAGGCAGCTATGCTCACCACTATACCACCAACGCCACATTTTTTGCTGTGTCTAGTTATGTTTATGCATTTTTCTGAATACACATTGTCTTTGGCTCATTGCATTCTGACTTCCAAACCTCTCATTCCAACTGTCCTCCCCAAAAGCAGCAACATATCTCCACACTTTGATTTTTGAAGGGTGCTATTCATTTCTAATTTTACTTGACCTCTCTGCTGTTTTTTTTACCACTTTCACCAGCCTCTACTGATGCAAATGTTATACTTTATTAGAATCTCTAACAAAGTCCTCTCATGGTTCTCTTCTCATCTTTCTAACTGCTCCTTCAGTGTTTCTATTGTTAGCTCTTCCACTTCTTTGGTATGCCTTATGACTTTGTCCTAGAACCACTCATTTTCTCTCTATATACATGATCACATGATCTCTTTATATTTCTTTGTACTTCTGTTATTGTAAGGGTTCTTTGCAACTCTTGCACTCTGAGGTGACACTTCATTAAGGAGTGATAACCACTGGTAATTGTTGATGCTCTCACAAGTGAATAGCTATTAACACTCAATAGTAACTATTTAAATGTGTACAATAAACCACTAATGCTTCCATTCACAGACAAACAAAGAGTGAATTTATTTAGCAGATGAAAGCAAGATTTTGACAATTCCTACAATTTAGTACAATCAAATGTGATTTTTGTTTAGTTCAACTGTTCTTTTTTTAAGTACATCACAGTTCCATATTCATTGAGGAGTTTCAAACATGTGTAACAGTTTATGAACACTTTTCTATTTATGTTATTTTAAATTCATAATTGAAATAGATTCTAAATCTAGTTAGAAGTCTGCTATTTGACACTCCTGCCTTTAGTATCAAATAGCTAGTTATGGCATTGTAATGTATTTACCAATCGCAATTCATATATGTTATATGAAGCTATATTAAAGATTATTACTTACAAAGATCATTTCTAAACGTTTAATTGTACATATTTTGCATTCCTTGTTCTTTGCATTGGCTTAACCCAATGGTTTAAACAAAATAACGTATTTGCTACAGTATAAACAACTAAAACTCTTCAGTTAAAACATTAGAAAGGAAAAGAGAATGTGTCTAGATAACAGTTACCTGTTGCGGGTTTTGACAAATGTCAAGAAAACTATGATATGCAAAAATACATATGAAGACATTAGATCATACAAATAAAGCTAAGCAAGCACTCTGTCATTTGAAATAATTCCTCTCTGATGTGTGTGAAAAACAGTGGTGGCTGCTTCCTTTTCTCATTTTAGATTTGGGCTCCTCCTATTACAATTAAGAACCAGAATTGATCATGGAAAACATTGAATGATTTGTATACATTGACCTTTAATATATATACATGAGAATATAAAAAAAAAATCTGCAATAACAATAATGTGGAAAAAAATATTAAAAATGTAAATAGCACATTATTTAATTTTAAAATTAAGACACTGCGTTGGCCGGGAATCGAACCCGGGTCAACTGCTTGGAAGGCAGCTATGCTCACCACTATACCACCAACGCCACATTTTTTGCTGTGTCTAGTTATGTTTATGCATTTTTCTGAATACACATTGTCTTTGGCTCATTGCATTCTGGCTTCCAAACCTCTCATTCCAACTGTCCTCCCCAAAAGCAGCAACATATCTCCACACTTTGATTTTTGAAGGGTGCTATTCATTTCTAATTTTACTTGACCTCTCTGCTGTTTTTTTTACCACTTTCACCAGCCTCTACTGATGCAAATGTTATACTTTATTAGAATCTCTAACAAAGTCCTCTCATGGTTCTCTTCTCATCTTTCTAACTGCTCCTTCAGTGTTTCTATTGTTAGCTCTTCCACTTCTTTGGTATGCCTTATGACTTTGTCCTAGAACCACTAATTTTCTCTCTATATACATGATCACATGATCTCTTTATATTTCTTTGTACTTCTGTTATTGTAAGGGTTCTTTGCAACTCTTGCACTCTGAGGTGACACTTCATTAAGGAGTGATAACTACTGGTAATTGTTGATGCTCTCACAAGTGAATAGCTATTAACACTCAATAGTAACTATTTAAATGTGTACAATAAACCACTAATGCTTCCATTCACAGACAAACAAAGAGTGAATTTATTTAGCAGATGAAAGCAAGATTTTGACAATTCCTACAATTTAGTACAATCAAATGTGATTTTTGTTTAGTTCAACTGTTCTTTTTTTAAGTACATCACAGTTCCATATTCATTGAGGAGTTTCAAACATGTGTAACAGTTTATGAACACTTTTCTATTTATGTTATTTTAAATTCATAATTGAAATAGATTCTAAATCTAGTTAGAAGTCTGCTATTTGACACTCCTGCCTTTAGTATCAAATAGCTAGTTATGGCATTGTAATGTATTTACCAATCGCAATTCATATATGTTATATGAAGCTATATTAAAGATTATTACTTACAAAGATCATTTCTAAACGTTTAATTGTACATATTTTGCATTCCTTGTTCTTTGCATTGGCTTAACCCAATGGTTTAAACAAAATAAAGTATTTGCTACAGTATAAACAACTAATACGCTTCAGTTAAAACATTAGAAAGGAAAAGAGAATGTGTCTAGATAACAGTTACCTGTTGCGGGTTTTGACAAATGTCAAGAAAACTATGATATGCAAAAATACATATGAAGACATTAGATCATACAAATAAAGCTAAGCAAGCACTCTGTCATTTGAAATAATTCCTCTCTGATGTGTGTGAAAAACAGTGGTGGCTGCTTCCTTTTCTCATTTTAGATTTGGGCTCCTCCTAATACAATTAAGAACCAGAATTGATCATGGAAAACATTGAATGATTTGTATACATTGACCTTTAATATATATACATGAGAATATAAAAAAAAAATCTGCAATAACAATAATGTGGAAAAAAATATTAAAAATGTAAATAGCACATTATTTAATTTTAAAATTATGACACTGCGTTGGCCGGGAGTCGAACCCGGGTCAACTGCTTGGAAGGCAGCTATGCTCACCACTATACCACCAACGCCACATTTTTTGCTGTGTCTAGTTATGTTTATGCATTTTTCTGAATACACATTGTCTTTGGCTCATTGCATTCTGGCTTCCAAACCTCTCATTCCAACTGTCCTCCCCAAAAGCAGCAACATATCTCCACACTTTGATTTTTGAAGGGTGCTATTCATTTCTAATTTTACTTGACCTCTCTGCTGTTTTTTTTACCACTTTCACCAGCCTCTACTGATGCAAATGTTATACTTTATTAGAATCTCTAACAAAGTCCTCTCATGGTTCTCTTCTCATCTTTCTAACTGCTCCTTCAGTGTTTCTATTGTTAGCTCTTCCACTTCTTTGGTATGCCTTATGACTTTGTCCTAGAACCACTCATTTTCTCTCTATATACATGATCACATGATCTCTTTATATTTCTTTGTACTTCTGTTATTGTAAGGGTTCTTTGCAACTCTTGCACTCTGAGGTGACACTTCATTAAGGAGTGATAACCACTGGTAATTGTTGATGCTCTCACAAGTGAATAGCTATTAACACTCAATAGTAACTATTTAAATGTGTACAATAAACCACTAATGCTTCCATTCACAGACAAACAAAGAGTGAATTTATTTAGCAGATGAAAGCAAGATTTTGACAATTCCTACAATTTAGTACAATCAAATGTGATTTTTGTTTAGTTCAACTGTTCTTTTTTTAAGTACATCACAGTTCCATATTCATTGAGGAGTTTCAAACATGTGTAACAGTTTATGAACACTTTTCTATTTATGTTATTTTAAATTCATAATTGAAATAGATTCTAAATCTAGTTAGAAGTCTGCTATTTGACACTCCTGCCTTTAGTATCAAATAGCTAGTTATGGCATTGTAATGTATTTACCAATCGCAATTCATATATGTTATATGAAGCTATATTAAAGATTATTACTTACAAAGATCATTTCTAAACGTTTAATTGTACATATTTTGCATTCCTTGTTCTTTGCATTGGCTTAACCCAATGGTTTAAACAAAATAAAGTATTTGCTACAGTATAAACAACTAATACGCTTCAGTTAAAACATTAGAAAGGAAAAGAGAATGTGTCTAGATAACAGTTACCTGTTGCGGGTTTTGACAAATGTCAAGAAAACTATGATATGCAAAAATACATATGAAGACATTAGATCATACAAATAAAGCTAAGCAAGCACTCTGTCATTTGAAATAATTCCTCTCTGATGTGTGTGAAAAACAGTGGTGGCTGCTTCCTTTTCTCATTTTAGATTTGGGCTCCTCCTAATACAATTAAGAACCAGAATTGATCATGGAAAACATTGAATGATTTGTATACATTGACCTTTAATATATATACATGAGAATATAAAAAAAAAAATCTGCAATAACAATAATGTGGAAAAAAATATTAAAAATGTAAATAGCACATTATTTAATTTTAAAATTAAGATATTGCGTTGGCCGGGAATCGAACCCGGGTCAACTGCTTGGAAGGCAGCTATGCTCACCACTATACCACCAACACCACATTTTTTGTTGTGTCTAGTTATGTTTATGCATTTTTCTGAATACACATTGTCTTTGGCTCATTGCATTCTGGCTTCCAAACCTCTCATTCCAACTGTCCTCCCCAAAAGCAGCAACATATCTCCACACTTTGATTTTTGAAGGGTGCTATTCATTTCTAATTTTACTTGACCTCTCTGCTGTTTATTTTACCACCTTCACCAGCCTCTACTGATACAAATGTTATACTCTATTAGAATCTCTAACAAAGTCCTCTCATGGTTCTCTTCTCCTCTTTCTAACTGCTCCTTCAGTGTTTCTATTGTTAGCTCTTCCACTTCTTTGGTATGCCTTATGACTTTGTCCTAGAACCACTCATTTTCTCTCTATATACATGATCACATGATCTCTTTATATTTCTTTGTACTTCTGTTATTGTAAGGGTTCTTTGCAACTCTTGCACTCTGAGGTGACACTTCATTAAGGAGTGATAACCACTGGTAATTGTTGATGCTCTCACAAGTGAATAGCTATTAACACTCAATAGTAACTATTTAAATGTGTACAATAAACCACTAATGCTTCCATTCACAGACAAACAAAGAGTGAATTTATTTAGCAGATGAAAGCAAGATTTTGACAATTCCTACAATTTAGTACAATCAAATGTGATTTTTGTTTAGTTCAACGGTTCTTTTTTTAAGTACATCACAGTTCCATATTCATTGAGGAGTTTCAAACATGTGTAACAGTTTATGAACACTTTTCTATTTATGTTATTTTAAATTCATAATTGAAATAGATTCTAAATCTAGTTAGAAGAGCCAGGGTGTGCAGCGCACAGCAATGATGAAAGAGCAGGTCTTGCAATAAAATTCCTTTATTTTTCAAACATCTGGCTGTGGGACAGCAGCAAACTTCAACGCGTTTCGTTCAAAAGAACTTTTTCAAGAAGTGCTGTTACAGTAAAAATGGTCAGTTTAAATGCAGCTGTTCGCCCCGTTTTCGCGCCAAAACTGACGTCATGATGCGTCATCCGACCAATGGAATTCATCGTGCCGCGCATGCGCCGCGCGCCAGAGTGTCTCTGAATCTCCAGCAAGCCTCAGCCGAGCTCAATCAGGATCGGTAAGCCCATATGTGCAGCCTTTACTGAGAGCACGCCTCTGATGGCCCTGTGAGATCCTTCCACACTCTCCGTATGCTGCGCATGCGCAGATGAGGCCTCTAAGTCCCCCAGCCTAAAGACTATGATGTCAATCCACAGCCTGCTAGGGGAAAGCTATATAATTAAATAATGCATGTTATGTGAACAATAATATACCACTCAAGGCACTGAAACTGGGCAAACAGCTTGCACACTCACCTCTTACATGACAAAACAGTAAAGACTGTACATAAATCAAAAGTACTATACAAAATATTCCATATATACTATAAGAAATTATTACTAACTAATAGATTTACACATATATCAACTAAGTCAAAAAATGTACATATTTATTTACACAGAACAAACTATAAAACAAATAAGCATGTATAGAGAATGCATATATATACACACCTATTTAAACCCTAACTTAATCATATATGTGGATTTAGGCAAAATAATGATAACAAAATACTTTATTAATTAAAAAAATGGTATAAAAATTATATATATATTTGTAAAGATGTATATATAGTATAATTTTATTAAAACAAATTAAAAAGATTTTATATCTTTATACACATATTTGAAGAACAGCAGATTGCCTGCTCATATTAATGGAGTGGAGGTTATATTATTTGTGACGTTTATAATATTAATGTATCACTACAGAGTAGCGTACTATGTATTGTGGATAATAGTCCATTTATACAGAAGTTTTTCTAATAAACAATTTTATTAATAAACCATTTTATTAAGCTGTGATCAGATCAATACGAGGATAAAAGAATGCATGCAAGCCTTGTTTCAGTCATTTAATACAATATGTATAGTTCCAGAGGGACCAGAATATATTATTTGGATAAATATGAATATATAAACCAAATAAGACAGGGCGATGTCAAGGGATAGATGATTTAGGTAATGGATAGACCATTAGGAGATGGGATGAAGTAGTGAGGGGTTGCTCCAGTCATATATATAATACAATGGGGTCATTGGAACATTTATTTCAGAAAATGGGTAATATTCCATTCTACATTCATCCCTTCTGGGTACCTGGTGTTTAGTGTGAATATCCAGAAGGATTCTCTACAGTCTAATGTTTTAACAGTATTTCCCCCTCTCTCCTTTTGGATTATCCTCTCTATGCCCATAAATGAGAAGCTATTTATACCACCTTGTCTGCATTCCGTAAAATGCTTGGACACAGGATGATTGGTGTCTTGTTTGCGAATCAATCTACAGTGTTCCTGCATCCTAGTTTTTAATGCCCTTGTAGTCCTACCGACATATCTCTTCCCACAGCCACAGGTGATAAGATACACCACAAAAGTAGTGTTACAGTTAATAAAACTATATATAGTATAGCGTCTATGTGGACTGTGGGAGAAGACATGTCGAGCAGGCTTCATAAAGCTACACATACTACAATGATTGCATCTATATGATCCCTTAGTAAGGAATTGTTCTTGATCTTTCACAGGTGTAGATATTACGCTAGGTGATAGGAATGTGGCCAATGTTTTAGCTCTTCTATATACAAATTTTGGGCCTTCCTCCGTGTAGTTGCGGAGTATGGGGTCCATTTTTAGTAATTCCCAATGCTTATTAACAATTTTATTTACTTGATAACTTGATTTGTTAAATTGGGAAATGAACAAAGGACAAGTCCTCTCTTCCATAATTCCTTTTTTCTTATTTTTGTGGCGAGAGCCATCCCCCACTCTGGACCCGGAGGGTAGTATAGTTTCACGTTCAATTTCTGAGACTTCCTGTAATGTGGCTTGGAGTGTCTCCCGATCATACCCTCTGTCTATAAATCTTTTTGTCAATTCCCCAGACTGAGTAACGAAGTCGCTGTGGGTTGAGCAATTTCTCCTCAGCCTGAGGTACTGACCTTTGGGTATTCCCTTTATGACGGATCTTGGGTGACAGCTGTCCGCTCTAAGAAATTAGTTCCTTGAGTTTGGTTTTTTATACACATCAGATTGTATGGTTTGGTGAATATCTATATAAAAAAGCATATCCAGGTAGCTTATGTGATGTGAATGATAATTGACAGTGAGGTGAATATCTGAAGTGTTGTCATTTAGATAGTTAATAAACTCTAATAGTGTGTCAGTGCTCCCGTGCCAAATAAATATAAGGTCATCAATAAAGCGTTTATAAAAAACAATATTGTGCCTATAAGTGTTTGTGCTACCATAGATAAAGGTGTTCTCCCACCACCCCATAAAAAGGTTGGCATAGGAGGGGGCAAAACTTGTCCCCATTGCCGTACCCCGAAGTTGTAAATAAAATTGGTGCTCAAAAAGAAAATAATTGTGAGTGAGTAAAAAAAGTATTGATTCCATAATAAATGTAGTAGTGAGTATAGAACTACCTGGACATTCTATAAAATGGCGGACAGCTGTCATACCCAGATCATGTCGTATGATCGAATATAGGGAGACCACATCCATGGTAACCCACAAATAGTCCTGTTTCCATGTGATTTTTTGTAATTTAGTCAATAGGTCCCCCGAATCCAAAATGAAAGAGGGCAATTCCCTTACAAATGGCTGTAGGTATTCATTTACATATTGAGACAAACCATCTCCCAAAGATCCAATACTAGAGACTATTGGCCGACCAGGAGGGTCGACCAAAGTCTTGTGGATCTTTGGGAGATGGTGGTATATGGGAATGACGGGATGGGGATTAATGATGAAGTCTGATTCTGTTTTTGTCAATACATGTGTGGCCATACCCAGATCTATCAGCTCAAGGAGTTCCTTCAAAAAACAGTTTGTGGGGTCCCGCGGTAGCACAGAATAGGAGGACACATCTCCAAGTTGGCGAAATGCCTCCTTGAAGTAGGCAGTCCTACTCTGCACTACCACAGCCCCCCCTTTGTCTGCATTCTTAATGACTAACATAGGGTTATCCTGCAGGGTTTTGATAGAAATTCTTTCTTCCTTACTAAGATTATCATTTCCCGTGTGGGTGAAGGAAAACCCCTGTGCCAACAGCTTGAGATCACGAACCACCAAGTTCTCAAACATACTTAGAAATTGGCCCTTAGCAAAGGTGGGGTAAAATACTGACTTTTCTTTCAAATTGGATCCCCACTCCCCCAATATGTGGGATTGTGTATCATCCAATGTGTTACCCTGAATGTAGAGATCTTCCATGTCCCTAAGTATACAGTCATCCCTGAAAGATTCATGGATTCCTATGGGGGGAAAGTGGAGAGGGTTAGGTACATTGCAGATAGTTACATCATGTTCCTCATCTGGAGTTGTCACACTCTGAGAGTCACTTCTTAAGTTAGGTTTGTGAAAGAATTTTTTTAAGGTAAGTTTACGTACAAACCTATGGACATCCACCACTACACCAAAGAGGTCGATCTCCATAGTGGGGGCATATTTAAGCCCTTTGTTTAGTAGTGAAATCTCTGCGTGTGACAACTCCATACCTGAAATGTTAATGACATTATTGGTGTCGTCTAATAATTCTTTTTCCTCTTGTTTGCTCTTTTTCCTCCCATGTCTTTTCTTCCCCCCCCTCCTTGTCCTCTTTCGTCTCTCCTGAACATTTGGTAGTTTTTTGCCTGTTGATCATTTTGGTAAGTGTCACTTTGTTTAGCAGATGTCAATTCCCCCCTAGCAGTAGAGCTATCTGATGGACGTCTCTCCTCTCTGGGTTGTGTAGTATTCCCACGTTGTGTATTGTTTGGTCTATAACAGTTACCTGTTGCGGGTTTTGACAAATGTCAAGAAAACTATGATATGCAAAAATACATATGAAGACATTAGATCATACAAATAAAGCTAAGCAAGCACTCTGTCATTTGAAATAATTCCTCTCTGATGTGTGTGAAAAACAGTGGTGGCTGCTTCCTTTTCTCATTTTAGATTTGGGCTCCTCCTAATACAATTAAGAACCAGAATTGATCATGGAAAACATTGAATGATTTGTATACATTGACCTTTAATATATATACATGAGAATATAAAAAAAAAATCTGCAATAACAATAATGTGGAAAAAAATATTAAAAATGTAAATAGCACATTATTTAATTTTAAAATTAAGACACTGCGATGGCCGGGAATCGAACCCGGGTCAACTGCTTGGAAGGCAGCTATGCTCACCACTATACCACCAACGCCACATTTTTTGCTGTGTCTAGTTATGTTTATGCATTTTTCTGAATACACATTGTCTTTGGCTCATTGCATTCTGGCTTCCAAACCTCTCATTCCAACTGTCCTCCCCAAAAGCAGCAACATATCTCCACACTTTGATTTTTGAAGGGTGCTATTCATTTCTAATTTTACTTGACCTCTCTGCTGTTTTTTTTACCACCTTCACCAGCCTCTACTGATGCAAATGTTATACTTTATTAGAATCTCTAACAAAGTCCTCTCATGGTACTATTCTCATCTTTCTAACTGCTCCTTCAGTGTTTCTATTGTTAGCTCTTCCACTTCTTTAGTATCAAATAGCTAGTTATGGCATTGTAATGTATTTACCAATCGCAATTCATATATGTTATATGAAGCTATATTAAAGATTATTACTTACAAAGATCATTTCTAAACGTTTAATTGTACATATTTTGCATTCCTTGTTCTTTGCATTGGCTTAACCCAATGGTTTAAACAAAATAAAGTATTTGCTACAGTATAAACAACTAATACGCTTCAGTTAAAACATTAGAAAGGAAAAGAGAATGTGTCTAGATAACAGTTACCTGTTGCGGGTTTTGAAAAATGTCAAGAAAACTATGATATGCAAAAATACATATGAAGACATTAGATCATACAAATAAAGCTAAGCAAGCACTATGTCATTTGAAATAATTCCTCTCTGATCTGTGTGAAAAACAGTGGTGGCTGCTTCCTTTTCTCATTTTAGATTTGGGCTCCTCCTAATACAATTAAGAACCAGAATTGATCATGGAAAACATTGAATGATTTGTATACATTGACCTTTAATATATATACATGAGAATATAAAAAAAAAATCTGCAATAACAATAATGTGGAAAAAAATATTAAAAATGTAAATAGCACATTATTTAATTTTAAAATTAAGACATTGCGTTGGCCGGGAATCGAACCCGGGTCAACTGCTTGGAAGGCAGCTATGCTCACCACTATACCACCAACACCACATTTTTTGTTGTGTCTAGTTATGTTTATGCATTTTTCTGAATACACATTGTCTTTGGCTCATTGCATTCTGGCTTCCAAACCTCTCATTCCAACTGTCCTCCCCAAAAGCAGCAACATATCTCCACACTTTGATTTTTGAAGGGTGCTATTCATTTCTAATTTTACTTGACCTCTCTGCTGTTTATTTTACCACCTTCACCAGCCTCTACTGATGCAAATGTTATACTTTATTAGAATCTCTAACAAAGTCCTCTCATGGTTCTCTTCTCATCTTTCTAACTGCTCCTTCAGTGTTTCTATTGTTAGCTCTTCCACTTCTTTGGTATGCCTTATGACTTTGTCCTAGAACCACTCATTTTCTCTCTATATACATGATCACATGATCTCTTTATATTTCTTTGTACTTCTGTTATTGTAAGGGTTCTTTGCAACTCTTGCACTCTGAGGTGACACTTCATTAAGGAGTGATAACCACTGGTAATTGTTGATGCTCTCACAAGTGAATAGCTATTAACACTCAATAGTAACTATTTAAATGTGTACAATAAACCACTAATGCTTCCATTCACAGCAAACAAAGAGTGAATTTATTTAGCAGATGAAAGCAAGATTTTGACAATTCCTACAATTTAGTACAATCAAATGTGATTTTTGTTTAGTTCAACTGTTCTTTTTTTAAGTACATCACAGTTCCATATTCATTGAGGAGTTTCAAACATGTGTAACAGTTTATGAACACTTTTCTATTTATGTTATTTTAAATTCATAATTGAAATAGATTCTAAATCTAGTTAGAAGAGCCAGGGTGTGCAGCGCACAGCAATGATGAAAGAGCAGGTCTTGCAATAAAATTCCTTTATTTTTCAAACATCTGGCTGTGGGACAGCAGCAAACTTCAACGCGTTTCGTTCAAAAGAACTTTTTCAAGAAGTGCTGTTACAGTAAAAATGGTCAGTTTAAATGCAGCTGTTCGCCCCGTTTTCGCGCCAAAACTGACGTCATGATGCGTCATCCGACCAATGGAATTCATCGTGCCGCGCATGCGCCGCGCGCCAGAGTGTCTCTGAATCTCCAGCAAGCCTCAGCCGAGCTCAATCAGGATCGGTAAGCCCATATGTGCAGCCTTTACTGAGAGCACGCCTCTGATGGCCCTGTGAGATCCTTCCACACTCTCCGTATGCTGCGCATGCGCAGATGAGGCCTCTAAGTCCCCCAGCCTAAAGACTATGATGTCAATCCACAGCCTGCTAGGGGAAAGCTATATAATTAAATAATGCATGTTATGTGAACAATAATATACCACTCAAGGCACTGAAACTGGGCAAACAGCTTGCACACTCACCTCTTACATGACAAAACAGTAAAGACTGTACATAAATCAAAAGTACTATACAAAATATTCCATATATACTATAAGAAATTATTACTAACTAATAGATTTACACATATATCAACTAAGTCAAAAAATGTACATATTTATTTACACAGAACAAACTATAAAACAAATAAGCATGTATAGAGAATGCATATATATACACACCTATTTAAACCCTAACTTAATCATATATGTGGATTTAGGCAAAATAATGATAACAAAATACTTTATTAATTAAAAAAATGGTATAAAAATTATATATATATTTGTAAAGATGTATATATAGTATAATTTTATTAAAACAAATTAAAAAGATTTTATATCTTTATACACATATTTGAAGAACAGCAGATTGCCTGCTCATATTAATGGAGTGGAGGTTATATTATTTGTGACGTTTATAATATTAATGTATCACTACAGAGTAGCGTACTATGTATTGTGGATAATAGTCCATTTATACAGAAGTTTTTCTAATAAACAATTTTATTAATAAACCATTTTATTAAGCTGTGATCAGATCAATGAGAGGATAAAAGAATGCATGCAAGCCTTGTTTCAGTCATTTAATACAATATGTATAGTTCCAGAGGGACCAGAATATATTATTTGGATAAATATGAATATATAAACCAAATAAGACAGGGCGATGTCAAGGGATAGATGATTTAGGTAATGGATAGACCATTAGGAGATGGGATGAAGTAGTGAGGGGTTGCTCCAGTCATATATATAATAGATCTATACAATGGGGTCATTGGAACATTTATTTCAGAAAATGGGTAATATTCCATTCTACATTCATCCCTTCTGGGTACCTGGTGTTTAGTGTGAATATCCAGAAGGATTCTCTACAGTCTAATGTTTTAACAGTATTTCCCCCTCTCTCCTTTTGGATTATCCTCTCTATGCCCATAAATGAGAAGCTATTTATACCACCTTGTCTGCATTCCGTAAAATGCTTGGACACAGGATGATTGGTGTCTTGTTTGCGAATCAATCTACAGTGTTCCTGCATCCTAGTTTTTAATGCCCTTGTAGTCCTACCGACATATCTCTTCCCACAGCCACAGGTGATAAGATACACCACAAAAGTAGTGTTACAGTTAATAAAACTATATATAGTATAGCGTCTATGTGGACTGTGGGAGAAGACATGTCGAGCAGGCTTCATAAAGCTACACATACTACAATGATTGCATCTATATGATCCCTTAGTAAGGAATTGTTCTTGATCTTTCACAGGTGTAGATATTACGCTAGGTGATAGGAATGTGGCCAATGTTTTAGCTCTTCTATATACAAATTTTGGGCCTTCCTCCGTGTAGTTGCGGAGTATGGGGTCCATTTTTAGTAATTCCCAATGCTTATTAACAATTTTATTTACTTGATAACTTGATTTGTTAAATTGGGAAATGAACAAAGGACAAGTCCTCTCTTCCATAATTCCTTTTTTCTTATTTTTGTGGCGAGAGCCATCCCCCACTCTGGACCCGGAGGGTAGTATAGTTTCACGTTCAATTTCTGAGACTTCCTGTAATGTGGCTTGGAGTGTCTCCCGATCATACCCTCTGTCTATAAATCTTTTTGTCAATTCCCCAGACTGAGTAACGAAGTCGCTGTGGGTTGAGCAATTTCTCCTCAGCCTGAGGTACTGACCTTTGGGTATTCCCTTTATGACGGATCTTGGGTGACAGCTGTCCGCTCTAAGAAATTAGTTCCTTGAGTTTGGTTTTTTATACACATCAGATTGTATGGTTTGGTGAATATCTATATAAAAAAGCATATCCAGGTAGCTTATGTGATGTGAATGATAATTGACAGTGAGGTGAATATCTGAAGTGTTGTCATTTAGATAGTTAATAAACTCTAATAGTGTGTCAGTGCTCCCGTGCCAAATAAATATAAGGTCATCAATAAAGCGTTTATAAAAAACAATATTGTGCCTATAAGTGTTTGTGCTACCATAGATAAAGGTGTTCTCCCACCACCCCATAAAAAGGTTGGCATAGGAGGGGGCAAAACTTGTCCCCATTGCCGTACCCCGAAGTTGTAAATAAAATTGGTGCTCAAAAAGAAAATAATTGTGAGTGAGTAAAAAAAGTATTGATTCCATAATAAATGTAGTAGTGAGTATAGAACTACCTGGACATTCTATAAAATGGCGGACAGCTGTCATACCCAGATCATGTCGTATGATCGAATATAGGGAGACCACATCCATGGTAACCCACAAATAGTCCTGTTTCCATGTGATTTTTTGTAATTTAGTCAATAGGTCCCCCGAATCCAAAATGAAAGAGGGCAATTCCCTTACAAATGGCTGTAGGTATTCATTTACATATTGAGACAAACCATCTCCCAAAGATCCAATACTAGAGACTATTGGCCGACCAGGAGGGTCGACCAAAGTCTTGTGGATCTTTGGGAGATGGTGGTATATGGGAATGACGGGATGGGGATTAATGATGAAGTCTGATTCTGTTTTTGTCAATACATGTGTGGCCATACCCAGATCTATCAGCTCAAGGAGTTCCTTCAAAAAACAGTTTGTGGGGTCCCGCGGTAGCACAGAATAGGAGGACACATCTCCAAGTTGGCGAAATGCCTCCTTGAAGTAGGCAGTCCTACTCTGCACTACCACAGCCCCCCCTTTGTCTGCATTCTTAATGACTAACATAGGGTTATCCTGCAGGGTTTTGATAGAAATTCTTTCTTCCTTACTAAGATTATCATTTCCCGTGTGGGTGAAGGAAAACCCCTGTGCCAACAGCTTGAGATCACGAACCACCAAGTTCTCAAACATACTTAGAAATTGGCCCTTAGCAAAGGTGGGGTAAAATACTGACTTTTCTTTCAAATTGGATCCCCACTCCCCCAATATGTGGGATTGTGTATCATCCAATGTGTTACCCTGAATGTAGAGATCTTCCATGTCCCTAAGTATACAGTCATCCCTGAAAGATTCATGGATTCCTATGGGGGGAAAGTGGAGAGGGTTAGGTACATTGCAGATAGTTACATCATGTTCCTCATCTGGAGTTGTCACACTCTGAGAGTCACTTCTTAAGTTAGGTTTGTGAAAGAATTTTTTTAAGGTAAGTTTACGTACAAACCTATGGACATCCACCACTACACCAAAGAGGTCGATCTCCATAGTGGGGGCATATTTAAGCCCTTTGTTTAGTAGTGAAATCTCTGCGTGTGACAACTCCATACCTGAAATGTTAATGACATTATTGGTGTCGTCTAATAATTCTTTTTCCTCTTGTTTGCTCTTTTTCCTCCCATGTCTTTTCTTCCCCCCCCTCCTTGTCCTCTTTCGTCTCTCCTGAACATTTGGTAGTTTTTTGCCTGTTGATCATTTTGGTAAGTGTCACTTTGTTTAGCAGATGTCAATTCCCCCCTAGCAGTAGAGCTATCTGATGGACGTCTCTCCTCTCTGGGTTGTGTAGTATTCCCACGTTGTGTATTGTTTGGTCTATAACAGTTACCTGTTGCGGGTTTTGACAAATGTCAAGAAAACTATGATATGCAAAAATACATATGAAGACATTAGATCATACAAATAAAGCTAAGCAAGCACTCTGTCATTTGAAATAATTCCTCTCTGATGTGTGTGAAAAACAGTGGTGGCTGCTTCCTTTTCTCATTTTAGATTTGGGCTCCTCCTAATACAATTAAGAACCAGAATTGATCATGGAAAACATTGAATGATTTGTATACATTGACCTTTAATATATATACATGAGAATATAAAAAAAAAATCTGCAATAACAATAATGTGGAAAAAAATATTAAAAATGTAAATAGCACATTATTTAATTTTAAAATTAAGACACTGCGATGGCCGGGAATCGAACCCGGGTCAACTGCTTGGAAGGCAGCTATGCTCACCACTATACCACCAACGCCACATTTTTTGCTGTGTCTAGTTATGTTTATGCATTTTTCTGAATACACATTGTCTTTGGCTCATTGCATTCTGGCTTCCAAACCTCTCATTCCAACTGTCCTCCCCAAAAGCAGCAACATATCTCCACACTTTGATTTTTGAAGGGTGCTATTCATTTCTAATTTTACTTGACCTCTCTGCTGTTTTTTTTACCACCTTCACCAGCCTCTACTGATGCAAATGTTATACTTTATTAGAATCTCTAACAAAGTCCTCTCATGGTACTATTCTCATCTTTCTAACTGCTCCTTCAGTGTTTCTATTGTTAGCTCTTCCACTTCTTTAGTATCAAATAGCTAGTTATGGCATTGTAATGTATTTACCAATCGCAATTCATATATGTTATATGAAGCTATATTAAAGATTATTACTTACAAAGATCATTTCTAAACGTTTAATTGTACATATTTTGCATTCCTTGTTCTTTGCATTGGCTTAACCCAATGGTTTAAACAAAATAAAGTATTTGCTACAGTATAAACAACTAATACGCTTCAGTTAAAACATTAGAAAGGAAAAGAGAATGTGTCTAGATAACAGTTACCTGTTGCGGGTTTTGAAAAATGTCAAGAAAACTATGATATGCAAAAATACATATGAAGACATTAGATCATACAAATAAAGCTAAGCAAGCACTATGTCATTTGAAATAATTCCTCTCTGATCTGTGTGAAAAACAGTGGTGGCTGCTTCCTTTTCTCATTTTAGATTTGGGCTCCTCCTAATACAATTAAGAACCAGAATTGATCATGGAAAACATTGAATGATTTGTATACATTGACCTTTAATATATATACATGAGAATATAAAAAAAAAATCTGCAATAACAATAATGTGGAAAAAAATATTAAAAATGTAAATAGCACATTATTTAATTTTAAAATTAAGACATTGCGTTGGCCGGGAATCGAACCCGGGTCAACTGCTTGGAAGGCAGCTATGCTCACCACTATACCACCAACACCACATTTTTTGTTGTGTCTAGTTATGTTTATGCATTTTTCTGAATACACATTGTCTTTGGCTCATTGCATTCTGGCTTCCAAACCTCTCATTCCAACTGTCCTCCCCAAAAGCAGCAACATATCTCCACACTTTGATTTTTGAAGGGTGCTATTCATTTCTAATTTTACTTGACCTCTCTGCTGTTTATTTTACCACCTTCACCAGCCTCTACTGATACAAATGTTATACTCTATTAGAATCTCTAAGAAAGTCCTCTCATGGTTCTCTTCTCATCTTTCTAACTGCTCCTTCAGTGTTTCTATTGTTAGCTCTTCCACTTCTTTGGTATGCCTTATGACTTTGTCCTTGAACCACTCATTTTCTCTCTATATACATGATCACATGATCTCTTTATATTTCTTTGTACTTCTGTTATTGTAAGGGTTCTTTGCAACTCTTGCACTCTGAGGTGACACTTCATTAAGGAGTGATAACCACTGGTAATTGTTGATGCTCTCACAAGTGAATAGCTATTAACACTCAATAGTAACTATTTAAATGTGTACAATAAACCACTAATGCTTCCATTCACAGACAAACAAAGAGTGAATTTATTTAGCAGATGAAAGCAAGATTTTGACAATTCCTACAATTTAGTACAATCAAATGTGATTTTTGTTTAGTTCAACTGTTCTTTTTTTAAGTACATCACAGTTCCATATTCATTGAGGAGTTTCAAACATGTGTAACAGTTTATGAACACTTTTCTATTTATGTTATTTTAAATTCATAATTGAAATAGATTCTAAATCTAGTTAGAAGAGCCAGGGTGTGCAGCGCACAGCAATGATGAAAGAGCAGGTCTTGCAATAAAATTCCTTTATTTTTCAAACATCTGGCTGTGGGACAGCAGCAAACTTCAACGCGTTTCGTTCAAAAGAACTTTTTCAAGAAGTGCTGTTACAGTAAAAATGGTCAGTTTAAATGCAGCTGTTCGCCCCGTTTTCGCGCCAAAACTGACGTCATGATGCGTCATCCGACCAATGGAATTCATCGTGCCGCGCATGCGCCGCGCGCCAGAGTGTCTCTGAATCTCCAGCAAGCCTCAGCCGAGCTCAATCAGGATCGGTAAGCCCATATGTGCAGCCTTTACTGAGAGCACGCCTCTGATGGCCCTGTGAGATCCTTCCACACTCTCCGTATGCTGCGCATGCGCAGATGAGGCCTCTAAGTCCCCCAGCCTAAAGACTATGATGTCAATCCACAGCCTGCTAGGGGAAAGCTATATAATTAAATAATGCATGTTATGTGAACAATAATATACCACTCAAGGCACTGAAACTGGGCAAACAGCTTGCACACTCACCTCTTACATGACAAAACAGTAAAGACTGTACATAAATCAAAAGTACTATACAAAATATTCCATATATACTATAAGAAATTATTACTAACTAATAGATTTACACATATATCAACTAAGTCAAAAAATGTACATATTTATTTACACAGAACAAACTATAAAACAAATAAGCATGTATAGAGAATGCATATATATACACACCTATTTAAACCCTAACTTAATCATATATGTGGATTTAGGCAAAATAATGATAACAAAATACTTTATTAATTAAAAAAATGGTATAAAAATTATATATATATTTGTAAAGATGTATATATAGTATAATTTTATTAAAACAAATTAAAAAGATTTTATATCTTTATACACATATTTGAAGAACAGCAGATTGCCTGCTCATATTAATGGAGTGGAGGTTATATTATTTGTGACGTTTATAATATTAATGTATCACTACAGAGTAGCGTACTATGTATTGTGGATAATAGTCCATTTATACAGAAGTTTTTCTAATAAACAATTTTATTAATAAACCATTTTATTAAGCTGTGATCAGATCAATGAGAGGATAAAAGAATGCATGCAAGCCTTGTTTCAGTCATTTAATACAATATGTATAGTTCCAGAGGGACCAGAATATATTATTTGGATAAATATGAATATATAAACCAAATAAGACAGGGCGATGTCAAGGGATAGATGATTTAGGTAATGGATAGACCATTAGGAGATGGGATGAAGTAGTGAGGGGTTGCTCCAGTCATATATATAATAGATCTATACAATGGGGTCATTGGAACATTTATTTCAGAAAATGGGTAATATTCCATTCTACATTCATCCCTTCTGGGTACCTGGTGTTTAGTGTGAATATCCAGAAGGATTCTCTACAGTCTAATGTTTTAACAGTATTTCCCCCTCTCTCCTTTTGGATTATCCTCTCTATGCCCATAAATGAGAAGCTATTTATACCACCTTGTCTGCATTCCGTAAAATGCTTGGACACAGGATGATTGGTGTCTTGTTTGCGAATCAATCTACAGTGTTCCTGCATCCTAGTTTTTAATGCCCTTGTAGTCCTACCGACATATCTCTTCCCACAGCCACAGGTGATAAGATACACCACAAAAGTAGTGTTACAGTTAATAAAACTATATATAGTATAGCGTCTATGTGGACTGTGGGAGAAGACATGTCGAGCAGGCTTCATAAAGCTACACATACTACAATGATTGCATCTATATGATCCCTTAGTAAGGAATTGTTCTTGATCTTTCACAGGTGTAGATATTACGCTAGGTGATAGGAATGTGGCCAATGTTTTAGCTCTTCTATATACAAATTTTGGGCCTTCCTCCGTGTAGTTGCGGAGTATGGGGTCCATTTTTAGTAATTCCCAATGCTTATTAACAATTTTATTTACTTGATAACTTGATTTGTTAAATTGGGAAATGAACAAAGGACAAGTCCTCTCTTCCATAATTCCTTTTTTCTTATTTTTGTGGCGAGTGCCATCCCCCACTCTGGACCCGGAGGGTAGTATAGTTTCACGTTCAATTTCTGAGACTTCCTGTAATGTGGCTTGGAGTGTCTCCCGATCATACCCTCTGTCTATAAATCTTTTTGTCAATTCCCCAGACTGAGTAACGAAGTCGCTGTGGGTTGAGCAATTTCTCCTCAGCCTGAGGTACTGACCTTTGGGTATTCCCTTTATGACGGATCTTGGGTGACAGCTGTCCGCTCTAAGAAATTAGTTCCTTGAGTTTGGTTTTTTATACACATCAGATTGTATGGTTTGGTGAATATCTATATAAAAAAGCATATCCAGGTAGCTTATGTGATGTGAATGATAATTGACAGTGAGGTGAATATCTGAAGTGTTGTCATTTAGATAGTTAATAAACTCTAATAGTGTGTCAGTGCTCCCGTGCCAAATAAATATAAGGTCATCAATAAAGCGTTTATAAAAAACAATATTGTGCCTATAAGTGTTTGTGCTACCATAGATAAAGGTGTTCTCCCACCACCCCATAAAAAGGTTGGCATAGGAGGGGGCAAAACTTGTCCCCATTGCCGTACCCCGAAGTTGTAAATAAAATTGGTGCTCAAAAAGAAAATAATTGTGAGTGAGTAAAAAAGTATTGATTCCATAATAAATGTAGTAGTGAGTATAGAACTACCTGGACATTCTATAAAATGGCGGACAGCTGTCATACCCAGATCATGTTGTATGATCGAATATAGGGAGACCACATCCATGGTAACCCACAAATAGTCCTGTTTCCATGTGATTTTTTGTAATTTAGTCAATAGGTCCCCCGAATCCAAAATGAAAGAGGGCAATGCCCTTACAAATGGCTGTAGGTATTCATTTACATATTGAGACAAACCATCTCCCAAAGATCCAATACTAGAGACTATTGGCCGACCAGGAGGGTCGACCAAAGTCTTGTGGATCTTTGGGAGATGGTGGTATATGGGAATGACGGGATGGGGATTAATGATGAAGTCTGATTCTGTTTTTGTCAATACATGTGTGGCCATACCCAGATCTATCAGCTCAAGGAGTTCCTTCAAAAAACAGTTTGTGGGGTCCCGCGGTAGCACAGAATAGGAGGACACATCTCCAAGTTGGCGAAATGCCTCCTTGAAGTAGGCAGTCCTACTCTGCACTACCACAGCCCCCCCCTTGTCTGCATTCTTAATGACTAACATAGGGTTATCCTGCAGGGTTTTGATAGCAATTCTTTCTTCCTTACTAAGATTATCATTTCCCGTGTGGGTGAAGGAAAACCCCTGTGCCAACAGCTTGAGATCACGAACCACCAAGTTCTCAAACATACTTAGAAATTGGCCCTTAGCAAAGGTGGGGTAAAATACTGACTTTTCTTTCAAATTGGATCCCCACTCCCCCAATATGTGGGATTGTGTATCATCCAATGTGTTACCCTGAATGTAGAGATCTTCCATGTCCCTAAGTATACAGTCATCCCTGAAAGATTCATGGATTCCTATGGGGGGAAAGTGGAGAGGGTTAGGTACATTGCAGATAGTTACATCATGTTCCTCATCTGGAGTTGTCACACTCTGAGAGTCACTTCTTAAGTTAGGTTTGTGAAAGAATTTTTTTAAGGTAAGTTTACGTACAAACCTATGGACATCCACCACTACACCAAAGAGGTCGATCTCCATAGTGGGGGCATATTTAAGCCCTTTGTTTAGTAGTGAAATCTCTGCGTGTGACAACTCCATACCTGAAATGTTAATGACATTATTGGTGTCGTCTAATAATTCTTTTTCCTCTTGTTTGCTCTTTTTCCTCCCATGTCTTTTCTTCCCCCCCCTCCTTGTCCTCTTTCGTCTCTCCTGAACATTTGGTAGTTTTTTGCCTGTTGATCATTTTGGTAAGTGTCACTTTGTTTAGCAGATGTCAATTCCCCCCTAGCAGTAGAGCTATCTGATGGACGTCTCTCCTCTCTGGGTTGTGTAGTATTCCCACGTTGTGTATTGTTTGGTCTATAACAGTTACCTGTTGCGGGTTTTGACAAATGTCAAGAAAACTATGATATGCAAAAATACATATGAAGACATTAGATCATACAAATAAAGCTAAGCAAGCACTCTGTCATTTGAAATAATTCCTCTCTGATGTGTGTGAAAAACAGTGGTGGCTGCTTCATTTTCTCATTTTAGATTTGGGCTCCTCCTAATACAATTAAGAACCAGAATTGATCATGGAAAACATTGAATGATTTGTATACATTGACCTTTAATATATATACATGAGAATATAAAAAAAAAAATCTGCAATAACAATAATGTGGAAAAAAATATTAAAAATGTAAAAAGCACATTATTTAATTTTAAAATTAAGACACTGCGATGGCCGGGAATCGAACCCGGGTCAACTGCTTGGAAGGCAGCTATGCTCACCACTATACCACCAACGCCACATTTTTTGCTGTGTCTAGTTATGTTTATGCATTTTTCTGAATACACATTGTCTTTGGCTCATTGCATTCTGGCTTCCAAACCTCTCATTCCAACTGTCCTCCCCAAAAGCAGCAACATATCTCCACACTTTGATTTTTGAAGGGTGCTATTCATTTCTAATTTTACTTGACCTCTCTGCTGTTTTTTTTACCACCTTCACCAGCCTCTACTGATGCAAATGTTATACTTTATTAGAATCTCTAACAAAGTCCTCTCATGGTTCTATTCTCATCTTTCTAACTGCTCCTTCAGTGTTTCTATTGTTAGCTCTTCCACTTCTTTAGTATCAAATAGCTAGTTATGGCATTGTAATGTATTTACCAATCGCAATTCATATATGTTATATGAAGCTATATTAAAGATTATTACTTACAAAGATCATTTCTAAACGTTTAATTGTACATATTTTGCATTCCTTGTTCTTTGCATTGGCTTAACCCAATGGTTTAAACAAAATAAAGTATTTGCTACAGTATAAACAACTAATACGCTTCAGTTAAAACATTAGAAAGGAAAAGAGAATGTGTCTAGATAACAGTTACCTGTTGCGGGTTTTGAAAAATGTCAAGAAAACTATGATATGCAAAAATACATATGAAGACATTAGATCATACAAATAAAGCTAAGCAAGCACTATGTCATTTGAAATAATTCCTCTCTGATCTGTGTGAAAAACAGTGGTGGCTGCTTCCTTTTCTCATTTTAGATTTGGGCTCCTCCTAATACAATTAAGAACCAGAATTGATCATGGAAAACATTGAATGATTTGTATACATTGACCTTTAATATATATACATGAGAATATAAAAAAAAAATCTGCAATAACAATAATGTGGAAAAAAATATTAAAAATGTAAATAGCACATTATTTAATTTTAAAATTAAGACACTGCGTTGGCCGGGAATCGAACCCGGGTCAACTGCTTGGAAGGCAGCTATGCTCACCACTATACCACCAACGCCACATTTTTTGCTGTGTCTAGTTATGTTTATGCATTTTTCTGAATACACATTGTCTTTGGCTCATTGCATTCTGGCTTCCAAACCTCTCATTCCAACTGTCCTCCCCAAAAGCAGCAACATATCTCCACACTTTGATTTTTGAAGGGTGCTATTCATTTCTAATTTTACTTGACCTCTCTGCTGTTTTTTTTACCACCTTCACCAGCCTCTACTGATGCAAATGTTATACTTTATTAGAATCTCTAACAAAGTCCTCTCATGGTTCTCTTCTCATCTTTCTAACTGCTCCTTCAGTGTTTCTATTGTTAGCTCTTCCACTTCTTTGGTATGCCTTATGACTTTGTCCTAGAACCACTCATTTTCTCTCTATATACATGATCACATGATCTCTTTATATTTCTTTGTACTTCTGTTATTGTAAGGGTTCTTTGCAACTCTTGCACTCTGAGGTGACACTTCATTAAGGAGTGATAACCACTGGTAATTGTTAATGCTCTCACAAGTGAATAGCTATTAACACTCAATAGTAACTATTTAAATGTGTACAATAAACCACTAATGCTTCCATTCACAGACAAACAAAGAGTGAATTTATTTAGCAGATGAAAGCAAGATTTTGACAATTCCTACAATTTAGTACAATCAAATGTGATTTTTGTTTAGTTCAACTGTTCTTTTTTTAAGTACATCACAGTTCCATATTCATTGAGGAGTTTCAAACATGTGTAACAGTTTATGAACACTTTTCTATTTATGTTATTTTAAATTCATAATTGAAATAGATTCTAAATCTATTTAGAAGAGCCAGGGTGTGCAGCGCACAGCAATGATGAAAGAGCAGGTCTTGCAATAAAATTCCTTTATTTTTCAAACATCTGGCTGTGGGACAGCAGCAAACTTCAACGCGTTTCGTTCAAAAGAACTTTTTCAAGAAGTGCTGTTACAGTAAAAATGGTCAGTTTAAATGCAGCTGTTCGCCCCGTTTTCGCGCCAAAACTGACGTCATGATGCGTCATCCGACCAATGGAATTCATCGTGCCGCGCATGCGCCGCGCGCCAGAGTGTCTCTGAATCTCCAGCAAGCCTCAGCCGAGCTCAATCAGGATCGGTAAGCCCATATGTGCAGCCTTTACTGAGAGCACGCCTCTGATGGCCCTGTGAGATCCTTCCACACTCTCCGTATGCTGCGCATGCGCAGATGAGGCCTCTAAGTCCCCCAGCCTAAAGACTATGATGTCAATCCACAGCCTGCTAGGGGAAAGCTATATAATTAAATAATGCATGTTATGTGAACAATAATATACCACTCAAGGCACTGAAACTGGGCAAACAGCTTGCACACTCACCTCTTACATGACAAAACAGTAAAGACTGTACATAAATCAAAAGTACTATACAAAATATTCCATATATACTATAAGAAATTATTACTAACTAATAGATTTACACATATATCAACTAAGTCAAAAAATGTACATATTTATTTACACAGAACAAACTATAAAACAAATAAGCATGTATAGAGAATGCATATATATACACACCTATTTAAACCCTAACTTAATCATATATGTGGATTTAGGCAAAATAATGATAACAAAATACTTTATTAATTAAAAAAATGGTATAAAAATTATATATATATTTGTAAAGATGTATATATAGTATAATTTTATTAAAACAAATTAAAAAGATTTTATATCTTTATACACATATTTGAAGAACAGCAGATTGCCTGCTCATATTAATGGAGTGGAGGTTATATTATTTGTGACGTTTATAATATTAATGTATCACTACAGAGTAGCGTACTATGTATTGTGGATAATAGTCCATTTATACAGAAGTTTTTCTAATAAACAATTTTATTAATAAACCATTTTATTAAGCTGTGATCAGATCAATGAGAGGATAAAAGAATGCATGCAAGCCTTGTTTCAGTCATTTAATACAATATGTATAGTTCCAGAGGGACCAGAATATATTATTTGGATAAATATGAATATATAAACCAAATAAGACAGGGCGATGTCAAGGGATAGATGATTTAGGTAATGGATAGACCATTAGGAGATGGGATGAAGTAGTGAGGGGTTGCTCCAGTCATATATATAATAGATCTATACAATGGGGTCATTGGAACATTTATTTCAGAAAATGGGTAATATTCCATTCTACATTCATCCCTTCTGGGTACCTGGTGTTTAGTGTGAATATCCAGAAGGATTCTCTACAGTCTAATGTTTTAACAGTATTTCCCCCTCTCTCCTTTTGGATTATCCTCTCTATGCCCATAAATGAGAAGCTATTTATACCACCTTGTCTGCATTCCGTAAAATGCTTGGACACAGGATGATTGGTGTCTTGTTTGCGAATCAATCTACAGTGTTCCTGCATCCTAGTTTTTAATGCCCTTGTAGTCCTACCGACATATCTCTTCCCACAGCCACAGGTGATAAGATACACCACAAAAGTAGTGTTACAGTTAATAAAACTATATATAGTATAGCGTCTATGTGGACTGTGGGAGAAGACATGTCGAGCAGGCTTCATAAAGCTACACATACTACAATGATTGCATCTATATGATCATTTAGTAAGGAATTGTTCTGGATCTTTCACAGGTGTAGATATTACGCTAGGTGATAGGAATGTGGCCAATGTTTTAGCTCTTCTATATACAAATTTTGGGCCTTCCTCCGTGTAGTTGCGGAGTATGGGGTCCATTTTTAGTAATTCCCAATGCTTATTAACAATTTTATTTACTTGATAACTTGATTTGTTAAATTGGGAAATGAACAAAGGACAAGTCCTCTCTTCCATAATTCCTTTTTTCTTATTTTTGTGGCGAGAGCCATCCCCCACTCTGGACCCGGAGGGTAGTATAGTTTCACGTTCAATTTCTGAGACTTCCTGTAATGTGGCTTGGAGTGTCTCCCGATCATACCCTCTGTCTATAAATCTTTTTGTCAATTCCCCAGACTGAGTAACGAAGTCGCTGTGGGTTGAGCAATTTCTCCTCAGCCTGAGGTACTGACCTTTGGGTATTCCCTTTATGACGGATCTTGGGTGACAGCTGTCCGCTCTAAGAAATTAGTTCCTTGAGTTTGTTTTTTTATACACATCAGATTGTATGGTTTGGTGAATATCTATATAAAAAAGCATATCCAGGTAGCTTATGTGATGTGAATGATAATTGACAGTGAGGTGAATATCTGAAGTGTTGTCATTTAGATAGTTAATAAACTCTAATAGTGTGTCAGTGCTCCCGTGCCAAATAAATATAAGGTCATCAATAAAGCGTTTATAAAAAACAATATTGTGCCTATAAGTGTTTGTGCTACCATAGATAAAGGTGTTCTCCCACCACCCCATAAAAAGGTTGGCATAGGAGGGGGCAAAACTTGTCCCCATTGCCGTACCCCGAAGTTGTAAATAAAATTGGTGCTCAAAAAGAAAATAATTGTGAGTGAGTAAAAAAGTATTGATTCCATAATAAATGTAGTAGTGAGTATAGAACTACCTGGACATTCTATAAAATGGCGGACAGCTGTCATACCCAGATCATGTCGTATGATCGAATATAGGGAGACCACATCCATGGTAACCCACAAATAGTCCTGTTTCCATGTGATTTTTTGTAATTTAGTCAATAGGTCCCCCGAATCCAAAATGAAAGAGGGCAATGCCCTTACAAATGGCTGTAGGTATTCATTTACATATTGAGACAAACCATCTCCCAAAGATCCAATACTAGAGACTATTGGCCGACCAGGAGGGTTGACCAAAGTCTTGTGGATCTTTGGGAGATGGTGGTATATGGGAATGACGGGATGGGGATTAATGATGAAGTCTGATTCTGTTTTTGTCAATACATGTGTGGCCACACCCAGATCTATCAGCTCAAGGAGTTCCTTCAAAAAACAGTTTGTGGGGTCCCGCGGTAGCACAGAATAGGAGGACACATCTCCAAGTTGGCAAAATGCCTCCTTGAAGTAGGCAGTCCTACTCTGCACTACCACAGCCCCCCCCTTGTCTGCATTCTTAATGACTAACATAGGGTTATCCTGCAGGGTTTTGATAGCAATTCTTTCTTCCTTACTAAGATTATCATTTCCCGTGTGGGTGAAGGAAAACCCCTGTGCCAACAGCTTGAGATCACGAACCACCAAGTTCTCAAACATACTTAGAAATTGGCCCTTAGCAAAGGTGGGGTAAAATACTGACTTTTCTTTCAAATTGGATCCCCACTCCCCCAATATGTGGGATTGTGTATCATCCAATGTGTTACCCTGAATGTAGAGATCTTCCATGTCCCTAAGTATACAGTCATCCCTGAAAGATTCATGGATTCCTATGGGGGGAAAGTGGAGAGGGTTAGGTACATTGCAGATAGTTACATCATGTTCCTCATCTGGAGTTGTCACACTCTGAGAGTCACTTCTTAAGTTAGGTTTGTGAAAGAATTTTTTTAAGGTAAGTTTACGTACAAACCTATGGACATCCACCACTACACCAAAGAGGTCGATCTCCATAGTGGGGGCATATTTAAGCCCTTTGTTTAGTAGTGAAATCTCTGCGTGTGACAACTCCATACCTGAAATGTTAATGACATTATTGGTGTCGTCTAATAATTCTTTTTCCTCTTGTTTGCTCTTTTTCCTCCCATGTCTTTTCTTCCCCCCCCTCCTTGTCCTCTTTCGTCTCTCCTGAACATTTGGTAGTTTTTTGCCTGTTGATCATTTTGGTAAGTGTCACTTTGTTTAGCAGATGTCAATTCCCCCCTAGCAGTAGAGCTATCTGATGGACGTCTCTCCTCTCTGGGTTGTGTAGTATTCCCACGTTGTGTATTGTTTGGTCTATAACAGTTACCTGTTGCGGGTTTTGACAAATGTCAAGAAAACTATGATATGCAAAAATACATATGAAGACATTAGATCATACAAATAAAGCTAAGCAAGCACTCTGTCATTTGAAATAATTCCTCTCTGATGTGTGTGAAAAACAGTGGTGGCTGCTTCCTTTTCTCATTTTAGATTTGGGCTCCTCCTAATACAATTAAGAACCAGAATTGATCATGGAAAACATTGAATGATTTGTATACATTGACCTTTAATATATATACATGAGAATATAAAAAAAAAAATCTGCAATAACAATAATGTGGAAAAAAATATTAAAAATGTAAATAGCACATTATTTAATTTTAAAATTAAGACACTGCGATGGCCGGGAATCGAACCCGGGTCAACTGCTTGGAAGGCAGCTATGCTCACCACTATACCACCAACGCCACATTTTTTGCTGTGTCTAGTTATGTTTATGCATTTTTCTGAATACACATTGTCTTTGGCTCATTGCATTCTGGCTTCCAAACCTCTCATTCCAACTGTCCTCCCCAAAAGCAGCAACATATCTCCACACTTTGATTTTTGAAGGGTGCTATTCATTTCTAATTTTACTTGACCTCTCTGCTGTTTTTTTTACCACCTTCACCAGCCTCTACTGATGCAAATGTTATACTTTATTAGAATCTCTAACAAAGTCCTCTCATGGTTCTCTTCTCATCTTTCTAACTGCTCCTTCAGTGTTTCTATTGTTAGCTCTTCCACTTCTTTGGTATGCCTTATGACTTTGTCCTAGAACCACTCATTTTCTCTCTATATACATGATCACATGATCTCTTTATATTTCTTTGTACTTCTGTTATTGTAAGGGTTCTTTGCAACTCTTGCACTCTGAGGTGACACTTCATTAAGGAGTGATAACCACTGGTAATTGTTGATGCTCTCACAAGTGAATAGCTATTAACACTCAATAGTAACTATTTAAATGTGTACAATAAACCACTAATGCTTCCATTCACAGACAAACAAAGAGTGAATTTATTTAGCAGATGAAAGCAAGATTTTGACAATTCCTACAATTTAGTACAATCAAATGTGATTTTTGTTTAGTTCAACTGTTCTTTTTTTAAGTACATCACAGTTCCATTTTCATTGAGGAGTTTCAAACATGTGTAACAGTTTATGAACACTTTTCTATTTATGTTATTTTAAATTCATAATTGAAATAGATTCTAAATCTAGTTAGAAGTCTGCTATTTGACACTCCTGCCTTTAGTATCAAATAGCTAGTTATGGCATTGTAATGTATTTACCAATCGCAATTCATATATGTTATATGAAGCTATATTAAAGATTATTACTTACAAAGATCATTTCTAAACGTTTAATTGTACATATTTTGCATTCCTTGTTCTTTGCATTGGCTTAACCCAATGGTTTAAACAAAATAAAGTATTTGCTACAGTATAAACAACTAATACGCTTCAGTTAAAACATTAGAAAGGAAAAGAGAATGTGTCTAGATAACAGTTACCTGTTGCGGGTTTTGACAAATGTCAAGAAAACTATGATATGCAAAAATACATATGAAGACATTAGATCATACAAATAAAGCTAAGCAAGCACTCTGTCATTTGAAATAATTCCTCTCTGATGTGTGTGAAAAACAGTGGTGGCTGCTTCCTTTTCTCATTTTAGATTTGGGCTCCTCCTAATACAATTAAGAACCAGAATTGATCATGGAAAACATTGAATGATTTGTATACATTGACCTTTAATATATATACATGAGAATATAAAAAAAAAAATCTGCAATAACAATAATGTGGAAAAAAATATTAAAAATGTAAATAGCACATTATTTAATTTTAAAATTAAGACATTGCGTTGGCCGGGAATCGAACCCGGGTCAACTGCTTGGAAGGCAGCTATGCTCACCACTATACCACCAACACCACATTTTTTGCTGTGTCTAGTTATGTTTATGCATTTTTCTGAATACACATTGTCTTTGGCTCATTGCATTCTGGCTTCCAAACCTCTCATTCCAACTGTCCTCCCCAAAAGCAGCAACATATCTCCACACTTTGATTTTTGAAGGGTGCTATTCATTTCTAATTTTACTTGACCTCTCTGCTGTTTATTTTACCACCTTCACCAGCCTCTACTGATACAAATGTTATACTCTATTAGAATCTCTAACAAAGTCCTCTCATGGTTCTCTTCTCATCTTTCTAACTGCTCCTTCAGTGTTTCTATTGTTAGCTCTTCCACTTCTTTGGTATGCCTTATGACTTTGTCCTAGAACCACTCATTTTCTCTCTATATACATGATCACATGATCTCTTTATATTTCTTTGTACTTCTGTTATTGTAAGGGTTCTTTGCAACTCTTGCACTCTGAGGTGACACTTCATTAAGGAGTGATAACCACTGGTAATTGTTGATGCTCTCACAAGTGAATAGCTATTAACACTCAATAGTAACTATTTAAATGTGTACAATAAACCACTAATGCTTCCATTCACAGACAAAGAGTGAATTTATTTAGCAGATGAAAGCAAGATTTTGACAATTCCTACAATTTAGTACAATCAAATGTGATTTTTGTTTAGTTCAACTGTTCTTTTTTTAAGTACATCACAGTTCCATATTCATTGAGGAGTTTCAAACATGTGTAACAGTTTATGAACACTTTTCTATTTATGTTATTTTAAATTCATAATTGAAATAGATTCTAAATCTAGTTAGAAGAGCCAGGGTGTGCAGCGCACAGCAATGATGAAAGAGCAGGTCTTGCAATAAAATTCCTTTATTTTTCAAACATCTGGCTGTGGGACAGCAGCAAACTTCAACGCGTTTCGTTCAAAAGAACTTTTTCAAGAAGTGCTGTTACAGTAAAAATGGTCAGTTTAAATGCAGCTGTTCGCCCCGTTTTCGCGCCAAAACTGACGTCATGATGCGTCATCCGACCAATGGAATTCATCGTGCCGCGCATGCGCCGCGCGCCAGAGTGTCTCTGAATCTCCAGCAAGCCTCAGCCGAGCTCAATCAGGATCGGTAAGCCCATATGTGCAGCCTTTACTGAGAGCACGCCTCTGATGGCCCTGTGAGATCCTTCCACACTCTCCGTATGCTGCGCATGCGCAGATGAGGCCTCTAAGTCCCCCAGCCTAAAGACTATGATGTCAATCCACAGCCTGCTAGGGGAAAGCTATATAATTAAATAATGCATGTTATGTGAACAATAATATACCACTCAAGGCACTGAAACTGGGCAAACAGCTTGCACACTCACCTCTTACATGACAAAACAGTAAAGACTGTACATAAATCAAAAGTACTATACAAAATATTCCATATATACTATAAGAAATTATTACTAACTAATAGATTTACACATATATCAACTAAGTCAAAAAATGTACATATTTATTTACACAGAACAAACTATAAAACAAATAAGCATGTATAGAGAATGCATATATATACACACCTATTTAAACCCTAACTTAATCATATATGTGGATTTAGGCAAAATAATGATAACAAAATACTTTATTAATTAAAAAAATGGTATAAAAATTATATATATATTTGTAAAGATGTATATATAGTATAATTTTATTAAAACAAATTAAAAAGATTTTATATCTTTATACACATATTTGAAGAACAGCAGATTGCCTGCTCATATTAATGGAGTGGAGGTTATATTATTTGTGACGTTTATAATATTAATGTATCACTACAGAGTAGCGTACTATGTATTGTGGATAATAGTCCATTTATACAGAAGTTTTTCTAATAAACAATTTTATTAATAAACCATTTTATTAAGCTGTGATCAGATCAATGAGAGGATAAAAGAATGCATGCAAGCCTTGTTTCAGTCATTTAATACAATATGTATAGTTCCAGAGGGACCAGAATATATTATTTGGATAAATATGAATATATAAACCAAATAAGACAGGGCGATGTCAAGGGATAGATGATTTAGGTAATGGATAGACCATTAGGAGATGGGATGAAGTAGTGAGGGGTTGCTCCAGTCATATATATAATAGATCTATACAATGGGGTCATTGGAACATTTATTTCAGAAAATGGGTAATATTCCATTCTACATTCATCCCTTCTGGGTACCTGGTGTTTAGTGTGAATATCCAGAAGGATTCTCTACAGTCTAATGTTTTAACAGTATTTCCCCCTCTCTCCTTTTGGATTATCCTCTCTATGCCCATAAATGAGAAGCTATTTATACCACCTTGTCTGCATTCCGTAAAATGCTTGGACACAGGATGATTGGTGTCTTGTTTGCGAATCAATCTACAGTGTTCCTGCATCCTAGTTTTTAATGCCCTTGTAGTCCTACCGACATATCTCTTCCCACAGCCACAGGTGATAAGATACACCACAAAAGTAGTGTTACAGTTAATAAAACTATATATAGTATAGCGTCTATGTGGACTGTGGGAGAAGACATGTCGAGCAGGCTTCATAAAGCTACACATACTACAATGATTGCATCTATATGATCCCTTAGTAAGGAATTGTTCTTGATCTTTCACAGGTGTAGATATTACGCTAGGTGATAGGAATGTGGCCAATGTTTTAGCTCTTCTATATACAAATTTTGGGCCTTCCTCCGTGTAGTTGCGGAGTATGGGGTCCATTTTTAGTAATTCCCAATGCTTATTAACAATTTTATTTACTTGATAACTTGATTTGTTAAATTGGGAAATGAACAAAGGACAAGTCCTCTCTTCCATAATTCCTTTTTTCTTATTTTTGTGGCGAGAGCCATCCCCCACTCTGGACCCGGAGGGTAGTATAGTTTCACGTTCAATTTCTGAGACTTCCTGTAATGTGGCTTGGAGTGTCTCCCGATCATACCCTCTGTCTATAAATCTTTTTGTCAATTCCCCAGACTGAGTAACGAAGTCGCTGTGGGTTGAGCAATTTCTCCTCAGCCTGAGGTACTGACCTTTGGGTATTCCCTTTATGACGGATCTTGGGTGACAGCTGTCCGCTCTAAGAAATTAGTTCCTTGAGTTTGTTTTTTTATACACATCAGATTGTATGGTTTGGTGAATATCTATATAAAAAAAGCATATCCAGGTAGCTTATGTGATGTGAATGATAATTGACAGTGAGGTGAATATCTGAAGTGTTGTCATTTAGATAGTTAATAAACTCTAATAGTGTGTCAGTGCTCCCGTGCCAAATAAATATAAGGTCATCAATAAAGCGTTTATAAAAAACAATATTGTGCCTATAAGTGTTTGTGCTACCATAGATAAAGGTGTTCTCCCACCACCCCATAAAAAGGTTGGCATAGGAGGGGGCAAAACTTGTCCCCATTGCCGTACCCCGAAGTTGTAAATAAAATTGGTGCTCAAAAAGAAAATAATTGTGAGTGAGTAAAAAAGTATTGATTCCATAATAAATGTAGTAGTGAGTATAGAACTACCTGGACATTCTATAAAATGGCGGACAGCTGTCATACCCAGATCATGTCGTATGATCGAATATAGGGAGACCACATCCATGGTAACCCACAAATAGTCCTGTTTCCATGTGATTTTTTGTAATTTAGTCAATAGGTCCCCCGAATCCAAAATGAAAGAGGGCAATGCCCTTACAAATGGCTGTAGGTATTCATTTACATATTGAGACAAACCATCTCCCAAAGATCCAATACTAGAGACTATTGGCCGACCAGGAGGGTCGACCAAAGTCTTGTGGATCTTTGGGAGATGGTGGTATATGGGAATGACGGGATGGGGATTAATGATGAAGTCTGATTCTGTTTTTGTCAATACATGTGTGGCCATACCCAGATCTATCAGCTCAAGGAGTTCCTTCAAAAAACAGTTTGTGGGGTCCCGCGGTAGCACAGAATAGGAGGACACATCTCCAAGTTGGCGAAATGCCTCCTTGAAGTAGGCAGTCCTACTCTGCACTACCACAGCCCCCCCCTTGTCTGCATTCTTAATGACTAACATAGGGTTATCCTGCAGGGTTTTGATAGCAATTCTTTCTTCCTTACTAAGATTATCATTTCCCGTGTGGGTGAAGGAAAACCCCTGTGCCAACAGCTTGAGATCACGAACCACCAAGTTCTCAAACATACTTAGAAATTGGCCCTTAGCAAAGGTGGGGTAAAATACTGACTTTTCTTTCAAATTGGATCCCCACTCCCCCAATATGTGGGATTGTGTATCATCCAATGTGTTACCCTGAATGTAGAGATCTTCCATGTCCCTAAGTATACAGTCATCCCTGAAAGATTCATGGATTCCTATGGGGGGAAAGTGGAGAGGGTTAGGTACATTGCAGATAGTTACATCATGTTCCTCATCTGGAGTTGTCACACTCTGAGAGTCACTTCTTAAGTTAGGTTTGTGAAAGAATTTTTTTAAGGTAAGTTTACGTACAAACCTATGGACATCCACCACTACACCAAAGAGGTCGATCTCCATAGTGGGGGCATATTTAAGCCCTTTGTTTAGTAGTGAAATCTCTGCGTGTGACAACTCCATACCTGAAATATTAATGACATTATTGGTGTCGTCTAATAATTCTTTTTCCTCTTGTTTGCTCTTTTTCCTCCCATGTCTTTTCTTCCCCCCCCTCCTTGTCCTCTTTCGTCTCTCCTGAACATTTGGTAGTTTTTTGCCTGTTGATCATTTTGGTAAGTGTCACTTTGTTTAGCAGATGTCAATTCCCCCCTAGCAGTAGAGCTATCTGATGGACGTCTCTCCTCTCTGGGTTGTGTAGTATTCCCACGTTGTGTATTGTTTGGTCTATAACAGTTACCTGTTGCGGGTTTTGACAAATGTCAAGAAAACTATGATATGCAAAAATACATATGAAGACATTAGATCATACAAATAAAGCTAAGCAAGCACTCTGTCATTTGAAATAATTCCTCTCTGATGTGTGTGAAAAACAGTGGTGGCTGCTTCCTTTTCTCATTTTAGATTTGGGCTCCTCCTAATACAATTAAGAACCAGAATTGATCATGGAAAACATTGAATGATTTGTATACATTGACCTTTAATATATATACATGAGAATATAAAAAAAAAAATCTGCAATAACAATAATGTGGAAAAAAATATTAAAAATGTAAATAGCACATTATTTAATTTTAAAATTAAGACATTGCGTTGGCCGGGAATCGAACCCGGGTCAACTGCTTGGAAGGCAGCTATGCTCACCACTATACCACCAACACCACATTTTTTGCTGTGTCTAGTTATGTTTATGCATTTTTCTGAATACACATTGTCTTTGGCTCATTGCATTCTGGCTTCCAAACCTCTCATTCCAACTGTCCTCCCCAAAAGCAGCAACATATCTCCACTTTGATTTTTGAAGGGTGCTATTCATTTCTAATTTTACTTGACCTCTCTGCTGTTTATTTTACCACCTTCACCAGCCTCTACTGATACAAATGTTATACTCTATTAGAATCTCTAACAAAGTCCTCTCATGGTTCTCTTCTCATCTTTCTAACTGCTCCTTCAGTGTTTCTATTGTTAGCTCTTCCACTTCTTTGGTATGCCTTATGACTTTGTCCTAGAACCACTCATTTTCTCTCTATATACATGATCACATGATCTCTTTATATTTCTTTGTACTTCTGTTATTGTAAGGGTTCTTTGCAACTCTTGCACTCTGAGGTGACACTTCATTAAGGAGTGATAACCACTGGTAATTGTTGATGCTCTCACAAGTGAATAGCTATTAACACTCAATAGTAACTATTTAAATGTGTACAATAAACCACTAATGCTTCCATTCACAGACAAAGAGTGAATTTATTTAGCAGATGAAAGCAAGATTTTGACAATTCCTACAATTTAGTACAATCAAATGTGATTTTTGTTTAGTTCAACTGTTCTTTTTTTAAGTACATCACAGTTCCATATTCATTGAGGAGTTTCAAACATGTGTAACAGTTTATGAACACTTTTCTATTTATGTTATTTTAAATTCATAATTGAAATAGATTCTAAATCTAGTTAGAAGAGCCAGGGTGTGCAGCGCACAGCAATGATGAAAGAGCAGGTCTTGCAATAAAATTCCTTTATTTTTCAAACATCTGGCTGTGGGACAGCAGCAAACTTCAACGCGTTTCGTTCAAAAGAACTTTTTCAAGAAGTGCTGTTACAGTAAAAATGGTCAGTTTAAATGCAGCTGTTCGCCCCGTTTTCGCGCCAAAACTGACGTCATGATGCGTCATCCGACCAATGGAATTCATCGTGCCGCGCATGCGCCGCGCGCCAGAGTGTCTCTGAATCTCCAGCAAGCCTCAGCCGAGCTCAATCAGGATCGGTAAGCCCATATGTGCAGCCTTTACTGAGAGCACGCCTCTGATGGCCCTGTGAGATCCTTCCACACTCTCCGTATGCTGCGCATGCGCAGATGAGGCCTCTAAGTCCCCCAGCCTAAAGACTATGATGTCAATCCACAGCCTGCTAGGGGAAAGCTATATAATTAAATAATGCATGTTATGTGAACAATAATATACCACTCAAGGCACTGAAACTGGGCAAACAGCTTGCACACTCACCTCTTACATGACAAAACAGTAAAGACTGTACATAAATCAAAAGTACTATACAAAATATTCCATATATACTATAAGAAATTATTACTAACTAATAGATTTACACATATATCAACTAAGTCAAAAAATGTACATATTTATTTACACAGAACAAACTATAAAACAAATAAGCATGTATAGAGAATGCATATATATACACACCTATTTAAACCCTAACTTAATCATATATGTGGATTTAGGCAAAATAATGATAACAAAATACTTTATTAATTAAAAAAATGGTATAAAAATTATATATATATTTGTAAAGATGTATATATAGTATAATTTTATTAAAACAAATTAAAAAGATTTTATATCTTTATACACATATTTGAAGAACAGCAGATTGCCTGCTCATATTAATGGAGTGGAGGTTATATTATTTGTGACGTTTATAATATTAATGTATCACTACAGAGTAGCGTACTATGTATTGTGGATAATAGTCCATTTATACAGAAGTTTTTCTAATAAACAATTTTATTAATAAACCATTTTATTAAGCTGTGATCAGATCAATGAGAGGATAAAAGAATGCATGCAAGCCTTGTTTCAGTCATTTAATACAATATGTATAGTTCCAGAGGGACCAGAATATATTATTTGGATAAATATGAATATATAAACCAAATAAGACAGGGCGATGTCAAGGGATAGATGATTTAGGTAATGGATAGACCATTAGGAGATGGGATGAAGTAGTGAGGGGTTGCTCCAGTCATATATATAATAGATCTATACAATGGGGTCATTGGAACATTTATTTCAGAAAATGGGTAATATTCCATTCTACATTCATCCCTTCTGGGTACCTGGTGTTTAGTGTGAATATCCAGAAGGATTCTCTACAGTCTAATGTTTTAACAGTATTTCCCCCTCTCTCCTTTTGGATTATCCTCTCTATGCCCATAAATGAGAAGCTATTTATACCACCTTGTCTGCATTCCGTAAAATGCTTGGACACAGGATGATTGGTGTCTTGTTTGCGAATCAATCTACAGTGTTCCTGCATCCTAGTTTTTAATGCCCTTGTAGTCCTACCGACATATCTCTTCCCACAGCCACAGGTGATAAGATACACCACAAAAGTAGTGTTACAGTTAATAAAACTATATATAGTATAGCGTCTATGTGGACTGTGGGAGAAGACATGTCGAGCAGGCTTCATAAAGCTACACATACTACAATGATTGCATCTATATGATCCCTTAGTAAGGAATTGTTCTTGATCTTTCACAGGTGTAGATATTACGCTAGGTGATAGGAATGTGGCCAATGTTTTAGCTCTTCTATATACAAATTTTGGGCCTTCCTCCGTGTAGTTGCGGAGTATGGGGTCCATTTTTAGTAATTCCCAATGCTTATTAACAATTTTATTTACTTGATAACTTGATTTGTTAAATTGGGAAATGAACAAAGGACAAGTCCTCTCTTCCATAATTCCTTTTTTCTTATTTTTGTGGCGAGAGCCATCCCCCACTCTGGACCCGGAGGGTAGTATAGTTTCACGTTCAATTTCTGAGACTTCCTGTAATGTGGCTTGGAGTGTCTCCCGATCATACCCTCTGTCTATAAATCTTTTTGTCAATTCCCCAGACTGAGTAACGAAGTCGCTGTGGGTTGAGCAATTTCTCCTCAGCCTGAGGTACTGACCTTTGGGTATTCCCTTTATGACGGATCTTGGGTGACAGCTGTCCGCTCTAAGAAATTAGTTCCTTGAGTTTGTTTTTTTATACACATCAGATTGTATGGTTTGGTGAATATCTATATAAAAAAGCATATCCAGGTAGCTTATGTGATGTGAATGATAATTGACAGTGAGGTGAATATCTGAAGTGTTGTCATTTAGATAGTTAATAAACTCTAATAGTGTGTCAGTGCTCCCGTGCCAAATAAATATAAGGTCATCAATAAAGCGTTTATAAAAAACAATATTGTGCCTATAAGTGTTTGTGCTACCATAGATAAAGGTGTTCTCCCACCATCCCATAAAAAGGTTGGCATAGGAGGGGGCAAAACTTGTCCCCATTGCCGTACCCCGAAGTTGTAAATAAAATTGGTGCTCAAAAAGAAAATAATTGTGAGTGAGTAAAAAAGTATTGATTCCATAATAAATGTAGTAGTGAGTATAGAACTACCTGGACATTCTATAAAATGGCGGACAGCTGTCATACCCAGATCATGTCGTATGATCGAATATAGGGAGACCACATCCATGGTAACCCACAAATAGTCCTGTTTCCATGTGATTTTTTGTAATTTAGTCAATAGGTCCCCCGAATCCAAAATGAAAGAGGGCAATGCCCTTACAAATGGCTGTAGGTATTCATTTACATATTGAGACAAACCATCTCCCAAAGATCCAATACTAGAGACTATTGGCCGACCAGGAGGGTCGACCAAAGTCTTGTGGATCTTTGGGAGATGGTGGTATATGGGAATGACGGGATGGGGATTAATGATGAAGTCTGATTCTGTTTTTGTCAATACATGTGTGGCCATACCCAGATCTATCAGCTCAAGGAGTTCCTTCAAAAAACAGTTTGTGGGGTCCCGCGGTAGCACAGAATAGGAGGACACATCTCCAAGTTGGCGAAATGCCTCCTTGAAGTAGGCAGTCCTACTCTGCACTACCACAGCCCCCCCCTTGTCTGCATTCTTAATGACTAACATAGGGTTATCCTGCAGGGTTTTGATAGCAATTCTTTCTTCCTTACTAAGATTATCATTTCCCGTGTGGGTGAAGGAAAACCCCTGTGCCAACAGCTTGAGATCACGAACCACCAAGTTCTCAAACATACTTAGAAATTGGCCCTTAGCAAAGGTGGGGTAAAATACTGACTTTTCTTTCAAATTGGATCCCCACTCCCCCAATATGTGGGATTGTGTATCATCCAATGTGTTACCCTGAATGTAGAGATCTTCCATGTCCCTAAGTATACAGTCATCCCTGAAAGATTCATGGATTCCTATGGGGGGAAAGTGGAGAGGGTTAGGTACATTGCAGATAGTTACATCATGTTCCTCATCTGGAGTTGTCACACTCTGAGAGTCACTTCTTAAGTTAGGTTTGTGAAAGAATTTTTTTAAGGTAAGTTTACGTACAAACCTATGGACATCCACCACTACACCAAAGAGGTCGATCTCCATAGTGGGGGCATATTTAAGCCCTTTGTTTAGTAGTGAAATCTCTGCGTGTGACAACTCCATACCTGAAATGTTAATGACATTATTGGTGTCGTCTAATAATTCTTTTTCCTCTTGTTTGCTCTTTTTCCTCCCATGTCTTTTCTTCCCCCCCCTCCTTGTCCTCTTTCGTCTCTCCTGAACATTTGGTAGTTTTTTGCCTGTTGATCATTTTGGTAAGTGTCACTTTGTTTAGCAGATGTCAATTCCCCCCTAGCAGTAGAGCTATCTGATGGACGTCTCTCCTCTCTGGGTTGTGTAGTATTCCCACGTTGTGTATTGTTTGGTCTATAACAGTTACCTGTTGCGGGTTTTGACAAATGTCAAGAAAACTATGATATGCAAAAATACATATGAAGACATTAGATCATACAAATAAAGCTAAGCAAGCACTCTGTCATTTGAAATAATTCCTCTCTGATGTGTGTGAAAAACAGTGGTGGCTGCTTCCTTTTCTCATTTTAGATTTGGGCTCCTCCTAATACAATTAAGAACCAGAATTGATCATGGAAAACATTGAATGATTTGTATACATTGACCTTTAATATATATACATGAGAATATAAAAAAAAAAATCTGCAATAACAATAATGTGGAAAAAAATATTAAAAATGTAAATAGCACATTATTTAATTTTAAAATTAAGACATTGCGTTGGCCGGGAATCGAACCCGGGTCAACTGCTTGGAAGGCAGCTATGCTCACCCCTATACCACCAACACCACATTTTTTGCTGTGTCTAGTTATGTTTATGCATTTTTCTGAATACACATTGTCTTTGGCTCATTGCATTCTGGCTTCCAAACCTCTCATTCCAACTGTCCTCCCCAAAAGCAGCAACATATCTCCACTTTGATTTTTGAAGGGTGCTATTCATTTCTAATTTTACTTGACCTCTCTGCTGTTTATTTTACCACCTTCACAAGCCTCTACTGATACAAATGTTATACTCTATTAGAATCTCTAACAAAGTCCTCTCATGGTTCTCTTCTCATCTTTCTAACTGCTCCTTCAGTGTTTCTATTGTTAGCTCTTCCACTTCTTTGGTATGCCTTATGACTTTGTCCTAGAACCACTCATTTTCTCTCTATATACATGATCACATGATCTCTTTATATTTCTTTGTACTTCTGTTATTGTAAGGGTTCTTTGCAACTCTTGCACTCTGAGGTGACACTTCATTAAGGAGTGATAACCACTGGTAATTGTTGATGCTCTCACAAGTGAATAGCTATTAACACTCAATAGTAACTATTTAAATGTGTACAATAAACCACTAATGCTTCCATTCACAGACAAACAAAGAGTGAATTTATTTAGCAGATGAAAGCAAGATTTTGACAATTCCTACAATTTAGTACAATCAAATGTGATTTTTGTTTAGTTCAACTGTTCTTTTTTTAAGTACATCACAGTTCCATATTCATTGAGGAGTTTCAAACATGTGTAACAGTTTATGAACACTTTTCTATTTATGTTATTTTAAATTCATAATTGAAATAGATTCTAAATCTAGTTAGAAGAGCCAGGGTGTGCAGCGCACAGCAATGATGAAAGAGCAGGTCTTGCAATAAAATTCCTTTATTTTTCAAACATCTGGTTGTGGGACAGCAGCAAACTTCAACGCGTTTCGTTCAAAAGAACTTTTTCAAGAAGTGCTGTTACAGTAAAAATGGTCAGTTTAAATGCAGCTGTTCGCCCCGTTTTCGCGCCAAAACTGACGTCATGATGCGTCATCCGACCAATGGAATTCATCGTGCCGCGCATGCGCCGCGCGCCAGAGTGTCTCTGAATCTCCAGCAAGCCTCAGCCGAGCTCAATCAGGATCGGTAAGCCCATATGTGCAGCCTTTACTGAGAGCACGCCTCTGATGGCCCTGTGAGATCCTTCCACACTCTCCGTATGCTGCGCATGCGCAGATGAGGCCTCTAAGTCCCCCAGCCTAAAGACTATGATGTCAATCCACAGCCTGCTAGGGGAAAGCTATATAATTAAATAATGCATGTTATGTGAACAATAATATACCACTCAAGGCACTGAAACTGGGCAAACAGCTTGCACACTCACCTCTTACATGACAAAACAGTAAAGACTGTACATAAATCAAAAGTACTATACAAAATATTCCATATATACTATAAGAAATTATTACTAACTAATAGATTTACACATATATCAACTAAGTCAAAAAATGTACATATTTATTTACACAGAACAAACTATAAAACAAATAAGCATGTATAGAGAATGCATATATATACACACCTATTTAAACCCTAACTTAATCATATATGTGGATTTAGGCAAAATAATGATAACAAAATACTTTATTAATTAAAAAAATGGTATAAAAATTATATATATATTTGTAAAGATGTATATATAGTATAATTTTATTAAAACAAATTAAAAAGATTTTATATCTTTATACACATATTTGAAGAACAGCAGATTGCCTGCTCATATTAATGGAGTGGAGGTTATATTATTTGTGACGTTTATAATATTAATGTATCACTACAGAGTAGCGTACTATGTATTGTGGATAATAGTCCATTTATACAGAAGTTTTTCTAATAAACAATTTTATTAATAAACCATTTTATTAAGCTGTGATCAGATCAATGAGAGGATAAAAGAATGCATGCAAGCCTTGTTTCAGTCATTTAATACAATATGTATAGTTCCAGAGGGACCAGAATATATTATTTGGATAAATATGAATATATAAACCAAATAAGACAGGGCGATGTCAAGGGATAGATGATTTAGGTAATGGATAGACCATTAGGAGATGGGATGAAGTAGTGAGGGGTTGCTCCAGTCATATATATAATAGATCTATACAATGGGGTCATTGGAACATTTATTTCAGAAAATGGGTAATATTCCATTCTACATTCATCCCTTCTGGGTACCTGGTGTTTAGTGTGAATATCCAGAAGGATTCTCTACAGTCTAATGTTTTAACAGTATTTCCCCCTCTCTCCTTTTGGATTATCCTCTCTATGCCCATAAATGAGAAGCTATTTATACCACCTTGTCTGCATTCCGTAAAATGCTTGGACACAGGATGATTGGTGTCTTGTTTGCGAATCAATCTACAGTGTTCCTGCATCCTAGTTTTTAATGCCCTTGTAGTCCTACCGACATATCTCTTCCCACAGCCACAGGTGATAAGATACACCACAAAAGTAGTGTTACAGTTAATAAAACTATATATAGTATAGCGTCTATGTGGACTGTGGGAGAAGACATGTCGAGCAGGCTTCATAAAGCTACACATACTACAATGATTGCATCTATATGATCCCTTAGTAAGGAATTGTTCTTGATCTTTCACAGGTGTAGATATTACGCTAGGTGATAGGAATGTGGCCAATGTTTTAGCTCTTCTATATACAAATTTTGGGCCTTCCTCCGTGTAGTTGCGGAGTATGGGGTCCATTTTTAGTAATTCCCAATGCTTATTAACAATTTTATTTACTTGATAACTTGATTTGTTAAATTGGGAAATGAACAAAGGACAAGTCCTCTCTTCCATAATTCCTTTTTTCTTATTTTTGTGGCGAGAGCCATCCCCCACTCTGGACCCGGAGGGTAGTATAGTTTCACGTTCAATTTCTGAGACTTCCTGTAATGTGGCTTGGAGTGTCTCCCGATCATACCCTCTGTCTATAAATCTTTTTGTCAATTCCCCAGACTGAGTAACGAAGTCGCTGTGGGTTGAGCAATTTCTCCTCAGCCTGAGGTACTGACCTTTGGGTATTCCCTTTATGACGGATCTTGGGTGACAGCTGTCCGCTCTAAGAAATTAGTTCCTTGAGTTTGGTTTTTTATACACATCAGATTGTATGGTTTGGTGAATATCTATATAAAAAAGCATATCCAGGTAGCTTATGTGATGTGAATGATAATTGACAGTGAGGTGAATATCTGAAGTGTTGTCATTTAGATAGTTAATAAACTCTAATAGTGTGTCAGTGCTCCCGTGCCAAATAAATATAAGGTCATCAATAAAGCGTTTATAAAAAACAATATTGTGCCTATAAGTGTTTGTGCTACCATAGATAAAGGTGTTCTCCCACCATCCCATAAAAAGGTTGGCATAGGAGGGGGCAAAACTTGTCCCCATTGCCGTACCCCGAAGTTGTAAATAAAATTGGTGCTCAAAAAGAAAATAATTGTGAGTGAGTAAAAAAGTATTGATTCCATAATAAATGTAGTAGTGAGTATAGAACTACCTGGACATTCTATAAAATGGCGGACAGCTGTCATACCCAGATCATGTCGTATGATCGAATATAGGGAGACCACATCCATGGTAACCCACAAATAGTCCTGTTTCCATGTGATTTTTTGTAATTTAGTCAATAGGTCCCCCGAATCCAAAATGAAAGAGGGCAATGCCCTTACAAATGGCTGTAGGTATTCATTTACATATTGAGACAAACCATCTCCCAAAGATCCAATACTAGAGACTATTGGCCGACCAGGAGGGTCGACCAAAGTCTTGTGGATCTTTGGGAGATGGTGGTATATGGGAATGACGGGATGGGGATTAATGATGAAGTCTGATTCTGTTTTTGTCAATACATGTGTGGCCATACCCAGATCTATCAGCTCAAGGAGTTCCTTCAAAAAACAGTTTGTGGGGTCCCGCGGTAGCACAGAATAGGAGGACACATCTCCAAGTTGGCGAAATGCCTCCTTGAAGTAGGCAGTCCTACTCTGCACTACCACAGCCCCCCCCTTGTCTGCATTCTTAATGACTAACATAGGGTTATCCTGCAGGGTTTTGATAGCAATTCTTTCTTCCTTACTAAGATTATCATTTCCCGTGTGGGTGAAGGAAAACCCCTGTGCCAACAGCTTGAGATCACGAACCACCAAGTTCTCAAACATACTTAGAAATTGGCCCTTAGCAAAGGTGGGGTAAAATACTGACTTTTCTTTCAAATTGGATCCCCACTCCCCCAATATGTGGGATTGTGTATCATCCAATGTGTTACCCTGAATGTAGAGATCTTCCATGTCCCTAAGTATACAGTCATCCCTGAAAGATTCATGGATTCCTATGGGGGGAAAGTGGAGAGGGTTAGGTACATTGCAGATAGTTACATCATGTTCCTCATCTGGAGTTGTCACACTCTGAGAGTCACTTCTTAAGTTAGGTTTGTGAAAGAATTTTTTTAAGGTAAGTTTACGTACAAACCTATGGACATCCACCACTACACCAAAGAGGTCGATCTCCATAGTGGGGGCATATTTAAGCCCTTTGTTTAGTAGTGAAATCTCTGCGTGTGACAACTCCATACCTGAAATGTTAATGACATTATTGGTGTCGTCTAATAATTCTTTTTCCTCTTGTTTGCTCTTTTTCCTCCCATGTCTTTTCTTCCCCCCCCTCCTTGTCCTCTTTCGTCTCTCCTGAACATTTGGTAGTTTTTTGCCTGTTGATCATTTTGGTAAGTGTCACTTTGTTTAGCAGATGTCAATTCCCCCCTAGCAGTAGAGCTATCTGATGGACGTCTCTCCTCTCTGGGTTGTGTAGTATTCCCACGTTGTGTATTGTTTGGTCTATAACAGTTACCTGTTGCGGGTTTTGACAAATGTCAAGAAAACTATGATATGCAAAAATACATATGAAGACATTAGATCATACAAATAAAGCTAAGCAAGCACTCTGTCATTTGAAATAATTCCTCTCTGATGTGTGTGAAAAACAGTGGTGGCTGCTTCCTTTTCTCATTTTAGATTTGGGCTCCTCCTAATACAATTAAGAACCAGAATTGATCATGGAAAACATTGAATGATTTGTATACATTGACCTTTAATATATATACATGAGAATATAAAAAAAAAATCTGCAATAACAATAATGTGGAAAAAAATATTAAAAATGTAAATAGCACATTATTTAATTTTAAAATTAAGACACTGCGATGGCTGGGAATCGAACCCGGGTCAACTGCTTGGAAGGCAGCTATGCTCACCACTATACCACCAACGCCACATTTTTTGCTGTGTCTAGTTATGTTTATGCATTTTTCTGAATACACATTGTCTTTGGCTCATTGCATTCTGGCTTCCAAACCTCTCATTCCAACTGTCCTCCCCAAAAGCAGCAACATATCTCCACACTTTGATTTTTGAAGGGTGCTATTCATTTCTAATTTTACTTGACCTCTCTGCTGTTTTTTTTACTACCTTCACCAGCCTCTACTGATGCAAATGTTATACTTTATTAGAATCTCTAACAAAGTCCTCTCATGGTTCTATTCTCATCTTTCTAACTGCTCCTTCAGTGTTTCTATTGTTAGCTCTTCCACTTCTTTAGTATCAAATAGCTAGTTATGGCATTGTAATGTATTTACCAATCGCAATTCATATATGTTATATGAAGCTATATTAAAGATTATTACTTACAAAGATCATTTCTAAACGTTTAATTGTACATATTTTGCATTCCTTGTTCTTTGCATTGGCTTAACCCAATGGTTTAAACAAAATAAAGTATTTGCTACAGTATAAACAACTAATACGCTTCAGTTAAAACATTAGAAAGGAAAAGAGAATGTGTCTAGATAACAGTTACCTGTTGCGGGTTTTGACAAATGTCAAGAAAACTATGATATGCAAAAATACATATGAAGACATTAGATCATACAAATAAAGCTAAGCAAGCACTCTGTCATTTGAAATAATTCCTCTCTGATGTGTGTGAAAAACAGTGGTGGCTGCTTCCTTTTCTCATTTTAGATTTGGGCTCCTCCTAATACAATTAAGAACCAGAATTGATCATGGAAAACATTGAATGATTTGTATACATTGACCTTTAATATATATACATGAGAATATAAAAAAAAAATCTGCAATAACAATAATGTGGAAAAAAATATTAAAAATGTAAATAGCACATTATTTAATTTTAAAATTAAGACACTGCGTTGGCCGGGAATCGAACCCGGGTCAACTGCTTGGAAGGCAGCTATGCTCACCACTATACCACCAACGCCACTTTTTTTGGCTGTGTCTAGTTATGTTTATGCATTTTTCTGAATACACATTGTCTTTGGCTCATTGCATTCTGGCTTCCAAACCTCTCATTCCAACTGTCCTCCCCAAAAGCAGCAACATATCTCCACACTTTGATTTTTGAAGGGTGCTATTCATTTCTAATTTTACTTGACCTCTCTGCTGTTTTTTTTTACCACCTTCACCAGCCTCTACTGATGCAAATGTTATACTATATTAGAATCTCTAACAATGTCCTCTCATGGTTCTCTTCTCATCTTTCTAACTGCTCCTTCAGTGTTTCTATTGTTAGCTCTTCCACTTCTTTGGTATGCCTTATGACTTTGTCCTAGAACCACTCATTTTCTCTCTATATACATGATCACATGATCTCTTTATATTTCTTTGTACTTCTGTTATTGTAAGGGTTCTTTGCAACTCTTGCACTCTGAGGTGACACTTCATTAAGGAGTGATAACCACTGGTAATTGTTGATGCTCTCACAAGTGAATAGCTATTAACACTCAATAGTAACTATTTAAATGTGTACAATAAACCACTAATGCTTCCATTCACAGACAAAGAGTGAATTTATGTAGCAGATGAAAGCAAGATTTTGACAATTCCTACAATTTAGTACAATCAAATGTGATTTTTGTTTAGTTCAACTGTTCTTTTTTTAAGTACATCACAGTTCCATATTCATTGAGGAGTTTCAAACATGTGTAACAGTTTATGAACACTTTTCTATTTATGTTATTTTAAATTCATAATTGAAATAGATTCTAAATCTAGTTAGAAGAGCCAGGGTGTGCAGCGCACAGCAATGATGAAAGAGCAGGTCTTGCAATAAAATTCCTTTATTTTTCAAACATCTGGTTGTGGGACAGCAGCAAACTTCAACGCGTTTCGTTCAAAAGAACTTTTTCAAGAAGTGCTGTTACAGTAAAAATGGTCAGTTTAAATGCAGCTGTTCGCCCCGTTTTCGCGCCAAAACTGACGTCATGATGCGTCATCCGACCAATGGAATTCATCGTGCCGCGCATGCGCCGCGCGCCAGAGTGTCTCTGAATCTCCAGCAAGCCTCAGCCGAGCTCAATCAGGATCGGTAAGCCCATATGTGCAGCCTTTACTGAGAGCACGCCTCTGATGGCCCTGTGAGATCCTTCCACACTCTCCGTATGCTGCGCATGCGCAGATGAGGCCTCTAAGTCCCCCAGCCTAAAGACTATGATGTCAATCCACAGCCTGCTAGGGGAAAGCTATATAATTAAATAATGCATGTTATGTGAACAATAATATACCACTCAAGGCACTGAAACTGGGCAAACAGCTTGCACACTCACCTCTTACATGACAAAACAGTAAAGACTGTACATAAATCAAAAGTACTATACAAAATATTCATATATACTATAAGAAATTATTACTAACTAATAGATTTACACATATATCAACTAAGTCAAAAAATGTACATATTTATTTACACAGAACAAACTATAAAACAAATAAGCATGTATAGAGAATGCATATATATACACACCTATTTAAACCCTAACTTAATCATATATGTGGATTTAGGCAAAATAATGATAACAAAATACTTTATTAATTAAAAAAATGGTATAAAAATTATATATATATTTGTAAAGATGTATATATAGTATAATTTTATTAAAACAAATTAAAAAGATTTTATATCTTTATACACATATTTGAAGAACAGCAGATTGCCTGCTCATATTAATGGAGTGGAGGTTATATTATTTGTGACGTTTATAATATTAATGTATCACTACAGAGTAGCGTACTATGTATTGTGGATAATAGTCCATTTATACAGAAGTTTTTCTAATAAACAATTTTATTAATAAACCATTTTATTAAGCTGTGATCAGATCAATGAGAGGATAAAAGAATGCATGCAAGCCTTGTTTCAGTCATTTAATACAATATGTATAGTTCCAGAGGGACCAGAATATATTATTTGGATAAATATGAATATATAAACCAAATAAGACAGGGCGATGTCAAGGGATAGATGATTTAGGTAATGGATAGACCATTAGGAGATGGGATGAAGTAGTGAGGGGTTGCTCCAGTCATATATATAATAGATCTATACAATGGGGTCATTGGAACATTTATTTCAGAAAATGGGTAATATTCCATTCTACATTCATCCCTTCTGGGTACCTGGTGTTTAGTGTGAATATCCAGAAGGATTCTCTACAGTCTAATGTTTTAACAGTATTTCCCCCTCTCTCCTTTTGGATTATCCTCTCTATGCCCATAAATGAGAAGCTATTTATACCACCTTGTCTGCATTCCGTAAAATGCTTGGACACAGGATGATTGGTGTCTTGTTTGCGAATCAATCTACAGTGTTCCTGCATCCTAGTTTTTAATGCCCTTGTAGTCCTACCGACATATCTCTTCCCACAGCCACAGGTGATAAGATACACCACAAAAGTAGTGTTACAGTTAATAAAACTATATATAGTATAGCGTCTATGTGGACTGTGGGAGAAGACATGTCGAGCAGGCTTCATAAAGCTACACATACTACAATGATTGCATCTATATGATCCCTTAGTAAGGAATTGTTCTTGATCTTTCACAGGTGTAGATATTACGCTAGGTGATAGGAATGTGGCCAATGTTTTAGCTCTTCTATATACAAATTTTGGGCCTTCCTCCGTGTAGTTGCGGAGTATGGGGTCCATTTTTAGTAATTCCCAATGCTTATTAACAATTTTATTTACTTGATAACTTGATTTGTTAAATTGGGAAATGAACAAAGGACAAGTCCTCTCTTCCATAATTCCTTTTTTCTTATTTTTGTGGCGAGAGCCATCCCCCACTCTGGACCCGGAGGGTAGTATAGTTTCACGTTCAATTTCTGAGACTTCCTGTAATGTGGCTTGGAGTGTCTCCCGATCATACCCTCTGTCTATAAATCTTTTTGTCAATTCCCCAGACTGAGTAACGAAGTCGCTGTGGGTTGAGCAATTTCTCCTCAGCCTGAGGTACTGACCTTTGGGTATTCCCTTTATGACGGATCTTGGGTGACAGCTGTCCGCTCTAAGAAATTAGTTCCTTGAGTTTGGTTTTTTATACACATCAGATTGTATGGTTTGGTGAATATCTATATAAAAAAGCATATCCAGGTAGCTTATGTGATGTGAATGATAATTGACAGTGAGGTGAATATCTGAAGTGTTGTCATTTAGATAGTTAATAAACTCTAATAGTGTGTCAGTGCTCCCGTGCCAAATAAATATAAGGTCATCAATAAAGCGTTTATAAAAAACAATATTGTGCCTATAAGTGTTTGTGCTACCATAGATAAAGGTGTTCTCCCACCATCCCATAAAAAGGTTGGCATAGGAGGGGGCAAAACTTGTCCCCATTGCCGTACCCCGAAGTTGTAAATAAAATTGGTGCTCAAAAAGAAAATAATTGTGAGTGAGTAAAAAAGTATTGATTCCATAATAAATGTAGTAGTGAGTATAGAACTACCTGGACATTCTATAAAATGGCGGACAGCTGTCATACCCAGATCATGTCGTATGATCGAATATAGGGAGACCACATCCATGGTAACCCACAAATAGTCCTGTTTCCATGTGATTTTTTGTAATTTAGTCAATAGGTCCCCCGAATCCAAAATGAAAGAGGGCAATGCCCTTACAAATGGCTGTAGGTATTCATTTACATATTGAGACAAACCATCTCCCAAAGATCCAATACTAGAGACTATTGGCCGACCAGGAGGGTCGACCAAAGTCTTGTGGATCTTTGGGAGATGGTGGTATATGGGAATGACGGGATGGGGATTAATGATGAAGTCTGATTCTGTTTTTGTCAATACATGTGTGGCCATACCCAGATCTATCAGCTCAAGGAGTTCCTTCAAAAAACAGTTTGTGGGGTCCCGCGGTAGCACAGAATAGGAGGACACATCTCCAAGTTGGCGAAATGCCTCCTTGAAGTAGGCAGTCCTACTCTGCACTACCACAGCCCCCCCCTTGTCTGCATTCTTAATGACTAACATAGGGTTATCCTGCAGGGTTTTGATAGCAATTCTTTCTTCCTTACTAAGATTATCATTTCCCGTGTGGGTGAAGGAAAACCCCTGTGCCAACAGCTTGAGATCACGAACCACCAAGTTCTCAAACATACTTAGAAATTGGCCCTTAGCAAAGGTGGGGTAAAATACTGACTTTTCTTTCAAATTGGATCCCCACTCCCCCAATATGTGGGATTGTGTATCATCCAATGTGTTACCCTGAATGTAGAGATCTTCCATGTCCCTAAGTATACAGTCATCCCTGAAAGATTCATGGATTCCTATGGGGGGAAAGTGGAGAGGGTTAGGTACATTGCAGATAGTTACATCATGTTCCTCATCTGGAGTTGTCACACTCTGAGAGTCACTTCTTAAGTTAGGTTTGTGAAAGAATTTTTTTAAGGTAAGTTTACGTACAAACCTATGGACATCCACCACTACACCAAAGAGGTCGATCTCCATAGTGGGGGCATATTTAAGCCCTTTGTTTAGTAGTGAAATCTCTGCGTGTGACAACTCCATACCTGAAATGTTAATGACATTATTGGTGTCGTCTAATAATTCTTTTTCCTCTTGTTTGCTCTTTTTCCTCCCATGTCTTTTCTTCCCCCCCCTCCTTGTCCTCTTTCGTCTCTCCTGAACATTTGGTAGTTTTTTGCCTGTTGATCATTTTGGTAAGTGTCACTTTGTTTAGCAGATGTCAATTCCCCCCTAGCAGTAGAGCTATCTGATGAACGTCTCTCCTCTCTGGGTTGTGTAGTATTCCCACGTTGTGTATTGTTTGGTCTATAACAGTTACCTGTTGCGGGTTTTGACAAATGTCAAGAAAACTATGATATGCAAAAATACATATGAAGACATTAGATCATACAAATAAAGCTAAGCAAGCACTCTGTCATTTGAAATAATTCCTCTCTGATGTGTGTGAAAAACAGTGGTGGCTGCTTCCTTTTCTCATTTTAGATTTGGGCTCCTCCTAATACAATTAAGAACCAGAATTGATCATGGAAAACATTGAATGATTTGTATACATTGACCTTTAATATATATACATGAGAATATAAAAAAAAAAATCTGCAATAACAATAATGTGGAAAAAAATATTAAAAATGTAAATAGCACATTATTTAATTTTAAAATTAAGACACTGCGATGGCCGGGAATCGAACCCGGGTCAACTGCTTGGAAGGCAGCTATGCTCACCACTATACCACCAACGCCACATTTTTTGCTGTGTCTAGTTATGTTTATGCATTTTTCTGAATACACATTGTCTTTGGCTCATTGCATTCTGGCTTCCAAACCTCTCATTCCAACTGTCCTCCCCAAAAGCAGCAACATATCTCCACACTTTGATTTTTGAAGGGTGCTATTCATTTCTAATTTTACTTGACCTCTCTGCTGTTTTTTTTACCACCTTCACCAGCCTCTACTGATGCAAATGTTATACTTTATTAGAATCTCTAACAAAGTCCTCTCATGGTTCTATTCTCATCTTTCTAACTGCTCCTTCAGTGTTTCTATTGTTAGCTCTTCCACTTCTTTAGTATCAAATAGCTAGTTATGGCATTGTAATGTATTTACCAATCGCAATTCATATATGTTATATGAAGCTATATTAAAGATTATTACTTACAAAGATCATTTCTAAACGTTTAATTGTACATATTTTGCATTCCTTGTTCTTTGCATTGGCTTAACCCAATGGTTTAAACAAAATAAAGTATTTGCTACAGTATAAACAACTAATACGCTTCAGTTAAAACATTAGAAAGGAAAAGAGAATGTGTCTAGATAACAGTTACCTGTTGCGGGTTTTGACAAATGTCAAGAAAACTATGATATGCAAAAATACATATGAAGACATTAGATCATACAAATAAAGCTAAGCAAGCACTCTGTCATTTGAAATAATTCCTCTCTGATGTGTGTGAAAAACAGTGGTGGCTGCTTCCTTTTCTCATTTTAGATTTGGGCTCCTCCTAATACAATTAAGAACCAGAATTGATCATGGAAAACATTCAATGATTTGTATACATTGACCTTTAATATATATACATGAGAATATAAAAAAAAAATCTGCAATAACAATAATGTGGAAAAAAATATTAAAAATGTAAATAGCACATTATTTAATTTTAAAATTAAGACACTGCGTTGGCCGGGAATCGAACCCGGGTCAACTGCTTGGAAGGCAGCTATGCTCACCACTATACCACCAACGCCACATTTTTTGCTGTGTCTAGTTATGTTTATGCATTTTTCTGAATACACATTGTCTTTGGCTCATTGCATTCTGGCTTTCAAACCTCTCATTCCAACTGTCCTCCCCAAAAGCAGCAACATATCTCCACACTTTGATTTTTGAAGGGTGCTATTCATTTCTAATTTTACTTGACCTCTCTGCTGTTTTTTTTTACCACCTTCACCAGCCTCTACTGATGCAAATGTTATACTTTATTAGAATCTCTAACAAAGTCCTCTCATGGTTCTCTTCTCATCTTTCTAACTGCTCCTTCAGTGTTTCTATTGTTAGCTCTTCCACTTCTTTGGTATGCCTTATGACTTTGTCCTAGAACCACTCATTTTCTCTCTATATACATGATCACATGATCTCTTTATATTTCTTTGTACTTCTGTTATTGTAAGGGTTCTTTGCAACTCTTGCACTCTGAGGTGACACTTCATTAAGGAGTGATAACCACTGGTAATTGTTGATGCTCTCACAAGTGAATAGCTATTAACACTCAATAGTAACTATTTAAATGTGTACAATAAACCACTAATGCTTCCATTCACAGACAAAGAGTGAATTTATTTAACAGATGAAAGCAAGATTTTGACAATTCCTACAATTTAGTACAATCAAATGTGATTTTTGTTTAGTTCAACTGTTCTTTTTTTAAGTACATCACAGTTCCATATTCATTGAGGAGTTTCAAACATGTGTAACAGTTTATGAACACTTTTCTATTTATGTTATTTTAAATTCATAATTGAAATAGATTCTAAATCTAGTTAGAAGTCTGCTATTTGACACTCCTGCCTTTAGTATCAAATAGCTAGTTATGGCATTGTAATGTATTTACCAATCGCAATTCATATATGTTATATGAAGCTATATTAAAGATTATTACTTACAAAGATCATTTCTAAACGTTTAATTGTACATATTTTGCATTCCTTGTTCTTTGCATTGGCTTAACCCAATGGTTTAAACAAAATAAAGTATTTGCTACAGTATAAACAACTAATACGCTTCAGTTAAAACATTAGAAAGGAAAAGAGAAAGTGTCTAGATAACAGTTACCTGTTGCGGGTTTTGAAAAATGTCAAGAAAACTATGATATGCAAAAATACATATGAAGACATTAGATCATACAAATAAAGCTAAGCAAGCACTCTGTCATTTGAAATAATTCCTCTCTGATGTGTGTGAAAAACAGTGGTGGCTGCTTCCTTTTCTCATTTTAGATTTGGGCTCCTCCTAATACAATTAAGAACCAGAATTGATCATGGAAAACATTGAATGATTTGTATACATTGACCTTTAATATATATACATGAGAATATAAAAAAAAAATCTGCAATAACAATAATGTGGAAAAAAATATTAAAAATGTAAATAGCACATTATTTAATTTTAAAATTAAGACATTGCGTTGGCCGGGAATCGAACCCGGGTCAACTGCTTGGAAGGCAGCTATGCTCACCACTATACCACCAACGCCACATTTTTTGCTGTGTCTAGTTATGTTTATGCATTTTTCTGAATACACATTGTCTTTGGCTCATTGCATTCTGGCTTCCAAACCTCTCATTCCAACTGTCCTCCCCAAAAGCAGCAACATATCTCCACACTTTGATTTTTGAAGGGTGCTATTCATTTCTAATTTTACTTGACCTCTCTGCTGTTTTTTTTACCACCTTCACCAGCCTCTACTGATGCAAATGTTATACTTTATTAGAATCTCTAACAAAGTCCTCTCATGGTTCTCTTCTCATCTTTCTAACTGCTCCTTCAGTGTTTCTATTGTTAGCTCTTCCACTTCTTTGGTATGCCTTATGACTTTGTCCTAGAACCACTCATTTTCTCTCTATATACATGATCACATGATCTCTTTATATTTCTTTGTACTTCTGTTATTGTAAGGGTTCTTTGCAACTCTTGCACTCTGAGGTGACACTTCATTAAGGAGTGATAACCACTGGTAATTGTTGATGCTCTCACAAGTGAATAGCTATTAACACTCAATAGTAACTATTTAAATGTGTACAATAAACCACTAATGCTTCCATTCACAGCAAACAAAGAGTGAATTTATTTAGCAGATGAAAGCAAGATTTTGACAATTCCTACAATTTAGTACAATCAAATGTGATTTTTGTTTAGTTCAACTGTTCTTTTTTTAAGTACATCACAGTTCCATATTCATTGAGGAGTTTCAAACATGTGTAACAGTTTATGAACACTTTTCTATTTATGTTATTTTAAATTCATAATTGAAATAGATTCTAAATCTAGTTAGAAGTCTGCTATTTGACACTCCTGCCTTTAGTATCAAATAGCTAGTTATGGCATTGTAATGTATTTACAAATCGCAATTCATATATGTTATATGAAGCTATATTAAAGATTATTACTTACAAAGATCAATTCTAAACGTTCAATTGTACATATTTTGCATTCCTTGTTCTTTGCATTGGCTTAACCCAATGGTTTAAAGAAAATAAAGTATTTGCTACAGTATAAACAACTAATACGCTTCAGTTAAAACATTAGAAAGGAAAAGAGAATGTGTCTAGATAACAGTTACCTGTTGCGGGTTTTGACAAATGTCAAGAAAACTATGATATGCAAAAATACATATGAAGACATTAGATCATACAAATAAAGCTAAGCAAGCACTCTGTCATTTGAAATAATTCCTCTCTGATCTGTGTGAAAAACAGTGGTGGCTGCTTCCTTTTCTCATTTTAGATTTGGGCTCCTCCTAATACAATTAAGAACCAGAATTGATCATGGAAAACATTGAATGATTTGTATACATTGACCTTTAATATATATACATGAGAATATAAAAAAAAAATCTGCAATAACAATAATGTGGAAAAAAATATTAAAAATGTAAATAGCACATTATTTAATTTTATAATTAAGACACTGCGTTGGCCAGGAATCGAACCCGTGTCAACTGCTTGGAAGGCAGCTATGCTCACCACTATACCACCAACGCCACATTTTTTGCTGTGTCTAGTTATGTTTATGCATTTTTCTGAATACACATTGTCTTTGGCTCATTGCATTCTGGCTTCCAAACCTCTCATTCCAACTGTCCTCCCCAAAAGCAGCAACATATCTCCACACTTTGATTTTTGAAGGGTGCTATTCATTTCTAATTTTACTTGACCTCTCTGCTGTTTTTTTTACCACCTTCACCAGCCTCTACTGATACAAATGTTATACTCTATTAGAATCTCTAACAAAGTCCTCTCATGGTTCTCTTCTCATCTTTCTAACTGCTCCTTCAGTGTTTCTATTGTTAGCTCTTCCACTTCTTTGGTATGCCTTATGACTTTGTCCTAGAACCACTCATTTTCTCTCTATATACATGATCACATGATCTCTTTATATTTCTTTGTACTTCTGTTATTGTAAGGGTTCTTTGCAACTCTTGCACTCTGAGGTGACACTTCATTAAGGAGTGATAACCACTGGTAATTGTTGATGCTCTCACAAGTGAATAGCTATTAACACTCAATAGTAACTATTTAAATGTGTACAATAAACCACTAATGCTTCCATTCACAGACAAACAAAGAGTGAATTTATTTAGCAGATGAAAGCAAGATTTTGACAATTCCTACAATTTAGTACAATCAAATGTGATTTTTGTTTAGTTCAACTGTTCTTTTTTTAAGTACATCACAGTTCCATATTCATTGAGGAGTTTCAAACATGTGTAACAGTTTATGAACACTTTTCTATTTATGTTATTTTAAATTCATAATTGAAATAGATTCTAAATCTAGTTAGAAGTCTGCTATTTGACACTCCTGCCTTTATTATCAAATAGCTACTTATGGCATTGTAATGTATTTACCAATCGCAATTCATATATGTTATATGAAGCTATATTAAAGATTATTACTTACAAAGATCATTTCTAAACGTTTAATTGTACATATTTTGCATTCCTTGTTCTTTGCATTGGCTTAACCCAATGGTTTAAACAAAATAAAGTATTTGCTACAGTATAAACAACTAATACGCTTCAGTTAAAACATTAGAAAGGAAAAGAGAATGTGTCTAGATAACAGTTACCTGTTGCGGGTTTTGACAAATGTCAAGAAAACTATGATATGCAAAAATACATATGAAGACATTAGATCATACAAATAAAGCTAAGCAAGCACTCTGTCATTTGAAATAATTCCTCACTGATGTGTGTGAAAAACAGTGGTGGCTGCTTCCTTTTCTCATTTTAGATTTGGGCTCCTCCTAATACAATTAAGAACCAGAATTGATCATGGAAAACATTGAATGATTTGTATACATTGACCTTTAATATATATACACGAGAATATAAAAAAAAAATCTGCAATAACAATAATGTGGAAAAAAATATTAAAAATGTAAATAGCACATTATTTAATTTTAAAATTAAGACATTGCGTTGGCCGGGAATCGAACCCGGGTCAACTGCTTGGAAGGCAGCTATGCTCACCACTATACCACCAACGCCACATTTTTTGCTGTGTCTAGTTATGTTTATGCATTTTTCTGAATACACATTGTCTTTGGCTCATTGCATTCTGGCTTCCAAACCTCTCATTCCAACTGTCCTCCCCAAAAGCAGCAACATATCTCCACACTTTGATTTTTGAAGGGTGCTATTCATTTCTAATTTTACTTGACCTCTCTGCTGTTTTTTTTACCACCTTCACCAGCCTCTACTGATACAAATGTTATACTCTATTAGAATCTCTAACAAAGTCCTCTCATGGTTCTCTTCTCATCTTTCTAACTGCTCCTTCAGTGTTTCTATTGTTAGCTCTTCCACTTCTTTGGTATGCCTTATGACTTTGTCCTAGAACCACTCATTTTCTCTCTATATACATGATCTCTTTATATTTCTTTGTACTTCTGTTATTGTAAGGGTTCTTTGCAACTCTTGCACTCTGAGGTGACACTTCATTAAGGAGTGATAACCACTGGTAATTGTTGATGCTCTCACAAGTGAATAGCTATTAACACTCAATAGTAACTATTTAAATGTGTACAATAAACCACTAATGCTTCCATTCACAGACAAACAAAGAGTGAATTTATTTAGCAGATGAAAGCAAGATTTTGACAATTCCTACAATTTAGTACAATCAAATGTGATTTTTGTTTAGTTCAACTGTTCTTTTTTTAAGTACATCACAGTTCCATATTCATTGAGGAGTTTCAAACATGTGTAACAGTTTATGAACACTTTTCTATTTATGTTATTTAAAATTCATAATTGAAATCGATTCTAAATCTAGTTAGAAGTCTGCTATTTGACACTCCTGCCTTTAGTATCAAATAGCTAGTTATGGCATTGTAATGTATTTACCAATCGCAATTCATATATGTTATATGAAGCTATATTAAAGATTATTACTTACAAAGATCATTTCTAAACGTTTAATTGTACATCTTTTGCATTCCTTGTTCTTTGCATTGGCTTAACCCAATGGTTTAAAGAAAATAAAGTATTTGCTACAGTATAAACAACTAATACGCTTCAGTTAAAACATTAGAAAGGAAAAGAGAATGTGTCTAGATAACAGTTACCTGTTGCGGGTTTTGACAAATGTCAAGAAAACTATGATATGCAAAAATACATATGAAGACATTAGATCATACAAATAAAGCTAAGCAAGCACTCTGTCATTTGAAATAATTCCTCTCTGATCTGTGTGAAAAACAGTGGTGGCTGCTTCCTTTTCTCATTTTAGATTTGGGCTCCTCCTAATACAATTAAGAACCAGAATTGATCATGGAAAACATTGAATGATTTGTATACATTGACCTTTAATATATATAAATGAGAATATAAAAAAAAAATCTGCAATAACATTAATGTGGAAAAAAATATTAAAAATGTAAATAGCACATTATTTAATTTTAAAATTAAGACACTGCGTTGGCCGGGAATCGAACCCGGGTTCAACTGCTTGGAAGGCAGCTATGCTCACCACTATACCACCAACGCCACATTTTTTGCTGTGTCTAGTTATGTTTATGCATTTTTCTGAATACACATTGTCTTTGGCTCATTGCATTCTGGCTTGCCAAACCTCTCATTCCAACTGTCCTCCCCAAAAGCAGCAACATATCTCCACACTTTGATTTTTGAAGGGTGCTATTCATTTCTAATTTTACTTGACCTCTCTGCTGTTTTTTTTACCACTTTCACCAGCCTCTACTGATGCAAATGTTATACTTTATTAGAGTCTCTAACAAAGTCCTCTCATGGTTCTCTTCTCATCTTTCTAACTGCTCCTTCAGTGTTTCTATTGTTAGCTCTTCCACTTCTTTGGTATGCCTTATGACTTTGTCCTAGAACCACTCATTTTCTCTCTATATACATGATCACATGATCTCTTTATATTTCTTTGTACTTCTGTTATTGTAAGGGTTCTTTGCAACTCTTGCACTCTGAGGTGACACTTCATTAAGGAGTGATAACCACTGGTAATTGTTGATGCTCTCACAAGTGAATAGCTATTAACACTCAATAGTAACTATTTAAATGTGTACAATAAACCACTAATGCTTCCATTCACAGACAAACAAAGAGTGAATTTATTTAGCAGATGAAAGCAAGATTTTGACAATTCCTACAATTTAGTACAATCAAATGTGATTTTTGTTTAGTTCAACTGTTCTTTTTTTAAGTACATCACAGTTCCATATTCATTGAGGAGTTTCAAACATGTGTAACAGTTTATGAACACTTTTCTATTTATGTTATTTTGAATTCATAATTGAAATAGATTCTAAATCTAGTTAGAAGTCTGCTATTTGACACTCCTGCCTTTAGTATCAAATAGCTAGTTATGGCATTGTAATGTATTTACCAATCGCAATTCATATATGTTATATGAAGCTATATTAAAGATTATTACTTACAAAGATCATTTCTAAACGTTTAATTGTACATATTTTGCATTCCTTGTTCTTTTCATTGGCTTAACCCAATGGTTTAAACAAAATAAAGTATTTGCTACAGTATAAACAACTAATACGCTTCAGTTAAAACATTAGAAAGGAAAAGAGAATGTGTCTAGATAACAGTTACCTGTTGCGGGTTTTGACAAATGTCAAGAAAACTATGATATGCAAAAATACATATGAAGACATTAGATCATACAAATAAAGCTTAGCAAGCACTCTGTCATTTGAAATAATTCCTCTCTGATGTGTGTGAAAAACAGTGGTGGCTGCTTCCTTTTCTCATTTTAGATTTGGGCTCCTCCTAATACAATTAAGAACCAGAATTGATCATGGAAAACATTGAATGATTTGTATACATTGACCTTTAATATATATACATGAGAATATAAAAAAAAAATCTGCAATAACAATAATGTGGAAAAAAATATTAAAATGTAAATAGCACATTATTTAATTTTAAAATTAAGACATTGCGTTGGCCCGGGAATCGAACCCGGGTCAACTGCTTGGAAGGCAGCTATGCTCACCACTATACCACCAACGCCACATTTTTTGTTGTGTCTAGTTATGTTTATGCATTTTTCTGAATACACATTGTCTTTGGCTCATTGCATTCTGGCTTCCAAACCTCTCATTCCAACTGTCCTCCCCAAAAGCAGCAACATATCTCCACACTTTGATTTTGAAGGGTGCTATTCATTTCTAATTTTACTTGACCTCTCTGCTGTTTTTTTTACCACCTTCACCAGCCTCTACTGATACAAATGTTATACTCTATTAGAATCTCTAACAAAGTCCTCTCATGGTTCTCTTCTCATCTTTCTAACTGCTCCTTCAGTGTTTCTATTGTTAGCTCTTCCACTTCTTTGGTATGCCTTATGACTTTGTCCTAGAACCACTCATTTTCTCTCTATATACATGATCACATGATCTCTTTATATTTCTTTGTACTTCTGTTATTGTAAGGGTTCTTTGCAACTCTTGCACTCTGAGGTGACACTTCATTAAGGAGTGATAGCCACTGGTAATTGTTGATGCTCTCACAAGTGAATAGCTATTAACACTCAATAGTAACTATTTAAATGTGTACAATAAACCACTAATGCTTCCATTCACAGACAAACAAAGAGTGAATTTATTTAGCAGATGAAAGCAAGATTTTGACAATTCCTACAATTTAGTACAATCAAATGTGATTTTTGTTTAGTTTACTGTTCTTTTTTTAAGTACATCACAGTTCCATATTCATTGAGGAGTTTCAAACATGTGTAACAGTTTATGAACACTTTTCTATTTATGTTATTTTAAATTCATAATTGAAATAGATTCTAAATCTAGTTAGAAGTCTGCTATTTGACACTCCTGCCTTTAGTATCAAAAAGCTAGTTATGGCATTGTAATGTATTTACCAATCGCAATTCATATATGTTATATGAAGCTATATTAAAGATTATTACTTACAAAGATCATTTCTAAACGTTTAATTGTACATATTTTGCATTCCTTGTTCTTTGCATTGGCTTAACCCAATGGTTTAAACAAAATAAAGTATTTGCTACAGTATAAACAACTAATACGCTTCAGTTAAAACATTAGAAAGGAAAAGAGAATGTGTCTAGATAACAGTTACCTGTTGCGGGTTTTGACAAATGTCAAGAAAACTATGATATGCAAAAATACATATGAAGACATTAGATCATACAAATAAAGCTAAGCAAGCACTCTGTCATTTGAAATAATTCCTCTCTGATGTGTGTGAAAAACAGTGGTGGCTGCTTCCTTTTCTCATTTTAGATTTGGGCTCCTCCTAATACAATTAAGAACCAGAATTGATCATGGAAAACATTGAATGATTTGTATACATTGACCTTTAATATATATACATGAGAATATAAAAAAAAAATCTGCAATAACAATAATGTGGAAAAAAATATTAAAAATGTAAATAGCACATTATTTAATTTTAAAATTAAGACATTGCGTTGGCCGTGAATCGAACCCGGGTCAAATTCTTGGAAGGCAGCTATGCTCACCACTATACCACCAACGCCACATTTTTTGCTGTGTCTAGTTATGTTTATGCATTTTTCTGAATACACATTGTCTTTGGCTCATTGCATTCTGGCTTCCAAACCTCTCATTCCAACTGTCCTCCCCAAAAGCAGCAACATATCTCCACACTTTGATTTTTGAAGGGTGCTATTCATTTCTAATTTTACTTGACCTCTCTGCTGTTTTTTTTACCACCTTCACCAGCCTCTACTGATACAAATGTTATACTCTATTAGAATCTCTAACAAAGTCCTCTCATGGTTCTCTTCTCATCTTTCTAACTGCTCCTTCAGTGTTTCTATTGTTAGCTCTTCCACTTCTTTGGTATGCCTTATGACTTTGTCCTAGAACCACTCATTTTCTCTCTATATACATGATCACATGATCTCTTTATATTTCTTTGTACTTCTGTTATTGTAAGGGTTCTTTGCAACTCTTGCACTCTGAGGTGACACTTCATTAAGGAGTGATAACCACTGGTAATTGTTGATGCTCTCACAAGTGAATAGCTATTAACACTCAATAGTATCTATTTAAATGTGTACAATAAACCACTAATGCTTCCATTCACAGCAAACAAAGAGTGTATTTATTTAGCAGATGAAAGCAAGATTTTGACAATTCCTACAATTTAGTACAATCAAATGTGATTTTTGTTTAGTTCAACTGTTCTTTTTTTAAGTACATCACAGTTCCATATTCATTGAGGAGTTTCAAACATGTGTAACAGTTTATGAACACTTTTCTATTTATGTTATTTAAAATTCATAATTGAAATCGATTCTAAATCTAGTTAGAAGTCTGCTATTTGACACTCCTGCCTTTAGTATCAAATAGCTAGTTATGGCATTGTAATGTATTTACCAATCGCAATTCATATATGTTATATGAAGCTATATTAAAGATTATTACTTACAAAGATCATTTCTAAACGTTTAATTGTACATATTTTGCATTCCTTGTTCTTTGCATTGGCTTAACCCAATGGTTTAAAGAAAATAAAGTATTTGCTACAGTATAAACAACTAATACGCTTCAGTTAAAACATTAGAAAGGAAAAGAGAATGTGTCTAGATAACAGTTACCTGTTGCGGGTTTTGACAAATGTCAAGAAAACTATGATATGCAAAAATACATATGAAGACATTAGATCATACAAATAAAGCTAAGCAAGCACTCTGTCATTTGAAATAATTCCTCTCTGATCTGTGTGAAAAACAGTGGTGGCTGCTTCCTTTTCTCATTTTAGATTTGGGCTCCTCCTAATACAATTAAGAACCAGAATTGATCATGGAAAACATTGAATGATTTGTATACATTGACCTTTAATATATATAAATGAGAATATAAAAAAAAAATCTGCAATAACATTAATGTGGAAAAAAATATTAAAAATGTAAATAGCACATTATTTAATTTTAAAATTAAGACACTGCGTTGGCCGGGAATCGAACCCGGGTTCAACTGCTTGGAAGGCAGCTATGCTCACCACTATACCACCAACGCCACATTTTTTGCTGTGTCTAGTTATGTTTATGCATTTTTCTGAATACACATTGTCTTTGGCTCATTGCATTCTGGCTTGCCAAACCTCTCATTCCAACTGTCCTCCCCAAAAGCAGCAACATATCTCCACACTTTGATTTTTGAAGGGTGCTATTCATTTCTAATTTTACTTGACCTCTCTGCTGTTTTTTTTACCACTTTCACCAGCCTCTACTGATGCAAATGTTATACTTTATTAGAGTCTCTAACAAAGTCCTCTCATGGTTCTCTTCTCATCTTTCTAACTGCTCCTTCAGTGTTTCTATTGTTAGCTCTTCCACTTCTTTGGTATGCCTTATGACTTTGTCCTAGAACCACTCATTTTCTCTCTATATACATGATCACATGATCTCTTTATATTTCTTTGTACTTCTGTTATTGTAAGGGTTCTTTGCAACTCTTGCACTCTGAGGTGACACTTCATTAAGGAGTGATAACCACTGGTAATTGTTGATGCTCTCACAAGTGAATAGCTATTAACACTCAATAGTAACTATTTAAATGTGTACAATAAACCACTAATGCTTCCATTCACAGACAAACAAAGAGTGAATTTATTTAGCAGATGAAAGCAAGATTTTGACAATTCCTACAATTTAGTACAATCAAATGTGATTTTTGTTTAGTTCAACTGTTCTTTTTTTAAGTACATCACAGTTCCATATTCATTGAGGAGTTTCAAACATGTGTAACAGTTTATGAACACTTTTCTATTTATGTTATTTTGAATTCATAATTGAAATAGATTCTAAATCTAGTTAGAAGTCTGCTATTTGACACTCCTGCCTTTAGTATCAAATAGCTAGTTATGGCATTGTAATGTATTTACCAATCGCAATTCATATATGTTATATGAAGCTATATTAAAGATTATTACTTACAAAGATCATTTCTAAACGTTTAATTGTACATATTTTGCATTCCTTGTTCTTTTCATTGGCTTAACCCAATGGTTTAAACAAAATAAAGTATTTGCTACAGTATAAACAACTAATACGCTTCAGTTAAAACATTAGAAAGGAAAAGAGAATGTGTCTAGATAACAGTTACCTGTTGCGGGTTTTGACAAATGTCAAGAAAACTATGATATGCAAAAATACATATGAAGACATTAGATCATACAAATAAAGCTTAGCAAGCACTCTGTCATTTGAAATAATTCCTCTCTGATGTGTGTGAAAAACAGTGGTGGCTGCTTCCTTTTCTCATTTTAGATTTGGGCTCCTCCTAATACAATTAAGAACCAGAATTGATCATGGAAAACATTGAATGATTTGTATACATTGACCTTTAATATATATACATGAGAATATAAAAAAAAAATCTGCAATAACAATAATGTGGAAAAAAATATTAAAATGTAAATAGCACATTATTTAATTTTAAAATTAAGACATTGCGTTGGCCCGGGAATCGAACCCGGGTCAACTGCTTGGAAGGCAGCTATGCTCACCACTATACCACCAACGCCACATTTTTTGTTGTGTCTAGTTATGTTTATGCATTTTTCTGAATACACATTGTCTTTGGCTCATTGCATTCTGGCTTCCAAACCTCTCATTCCAACTGTCCTCCCCAAAAGCAGCAACATATCTCCACACTTTGATTTTGAAGGGTGCTATTCATTTCTAATTTTACTTGACCTCTCTGCTGTTTTTTTTACCACCTTCACCAGCCTCTACTGATACAAATGTTATACTCTATTAGAATCTCTAACAAAGTCCTCTCATGGTTCTCTTCTCATCTTTCTAACTGCTCCTTCAGTGTTTCTATTGTTAGCTCTTCCACTTCTTTGGTATGCCTTATGACTTTGTCCTAGAACCACTCATTTTCTCTCTATATACATGTTCACATGATCTCTTTATATTTCTTTGTACTTCTGTTATTGTAAGGGTTCTTTGCAACTCTTGCACTCTGAGGTGACACTTCATTAAGGAGTGATAGCCACTGGTAATTGTTGATGCTCTCACAAGTGAATAGCTATTAACACTCAATAGTAACTATTTAAATGTGTACAATAAACCACTAATGCTTCCATTCACAGACAAACAAAGAGTGAATTTATTTAGCAGATGAAAGCAAGATTTTGACAATTCCTACAATTTAGTACAATCAAATGTGATTTTTGTTTAGTTTACTGTTCTTTTTTTAAGTACATCACAGTTCCATATTCATTGAGGAGTTTCAAACATGTGTAACAGTTTATGAACACTTTTCTATTTATGTTATTTTAAATTCATAATTGAAATAGATTCTAAATCTAGTTAGAAGTCTGCTATTTGACACTCCTGCCTTTAGTATCAAAAAGCTAGTTATGGCATTGTAATGTATTTACCAATCGCAATTCATATATGTTATATGAAGCTATATTAAAGATTATTACTTACAAAGATCATTTCTAAACGTTTAATTGTACATATTTTGCATTCCTTGTTCTTTGCATTGGCTTAACCCAATGGTTTAAACAAAATAAAGTATTTGCTACAGTATAAACAACTAATACGCTTCAGTTAAAACATTAGAAAGGAAAAGAGAATGTGTCTAGATAACAGTTACCTGTTGCGGGTTTTGACAAATGTCAAGAAAACTATGATATGCAAAAATACATATGAAGACATTAGATCATACAAATAAAGCTAAGCAAGCACTCTGTCATTTGAAATAATTCCTCTCTGATGTGTGTGAAAAACAGTGGTGGCTGCTTCCTTTTCTCATTTTAGATTTGGGCTCCTCCTAATACAATTAAGAACCAGAATTGATCATGGAAAACATTGAATGATTTGTATACATTGACCTTTAATATATATACATGAGAATATAAAAAAAAAATCTGCAATAACAATAATGTGGAAAAAAATATTAAAAATGTAAATAGCACATTATTTAATTTTAAAATTAAGACATTGCGTTGGCCGTGAATCGAACCCGGGTCAAATTCTTGGAAGGCAGCTATGCTCACCACTATACCACCAACGCCACATTTTTTGCTGTGTCTAGTTATGTTTATGCATTTTTCTGAATACACATTGTCTTTGGCTCATTGCATTCTGGCTTCCAAACCTCTCATTCCAACTGTCCTCCCCAAAAGCAGCAACATATCTCCACACTTTGATTTTTGAAGGGTGCTATTCATTTCTAATTTTACTTGACCTCTCTGCTGTTTTTTTTACCACCTTCACCAGCCTCTACTGATACAAATGTTATACTCTATTAGAATCTCTAACAAAGTCCTCTCATGGTTCTCTTCTCATCTTTCTAACTGCTCCTTCAGTGTTTCTATTGTTAGCTCTTCCACTTCTTTGGTATGCCTTATGACTTTGTCCTAGAACCTCTCATTTTCTCTCTATATACATGATCACATGATCTCTTTATATTTCTTTGTACTTCTGTTATTGTAAGGGTTCTTTGCAACTCTTGCACTCTGAGGTGACACTTCATTAAGGAGTGATAACCACTGGTAATTGTTGATGCTCTCACAAGTGAATAGCTATTAACACTCAATAGTATCTATTTAAATGTGTACAATAAACCACTAATGCTTCCATTCACAGCAAACAAAGAGTGTATTTATTTAGCAGATGAAAGCAAGATTTTGACAATTCCTACAATTTAGTACAATCAAATGTGATTTTTGTTTAGTTCAACTGTTCTTTTTTTAAGTACATCACAGTTCCATATTCATTGAGGAGTTTCAAACATGTGTAACAGTTTATGAACACTTTTCTATTTATGTTATTTTAAATTCATAATTGAAATAGATTCTAAATCTAGTTAGAAGTCTGCTATTTGACACTCCTGCCTTTAGTATCAAATAGCTAGTTATGGCATTGTAATGTATTTACCAATCGCAATTCATATATGTTATATGAAGCTATATTAAAGATTATTACTTACAAAGATCATTTCTAAACGTTTAATTGTACATATTTTGCATTCCTTGTTCTTTGCATTGGCTTAACCCAATGGTTTAAAGAAAATAAAGTATTTGCTACAGTATAAACAACTAATACGCTTCAGTTAAAACATTAGAAAGGAAAAGAGAATGTGTCTAGATAACAGTTACCTGTTGCGGGTTTTGACAAATGTCAAGAAAACTATGATATGCAAAAATACATATGAAGACATTAGATCATACAAATAAAGCTAAGCAAGCACTCTGTCATTTGAAATAATTCCTCTCTGATGTGTGTGAAAAACAGTGGTGGCTGCTTCCTTTTCTCATTTTAGATTTGGGCTCCTCCTAATACAATTAAGAACCAGAATTGATCATGGAAAACATTGAATGATTTGTATACATTGACCTTTAATATATATACACGAGAATATAAAAAAAAATCTGCAATAACAATAATGTGGAAAAAAATATTAAAAATGTAAATAGCACATTATTTAATTTTAAAATTAAGACATTGCGTTGGCCGGGAATCGAACCCGGGTCAACTGCTTGGAAGGCAGCTATGCTCACCACTATACCACCAACGCCACATTTTTTGCTGTGTCTAGTTATGTTTATGCATTTTTCTGAATACACATTGTCTTTGGCTCATTGCATTCTGGCTTCCAAACCTCTCATTCCAACTGTCCTCCCCAAAAGCAGCAACATATCTCCACACTTTGATTTTTGAAGGGTGCTATTCATTTCTAATTTTACTTGACCTCTCTGCTGTTTTTTTTACCACTTTCACCAGCCTCTACTGATGCAAATGTTATACTTTATTAGAATCTCTAACAAAGTCCTCTCATGGTTCTCTTCTCATCTTTCTAACTGCTCCTTCAGTGTTTCTATTGTTAGCTCTTCCAATTCTTTGGTATGCCTTATGACTTTGTCCTAGAACCTCTCATTTTCTCTCTATATACATGATCACATGATCTCTTTATATTTCTTTGTACTTCTGTTATTGTAAGGGTTCTTTGCAACTCTTGCACTCTGAGGTGACACTTCATTAAGGAGTGATAACCACTGGTAATTGTTGATGCTCTCACAAGTGAATAGCTATTAACACTCAATAGTAACTATTTAAATGTGTACAATAAACCACTAATGCTTCCATTCACAGACAAACAAAGAGTGAATTTATTTAGCAGATGAAAGCAAGATTTTGACAATTCCTACAATTTAGTACAATCAAATGTGATTTTTGTTTAGTTCAACTGTTCTTTTTTTAAGTACATCACAGTTCCATATTCATTGAGGAGTTTCAAACATGTGTAACAGTTTATGAACACTTTTCTATTTATGTTATTTTAAATTCATAATTGAAATAGATTCTAAATCTAGTTAGAAGTCTGCTATTTGACACTCCTGCCTTTAGTATCAAATAGCTAGTTATGGCATTGTAATGTATTTACCAATCACAATTCATATATGTTATATGAAGCTATATTAAAGATTATTACTTACAAAGATCATTTCTAAACGTTTAATTGTACATATTTTGCATTCCTTGTTCTTTGCATTGGCTTAACCCAATGGTTTAAACAAAATAAAGTATTTGCTACAGTATAAACAACTAATACGCTTCAGTTAAAACATTAGAAAGGAAAAGAGAATGTGTCTAGATAACAGTTACCTGTTGCGGGTTTTGACAAATGTCAAGAAAACTATGATATGCAAAAATACATATGAAGACATTAGATCATACAAATAAAGCTAAGCAAGCACTCTGTCATTTGAAATAATTCCTCTCTGATCTGTGTGAAAAACAGTGGTGGCTGCTTCCTTTTCTCATTTTAGATTTGGGCTCCTCCTAATACAATTAAGAACCAGAATTGATCATGGAAAACATTGAATGATTTGTATACATTGACCTTTAATATATATAAATGAGAATATAAAAAAAAAATCTGCAATAACATTAATGTGGAAAAAAATATTAAAAATGTAAATAGCACATTATTTAATTTTAAAATTAAGACACTGCGTTGGCCGGGAATCGAACCCGGGTCAACTGCTTGGAAGGCAGCTATGCTCACCACTATACCACCAACGCCACATTTTTTGCTGTGTCTAGTTATGTTTATGCATTTTTCTGAATACACATTGTCTTTGGCTCATTGCATTCTGGCTTCCAAACCTCTCATTCCAACTGTCCTCCCCAAAAGCAGCAACATATCTCCACACTTTGATTTTTGAAGGGTGCTATTCATTTCTAATTTTACTTGACCTCTCTGCTGTTTTTTTTACCACTTTCACAAGCCTCTACTGATGCAAATGTTATACTTTATTAGAATCTCTAACAAAGTCCTCTCATGGTTCTCTTCTCATCTTTCTAACTGCTCCTTCAGTGTTTCTATTGTTAGCTCTTCCACTTCTTTGGTATGCCTTATGACTTTGTCCTAGAACCACTCATTTTCTCTCTATATACATGATCACATGATCTCTTTATATTTCTTTGTACTTCTGTTATTGTAAGGGTTCTTTGCAACTCTTGCACTCTGAGGTGACACTTCATTAAGGAGTGATAACCACTGGTAATTGTTGATGCTCTCACAAGTGAATAGCTATTAACACTCAATAGTAACTATTTAAATGTGTACAATAAACCACTAATGCTTCCATTCACAGCAAACAAAGAGTGAATTTATTTAGCAGATGAAAGCAAGATTTTGACAATTCCTACAATTTAGTACAATCAAATGTGATTTTTGTTTAGTTCAACTGTTCTTTTTTTAAGTACATCACAGTTCCATATTCATTGAGGAGTTTCAAACATGTGTAACAGTTTATGAACACTTTTCTATTTATGTTATTTTAAATTCATAATTGAAATAGATTCTAAATCTAGTTAGAAGTCTGCTATTTGACACTCCTGCCTTTAGTATCAAATAGCTAGTTATGGCATTGTAATGTATTTACCAATCACAATTCATATATGTTATATGAAGCTATATTAAAGATTATTACTTACAAAGATCATTTCTAAACGTTTAATTGTACATATTTTGCATTCCTTGTTCTTTGCATTGGCTTAACCCAATGGTTTAAACAAAATAAAGTATTTGCTACAGTATAAACAACTAATACGCTTCAGTTAAAACATTAGAAAGGAAAAGAGAATGTGTCTAGATAACAGTTACCTGTTGCGGGTTTTGACAAATGTCAAGAAAACTATGATATGCAAAAATACATATGAAGACATTAGATCATACAAATAAAGCTAAGCAAGCACTCTGTCATTTGAAATAATTCCTCTCTGATGTGTGTGAAAAACAGTGGTGGCTGCTTCCTTTTCTCATTTTAGATTTGGGCTCCTCCTAATACAATTAAGAACCAGAATTGATCATGGAAAACATTGAATGATTTGTATACATTGACCTTTAATATATATACACGAGAATATAAAAAAAAATCTGCAATAACAATAATGTGGAAAAAAATATTAAAAATGTAAATAGCACATTATTTAATTTTAAAATTAAGACACTGCGTTGGCCGGGAATCGAACCCGGGTCAACTGCTTGGAAGGCAGCTATGCTCACCACTATACCACCAACACCACATTTTTTGCTGTGTCTAGTTATGTTTATGCATTTTTCTGAATACACATTGTCTTTGGCTCATTGCATTCTGGCTTCCAAACCTCTCATTCCAACTGTCCTCCCCAAAAGCAGCAACATATCTCCACACTTTGATTTTTGAAGGGTGCTATTCATTTCTAATTTTACTTGACCTCTCTGCTGTTTTTTTTACCACTTTCACAAGCCTCTACTGATGCAAATGTTATACTTTATTAGAATCTCTAACAAAGTCCTCTCATGGTTCTCTTCTCATCTTTCTAACTGCTCCTTCAGTGTTTCTATTGTTAGCTCTTCCACTTCTTTGGTATGCCTTATGACTTTGTCCTAGAACCACTCATTTTCTCTCTATATACATGATCACATGATCTCTTTATATTTCTTTGTACTTCTGTTATTGTAAGGGTTCTTTGCAACTCTTGCACTCTGAGGTGACACTTCATTAAGGAGTGATAACCACTGGTAATTGTTGATGCTCTCACAAGTGAATAGCTATTAACACTCAATAGTAACTATTTAAATGTGTACAATAAACCACTAATGCTTCCATTCACAGCAAACAAAGAGTGAATTTATTTAGCAGATGAAAGCAAGATTTTGACAATTCCTACAATTTAGTACAATCAAATGTGATTTTTGTTTAGTTCAACTGTTCTTTTTTTAAGTACATCACAGTTCCATATTCATTGAGGAGTTTCAAACATGTGTAACAGTTTATGAACACTTTTCTATTTATGTTATTTAAAATTCATAATTGAAATAGATTCTAAATCTAGTTAGAAGTCTGCTATTTGACACTCCTGCCTTTAGTATCAAATAGCTAGTTATGGCATTGTAATGTATTTACCAATCGCAATTCATATATGTTATATGAAGCTATATTAAAGATTATTACTTACAAAGATCATTTCTAAACGTTTAATTGTACATATTTTGCATTCCTTGTTCTTTGCATTGGCTTAACCCAATGGTTTAAAGAAAATAAAGTATTTGCTACAGTATAAACAACTAATACGCTTCAGTTAAAACATTAGAAAGGAAAAGAGAATGTGTCTAGATAACAGTTACCTGTTGCGGGTTTTGACAAATGTCAAGAAAACTATGATATGCAAAAATACATATGAAGACATTAGATCATACAAATAAAGCTAAGCAAGCACTCTGTCATTTGAAATAATTCCTCTCTGATGTGTGTGAAAAACAGTGGTGGCTGCTTCCTTTTCTCATTTTAGATTTGGGCTCCTCCTAATACAATTAAGAACCAGAATTGATCATGGAAAACATTGAATGATTTGTATACATTGACCTTTAATATATAACACGAGAATATAAAAAAAAAATCTGCAATAACAATAATGTGGAAAAAATATTAAAAATGTAAATAGCACATTATTTAATTTTAAAATTAAGACACTGCGTTGGCCGGGAATCGAACCCGGGTCAACTGCTTGGAAGGCAGCTATGCTCACCACTATACCACCAACGCCACATTTTTTGCTGTGTCTAGTTATGTTTATGCATTTTTCTGAATACACATTGTCTTTGGCTCATTGCATTCTGGCTTCCAAACCTCTCATTCCAACTGTCCTCCCCAAAAGCAGCAACATATCTCCACACTTTGATTTTTGAAGGGTGCTATTCATTTCTAATTTTACTTGACCTCTCTGCTGTTTTTTTTACCACTTTCACAAGCCTCTACTGATGCAAATGTTATACTTTATTAGAATCTCTAACAAAGTCCTCTCATGGTTCTCTTCTCATCTTTCTAACTGCTCCTTCAGTGTTTCTATTGTTAGCTCTTCCACTTCTTTGGTATGCCTTATGACTTTGTCCTAGAACCACTCATTTTCTCTCTATATACATGATCACATGATCTCTTTATATTTCTTTGTACTTCTGTTATTGTAAGGGTTCTTTGCAACTCTTGCACTCTGAGGTGACACTTCATTAAGGAGTGATAACCACTGGTAATTGTTGATGCTCTCACAAGTGAATAGCTATTAACACTCAATAGTAACTATTTAAATGTGTACAATAAACCACTAATGCTTCCATTCACAGCAAACAAAGAGTGAATTTATTTAGCAGATGAAAGCAAGATTTTGACAATTCCTACAATTTAGTACAATCAAATGTGATTTTTGTTTAGTTCAACTGTTCTTTTTTTAAGTACATCACAGTTCCATATTCATTGAGGAGTTTCAAACATGTGTAACAGTTTATGAACACTTTTCTATTTATGTTATTTTAAATTCATAATTGAAATAGATTCTAAATCTAGTTAGAAGTCTGCTATTTGACACTCCTGCCTTTAGTATCAAATAGCTAGTTATGGCATTGTAATGTATTTACCAATCGCAATTCATATATGTTATATGAAGCTATATTAAAGATTATTACTTACAAAGATCATTTCTAAACGTTTAATTGTACATATTTTGCATTCCTTGTTCTTTGCATTGGCTTAACCCAATGGTTTAAAGAAAATAAAGTATTTGCTACAGTATAAACAACTAATACGCTTCAGTTAAAACATTAGAAAGGAAAAGAGAATGTGTCTAGATAACAGTTACCTGTTGCGGGTTTTGACAAATGTCAAGAAAACTATGATATGCAAAAATACATATGAAGACATTAGATCATACAAATAAAGCTAAGCAAGCACTCTGTCATTTGAAATAATTCCTCTCTGATGTGTGTGAAAAACAGTGGTGGCTGCTTCCTTTTCTCATTTTAGATTTGGGCTCCTCCTAATACAATTAAGAACCAGAATTGATCATGGAAAACATTGAATGATTTGTATACATTGACCTTTAATATATATACACGAGAATATAAAAAAAAATCTGCAATAACAATAATGTGGAAAAAAATATTAAAAATGTAAATAGCACATTATTTAATTTTAAAATTAAGACATTGCGTTGGCCGGGAATCGAACCCGGGTCAACTGCTTGGAAGGCAGCTATGCTCACCACTATACCACCAACGCCACATTTTTTGCTGTGTCTAGTTATGTTTATGCATTTTTCTGAATACACATTGTCTTTGGCTCATTGCATTCTGGCTTCCAAACCTCTCATTCCAACTGTCCTCCCCAAAAGCAGCAACATATCTCCACACTTTGATTTTTGAAGGGTGCTATTCATTTCTAATTTTACTTGACCTCTCTGCTGTTTTTTTTACCACTTTCACCAGCCTCTACTGATGCAAATGTTATACTTTATTAGAATCTCTAACAAAGTCCTCTCATGGTTCTCTTCTCATCTTTCTAACTGCTCCTTCAGTGTTTCTATTGTTAGCTCTTCCAATTCTTTGGTATGCCTTATGACTTTGTCCTAGAACCTCTCATTTTCTCTCTATATACATGATCACATGATCTCTTTATATTTCTTTGTACTTCTGTTATTGTAAGGGTTCTTTGCAACTCTTGCACTCTGAGGTGACACTTCATTAAGGAGTGATAACCACTGGTAATTGTTGATGCTCTCACAAGTGAATAGCTATTAACACTCAATAGTAACTATTTAAATGTGTACAATAAACCACTAATGCTTCCATTCACAGACAAACAAAGAGTGAATTTATTTAGCAGATGAAAGCAAGATTTTGACAATTCCTACAATTTAGTACAATCAAATGTGATTTTTGTTTAGTTCAACTGTTCTTTTTTTAAGTACATCACAGTTCCATATTCATTGAGGAGTTTCAAACATGTGTAACAGTTTATGAACACTTTTCTATTTATGTTATTTTAAATTCATAATTGAAATAGATTCTAAATCTAGTTAGAAGTCTGCTATTTGACACTCCTGCCTTTAGTATCAAATAGCTAGTTATGGCATTGTAATGTATTTACCAATCACAATTCATATATGTTATATGAAGCTATATTAAAGATTATTACTTACAAAGATCATTTCTAAACGTTTAATTGTACATATTTTGCATTCCTTGTTCTTTGCATTGGCTTAACCCAATGGTTTAAACAAAATAAAGTATTTGCTACAGTATAAACAACTAATACGCTTCAGTTAAAACATTAGAAAGGAAAAGAGAATGTGTCTAGATAACAGTTACCTGTTGCGGGTTTTGACAAATGTCAAGAAAACTATGATATGCAAAAATACATATGAAGACATTAGATCATACAAATAAAGCTAAGCAAGCACTCTGTCATTTGAAATAATTCCTCTCTGATCTGTGTGAAAAACAGTGGTGGCTGCTTCCTTTTCTCATTTTAGATTTGGGCTCCTCCTAATACAATTAAGAACCAGAATTGATCATGGAAAACATTGAATGATTTGTATACATTGACCTTTAATATATATAAATGAGAATATAAAAAAAAAATCTGCAATAACATTAATGTGGAAAAAAATATTAAAAATGTAAATAGCACATTATTTAATTTTAAAATTAAGACACTGCGTTGGCCGGGAATCGAACCCGGGTCAACTGCTTGGAAGGCAGCTATGCTCACCACTATACCACCAACGCCACATTTTTTGCTGTGTCTAGTTATGTTTATGCATTTTTCTGAATACACATTGTCTTTGGCTCATTGCATTCTGGCTTCCAAACCTCTCATTCCAACTGTCCTCCCCAAAAGCAGCAACATATCTCCACACTTTGATTTTTGAAGGGTGCTATTCATTTCTAATTTTACTTGACCTCTCTGCTGTTTTTTTTACCACTTTCACAAGCCTCTACTGATGCAAATGTTATACTTTATTAGAATCTCTAACAAAGTCCTCTCATGGTTCTCTTCTCATCTTTCTAACTGCTCCTTCAGTGTTTCTATTGTTAGCTCTTCCACTTCTTTGGTATGCCTTATGACTTTGTCCTAGAACCACTCATTTTCTCTCTATATACATGATCACATGATCTCTTTATATTTCTTTGTACTTCTGTTATTGTAAGGGTTCTTTGCAACTCTTGCACTCTGAGGTGACACTTCATTAAGGAGTGATAACCACTGGTAATTGTTGATGCTCTCACAAGTGAATAGCTATTAACACTCAATAGTAACTATTTAAATGTGTACAATAAACCACTAATGCTTCCATTCACAGCAAACAAAGAGTGAATTTATTTAGCAGATGAAAGCAAGATTTTGACAATTCCTACAATTTAGTACAATCAAATGTGATTTTTGTTTAGTTCAACTGTTCTTTTTTTAAGTACATCACAGTTCCATATTCATTGAGGAGTTTCAAACATGTGTAACAGTTTATGAACACTTTTCTATTTATGTTATTTTAAATTCATAATTGAAATAGATTCTAAATCTAGTTAGAAGTCTGCTATTTGACACTCCTGCCTTTAGTATCAAATAGCTAGTTATGGCATTGTAATGTATTTACCAATCACAATTCATATATGTTATATGAAGCTATATTAAAGATTATTACTTACAAAGATCATTTCTAAACGTTTAATTGTACATATTTTGCATTCCTTGTTCTTTGCATTGGCTTAACCCAATGGTTTAAACAAAATAAAGTATTTGCTACAGTATAAACAACTAATACGCTTCAGTTAAAACATTAGAAAGGAAAAGAGAATGTGTCTAGATAACAGTTACCTGTTGCGGGTTTTGACAAATGTCAAGAAAACTATGATATGCAAAAATACATATGAAGACATTAGATCATACAAATAAAGCTAAGCAAGCACTCTGTCATTTGAAATAATTCCTCTCTGATGTGTGTGAAAAACAGTGGTGGCTGCTTCCTTTTCTCATTTTAGATTTGGGCTCCTCCTAATACAATTAAGAACCAGAATTGATCATGGAAAACATTGAATGATTTGTATACATTGACCTTTAATATATATACACGAGAATATAAAAAAAAATCTGCAATAACAATAATGTGGAAAAAAATATTAAAAATGTAAATAGCACATTATTTAATTTTAAAATTAAGACACTGCGTTGGCCGGGAATCGAACCCGGGTCAACTGCTTGGAAGGCAGCTATGCTCACCACTATACCACCAACACCACATTTTTTGCTGTGTCTAGTTATGTTTATGCATTTTTCTGAATACACATTGTCTTTGGCTCATTGCATTCTGGCTTCCAAACCTCTCATTCCAACTGTCCTCCCCAAAAGCAGCAACATATCTCCACACTTTGATTTTTGAAGGGTGCTATTCATTTCTAATTTTACTTGACCTCTCTGCTGTTTTTTTTACCACTTTCACAAGCCTCTACTGATGCAAATGTTATACTTTATTAGAATCTCTAACAAAGTCCTCTCATGGTTCTCTTCTCATCTTTCTAACTGCTCCTTCAGTGTTTCTATTGTTAGCTCTTCCACTTCTTTGGTATGCCTTATGACTTTGTCCTAGAACCACTCATTTTCTCTCTATATACATGATCACATGATCTCTTTATATTTCTTTGTACTTCTGTTATTGTAAGGGTTCTTTGCAACTCTTGCACTCTGAGGTGACACTTCATTAAGGAGTGATAACCACTGGTAATTGTTGATGCTCTCACAAGTGAATAGCTATTAACACTCAATAGTAACTATTTAAATGTGTACAATAAACCACTAATGCTTCCATTCACAGCAAACAAAGAGTGAATTTATTTAGCAGATGAAAGCAAGATTTTGACAATTCCTACAATTTAGTACAATCAAATGTGATTTTTGTTTAGTTCAACTGTTCTTTTTTTAAGTACATCACAGTTCCATATTCATTGAGGAGTTTCAAACATGTGTAACAGTTTATGAACACTTTTCTATTTATGTTATTTAAAATTCATAATTGAAATAGATTCTAAATCTAGTTAGAAGTCTGCTATTTGACACTCCTGCCTTTAGTATCAAATAGCTAGTTATGGCATTGTAATGTATTTACCAATCGCAATTCATATATGTTATATGAAGCTATATTAAAGATTATTACTTACAAAGATCATTTCTAAACGTTTAATTGTACATATTTTGCATTCCTTGTTCTTTGCATTGGCTTAACCCAATGGTTTAAAGAAAATAAAGTATTTGCTACAGTATAAACAACTAATACGCTTCAGTTAAAACATTAGAAAGGAAAAGAGAATGTGTCTAGATAACAGTTACCTGTTGCGGGTTTTGACAAATGTCAAGAAAACTATGATATGCAAAAATACATATGAAGACATTAGATCATACAAATAAAGCTAAGCAAGCACTCTGTCATTTGAAATAATTCCTCTCTGATGTGTGTGAAAAACAGTGGTGGCTGCTTCCTTTTCTCATTTTAGATTTGGGCTCCTCCTAATACAATTAAGAACCAGAATTGATCATGGAAAACATTGAATGATTTGTATACATTGACCTTTAATATATAACACGAGAATATAAAAAAAAAATCTGCAATAACAATAATGTGGAAAAAATATTAAAAATGTAAATAGCACATTATTTAATTTTAAAATTAAGACACTGCGTTGGCCGGGAATCGAACCCGGGTCAACTGCTTGGAAGGCAGCTATGCTCACCACTATACCACCAACGCCACATTTTTTGCTGTGTCTAGTTATGTTTATGCATTTTTCTGAATACACATTGTCTTTGGCTCATTGCATTCTGGCTTCCAAACCTCTCATTCCAACTGTCCTCCCCAAAAGCAGCAACATATCTCCACACTTTGATTTTTGAAGGGTGCTATTCATTTCTAATTTTACTTGACCTCTCTGCTGTTTTTTTTACCACTTTCACAAGCCTCTACTGATGCAAATGTTATACTTTATTAGAATCTCTAACAAAGTCCTCTCATGGTTCTCTTCTCATCTTTCTAACTGCTCCTTCAGTGTTTCTATTGTTAGCTCTTCCACTTCTTTGGTATGCCTTATGACTTTGTCCTAGAACCACTCATTTTCTCTCTATATACATGATCACATGATCTCTTTATATTTCTTTGTACTTCTGTTATTGTAAGGGTTCTTTGCAACTCTTGCACTCTGAGGTGACACTTCATTAAGGAGTGATAACCACTGGTAATTGTTGATGCTCTCACAAGTGAATAGCTATTAACACTCAATAGTAACTATTTAAATGTGTACAATAAACCACTAATGCTTCCATTCACAGCAAACAAAGAGTGAATTTATTTAGCAGATGAAAGCAAGATTTTGACAATTCCTACAATTTAGTACAATCAAATGTGATTTTTGTTTAGTTCAACTGTTCTTTTTTTAAGTACATCACAGTTCCATATTCATTGAGGAGTTTCAAACATGTGTAACAGTTTATGAACACTTTTCTATTTATGTTATTTTAAATTCATAATTGAAATAGATTCTAAATCTAGTTAGAAGTCTGCTATTTGACACTCCTGCCTTTAGTATCAAATAGCTAGTTATGGCATTGTAATGTATTTACCAATCGCAATTCATATATGTTATATGAAGCTATATTAAAGATTATTACTTACAAAGATCATTTCTAAACGTTTAATTGTACATATTTTGCATTCCTTGTTCTTTGCATTGGCTTAACCCAATGGTTTAAAGAAAATAAAGTATTTGCTACAGTATAAACAACTAATACGCTTCAGTTAAAACATTAGAAAGGAAAAGAGAATGTGTCTAGATAACAGTTACCTGTTGCGGGTTTTGACAAATGTCAAGAAAACTATGATATGCAAAAATACATATGAAGACATTAGATCATACAAATAAAGCTAAGCAAGCACTCTGTCATTTGAAATAATTCCTCTCTGATGTGTGTGAAAAACAGTGGTGGCTGCTTCCTTTTCTCATTTTAGATTTGGGCTCCTCCTAATACAATTAAGAACCAGAATTGATCATGGAAAACATTGAATGATTTGTATACATTGACCTTTAATATATATACACGAGAATATAAAAAAAAATCTGCAATAACAATAATGTGGAAAAAAATATTAAAAATGTAAATAGCACATTATTTAATTTTAAAATTAAGACATTGCGTTGGCCGGGAATCGAACCCGGGTCAACTGCTTGGAAGGCAGCTATGCTCACCACTATACCACCAACGCCACATTTTTTGCTGTGTCTAGTTATGTTTATGCATTTTTCTGAATACACATTGTCTTTGGCTCATTGCATTCTGGCTTCCAAACCTCTCATTCCAACTGTCCTCCCCAAAAGCAGCAACATATCTCCACACTTTTATTTTTGAAGGGTGCTATTCATTTCTAATTTTACTTGACCTCTCTGCTGTTTTTTTTACCACTTTCACAAGCCTCTACTGATGCAAATGTTATACTTTATTAGAATCTCTAACAAAGTCCTCTCATGGTTCTCTTCTCATCTTTCTAACTGCTCCTTCAGTGTTTCTATTGTTAGCTCTTCCACTTCTTTGGTATGCCTTATGACTTTGTCCTAGAACCACTCATTTTCTCTCTATATACATGATCACATGATCTCTTTATATTTCTTTGTACTTCTGTTATTGTAAGGGTTCTTTGCAACTCTTGCACTCTGAGGTGACACTTCATTAAGGAGTGATAACCACTGGTAATTGTTGATGCTCTCACAAGTGAATAGCTATTAACACTCAATAGTAACTATTTAAATGTGTACAATAAACCACTAATGCTTCCATTCACAGCAAACAAAGAGTGAATTTATTTAGCAGATGAAAGCAAGATTTTGACAATTCCTACAATTTAGTACAATCAAATGTGATTTTTGTTTAGTTCAACTGTTCTTTTTTTAAGTACATCACAGTTCCATATTCATTGAGGAGTTTCAAACATGTGTAACAGTTTATGAACACTTTTCTATTTATGTTATTTAAAATTCATAATTGAAATAGATTCTAAATCTAGTTAGAAGTCTGCTATTTGACACTCCTGCCTTTAGTATCAAATAGCTAGTTATGGCATTGTAATGTATTTACCAATCGCAATTCATATATGTTATATGAAGCTATATTAAAGATTATTACTTACAAAGATCATTTCTAAACGTTTAATTGTACATATTTTGCATTCCTTGTTCTTTGCATTGGCTTAACCCAATGGTTTAAAGAAAATAAAGTATTTGCTACAGTATAAACAACTAATACGCTTCAGTTAAAACATTAGAAAGGAAAAGAGAATGTGTCTAGATAACAGTTACCTGTTGCGGGTTTTGACAAATGTCAAGAAAACTATGATATGCAAAAATACATATGAAGACATTAGATCATACAAATAAAGCTAAGCAAGCACTCTGTCATTTGAAATAATTCCTCTCTGATGTGTGTGAAAAACAGTGGTGGCTGCTTCCTTTTCTCATTTTAGATTTGGGCTCCTCCTAATACAATTAAGAACCAGAATTGATCATGGAAAACATTGAATGATTTGTATACATTGACCTTTAATATATATACACGAGAATATAAAAAAAAAATCTGCAATAACAATAATGTGGAAAAAAATATTAAAAATGTAAATAGCACATTATTTAATTTTAAAATTAAGACACTGCGTTGGCCGGGAATCGAACCCGGGTCAACTGCTTGGAAGGCAGCTATGCTCACCACTATACCACCAACGCCACATTTTTTGCTGTGTCTAGTTATGTTTATGCATTTTTCTGAATACACATTGTCTTTTGCTCATTGCATTCTGGCTTCCAAACCTCTCATTCCAACTGTCCTCCCCAAAAGCAGCAACATATCTCCACACTTTGATTTTTGAAGGGTGCTATTCATTTCTAATTTTACTTGACCTCTCTGCTGTTTTTTTTACCACTTTCACAAGCCTCTACTGATGCAAATGTTATACTTTATTAGAATCTCTAACAAAGTCCTCTCATGGTTCTCTTCTCATCTTTCTAACTGCTCCTTCAGTGTTTCTATTGTTAGCTCTTCCACTTCTTTGGTATGCCTTATGACTTTGTCCTAGAACCACTCATTTTCTCTCTATATACATGATCACATGATCTCTTTATATTTCTTTGTACTTCTGTTATTGTAAGGGTTCTTTGCAACTCTTGCACTCTGAGGTGACACTTCATTAAGGAGTGATAACCACTGGTAATTGTTGATGCTCTCACAAGTGAATAGCTATTAACACTCAATAGTAACTATTTAAATGTGTACAATAAACCACTAATGCTTCCATTCACAGCAAACAAAGAGTGAATTTATTTAGCAGATGAAAGCAAGATTTTGACAATTCCTACAATTTAGTACAATCAAATGTGATTTTTGTTTAGTTCAACTGTTCTTTTTTTAAGTACATCACAGTTCCATATTCATTGAGGAGTTTCAAACATGTGTAACAGTTTATGAACACTTTTCTATTTATGTTATTTAAAATTCATAATTGAAATAGATTCTAAATCTAGTTAGAAGTCTGCTATTTGACACTCCTGCCTTTAGTATCAAATAGCTAGTTATGGCATTGTAATGTATTTACCAATCGCAATTCATATATGTTATATGAAGCTATATTAAAGATTATTACTTACAAAGATCATTTCTAAACGTTTAATTGTACATATTTTGCATTCCTTGTTCTTTGCATTGGCTTAACCCAATGGTTTAAAGAAAATAAAGTATTTGCTACAGTATAAACAACTAATACGCTTCAGTTAAAACATTAGAAAGGAAAAGAGAATGTGTCTAGATAACAGTTACCTGTTGCGGGTTTTGACAAATGTCAAGAAAACTATGATATGCAAAAATACATATGAAGACATTAGATCATACAAATAAAGCTAAGCAAGCACTCTGTCATTTGAAATAATTCCTCTCTGATGTGTGTGAAAAACAGTGGTGGCTGCTTCCTTTTCTCATTTTAGATTTGGGCTCCTCCTAATACAATTAAGAACCAGAATTGATCATGGAAAACATTGAATGATTTGTATACATTGACCTTTAATATATATACACGAGAATATAAAAAAAAAATCTGCAATAACAATAATGTGGAAAAAAATATTAAAAATGTAAATAGCACATTATTTAATTTTAAAATTAAGACACTGCGTTGGCCGGGAATCGAACCCGGGTCAACTGCTTGGAAGGCAGCTATGCTCACCACTATACCACCAACGCCACATTTTTTGCTGTGTCTAGTTATGTTTATGCATTTTTCTGAATACACATTGTCTTTGGCTCATTGCATTCTGGCTTCCAAACCTCTCATTCCAACTGTCCTCCCCAAAAGCAGCAACATATCTCCACACTTTGATTTTTGAAGGGTGCTATTCATTTCTAATTTTACTTGACCTCTCTGCTGTTTTTTTTACCACTTTCACAAGCCTCTACTGATGCAAATGTTATACTTTATTAGAATCTCTAACAAAGTCCTCTCATGGTTCTCTTCTCATCTTTCTAACTGCTCCTTCAGTGTTTCTATTGTTAGCTCTTCCACTTCTTTGGTATGCCTTATGACTTTGTCCTAGAACCACTCATTTTCTCTCTATATACATGATCACATGATCTCTTTATATTTCTTTGTACTTCTGTTATTGTAAGGGTTCTTTGCAACTCTTGCACTCTGAGGTGACACTTCATTAAGGAGTGATAACCACTGGTAATTGTTGATGCTCTCACAAGTGAATAGCTATTAACACTCAATAGTAACTATTTAAATGTGTACAATAAACCACTAATGCTTCCATTCACAGCAAACAAAGAGTGAATTTATTTAGCAGATGAAAGCAAGATTTTGACAATTCCTACAATTTAGTACAATCAAATGTGATTTTTGTTTAGTTCAACTGTTCTTTTTTTAAGTACATCACAGTTCCATATTCATTGAGGAGTTTCAAACATGTGTAACAGTTTATGAACACTTTTCTATTTATGTTATTTAAAATTCATAATTGAAATAGATTCTAAATCTAGTTAGAAGTCTGCTATTTGACACTCCTGCCTTTAGTATCAAATAGCTAGTTATGGCATTGTAATGTATTTACCAATCGCAATTCATATATGTTATATGAAGCTATATTAAAGATTATTACTTACAAAGATCATTTCTAAACGTTTAATTGTACATATTTTGCATTCCTTGTTCTTTGCATTGGCTTAACCCAATGGTTTAAAGAAAATAAAGTATTTGCTACAGTATAAACAACTAATACGCTTCAGTTAAAACATTAGAAAGGAAAAGAGAATGTGTCTAGATAACAGTTACCTGTTGCGGGTTTTGACAAATGTCAAGAAAACTATGATATGCAAAAATACATATGAAGACATTAGATCATACAAATAAAGCTAAGCAAGCACTCTGTCATTTGAAATAATTCCTCTCTGATGTGTGTGAAAAACAGTGGTGGCTGCTTCCTTTTCTCATTTTAGATTTGGGCTCCTCCTAATACAATTAAGAACCAGAATTGATCATGGAAAACATTGAATGATTTGTATACATTGACCTTTAATATATATACACGAGAATATAAAAAAAAATCTGCAATAACAATAATGTGGAAAAAAATATTAAAAATGTAAATAGCATATTATTTAATTTTAAAATTAAGACACTGCGTTGGCCGGGAATCGAACCCGGGTCAACTGCTTGGAAGGCAGCTATGCTCACCACTATACCACCAACGCCACATTTTTTGCTGTGTCTAGTTATGTTTATGCATTTTTCTGAATACACATTGTCTTTGGCTCATTGCATTCTGGCTTCCAAACCTCTCATTCCAACTGTCCTCCCCAAAAGCAGCAACATATCTCCACACTTTGATTTTTGAAGGGTGCTATTCATTTCTAATTTTACTTGACCTCTCTGCTGTTTTTTTTACCACTTTCACAAGCCTCTACTGATGCAAATGTTATACTTTATTAGAATCTCTAACAAAGTCCTCTCATGGTTCTCTTCTCATCTTTCTAACTGCTCCTTCAGTGTTTCTATTGTTAGCTCTTCCACTTCTTTGGTATGCCTTATGACTTTGTCCTAGAACCACTCATTTTCTCTCTATATACATGATCACATGATCTCTTTATATTTCTTTGTACTTCTGTTATTGTAAGGGTTCTTTGCAACTCTTGCACTCTGAGGTGACACTTCATTAAGGAGTGATAACCACTGGTAATTGTTGATGCTCTCACAAGTGAATAGCTATTAACACTCAATAGTAACTATTTAAATGTGTACAATAAACCACTAATGCTTCCATTCACAGCAAACAAAGAGTGAATTTATTTAGCAGATGAAAGCAAGATTTTGACAATTCCTACAATTTAGTACAATCAAATGTGATTTTTGTTTAGTTCAACTGTTCTTTTTTTAAGTACATCACAGTTCCATATTCATTGAGGAGTTTCAAACATGTGTAACAGTTTATGAACACTTTTCTATTTATGTTATTTTAAATTCATAATTGAAATAGATTCTAAATCTAGTTAGAAGTCTGCTATTTGACACTCCTGCCTTTAGTATCAAATAGCTAGTTATGGCATTGTAATGTATTTACCAATCGCAATTCATATATGTTATATGAAGCTATATTAAAGATTATTACTTACAAAGATCATTTCTAAACGTTTAATTGTACATATTTTGCATTCCTTGTTCTTTGCATTGGCTTAAGCCAATGGTTTAAAGAAAATAAAGTATTTGCTACAGTATAAACAACTAATACGCTTCAGTTAAAACATTAGAAAGGAAAAGAGAATGTGTCTAGATAACAGTTACCTGTTGCGGGTTTTGACAAATGTCAAGAAAACTATGATATGCAAAAATACATATGAAGACATTAGATCATACAAATAAAGCTAAGCAAGCACTCTGTCATTTGAAATAATTCCTCTCTGATCTGTGTGAAAAACAATGGTGGCTGCTTCCTTTTCTCATTTTAGATTTGGGCTCCTCCTAATACAATTAAGAACCAGAATTGATCATGGAAAACATTGAATGATTTGTATACATTGACCTTTAGTATATATAAATGAGAATATAAAAAAAAAATCTGCAATAACATTAATGTGGAAAAAAATATTAAAAATGTAAATAGCACATTATTTAATTTTAAAATTAAGACACTGCGTTGGCCGGGAATCGAACCCGGGTCAACTGCTTGGAAGGCAGCTATGCTCACCACTATACCACCAACGCCACATTTTTTGCTGTGTCTAGTTATGTTTATGCATTTTTCTGAATACACATTGTCTTTGGCTCATTGCATTCTGGCTTCCAAACCTCTCATTCCAACTGTCCTCCCCAAAAGCAGCAACATATCTCCACACTTTGATTTTTGAAGGGTGCTATTCATTTCTAATTTTACTTGACCTCTCTGCTGTTTTTTTTACCACTTTCACCAGCCTCTACTGATGCAAATGTTATACTTTATTAGAATCTCTAACAAAGTCCTCTCATGGTTCTCTTCTCATCTTTCTAACTGCTCCTTCAGTGTTTCTATTGTTAGCTCTTCCAATTCTTTGGTATGCCTTATGACTTTGTCCTAGAACCACTCATTTTCTCTCTATATACATGATCACATGATCTCTTTATATTTCTTTGTACTTCTGTTATTGTAAGGGTTCTTTGCAACTCTTGCACTCTGAGGTGACACTTCATTAAGGAGTGATAACCACTGGTAATTGTTGATGCTCTCACAAGTGAATAGCTATTAACACTCAATAGTAACTATTTAAATGTGTACAATAAACCACTAATGCTTCCATTCACAGACAAACAAAGAGTGAATTTATTTAGCAGATGAAAGCAAGATTTTGACAATTCCTACAATTTAGTACAATCAAATGTGATTTTTGTTTAGTTCAACTGTTCTTTTTTTAAGTACATCACAGTTCCATATTCATTGAGGAGTTTCAAACATGTGTAACAGTTTATGAACACTTTTCTATTTATGTTATTTTAAATTCATAATTGAAATAGATTCTAAATCTAGTTAGAAGTCTGCTATTTGACACTCCTGCCTTTAGTATCAAATAGCTAGTTATGGCATTGTAATGTATTTACCAATCACAATTCATATATGTTATATGAAGCTATATTAAAGATTATTACTTACAAAGATCATTTCTAAACGTTTAATTGTACATATTTTGCATTCCTTGTTCTTTGCATTGGCTTAACCCAATGGTTTAAAGAAAATAAAGTATTTGCTACAGTATAAACAACTAATACGCTTCAGTTAAAACATTAGAAAGGAAAAGAGAATGTGTCTAGATAACAGTTACCTGTTGCGGGTTTTGACAAATGTCAAGAAAACTATGATATGCAAAAATACATATGAAGACATTAGATCATACAAATAAAGCTAAGCAAGCACTCTGTCATTTGAAATAATTCCTCTCTGATGTGTGTGAAAAACAGTGGTGGCTGCTTCCTTTTCTCATTTTAGATTTGGGCTCCTCCTAATACAATTAAGAACCAGAATTGATCATGGAAAACATTGAATGATTTGTATACATTGACCTTTAATATATATACACGAGAATATAAAAAAAAATCTGCAATAACAATAATGTGGAAAAAAATATTAAAAATGTAAATAGCACATTATTTAATTTTAAAATTAAGACATTGCGTTGGCCGGGAATCGAACCCGGGTCAACTGCTTGGAAGGCAGCTATGCTCACCACTATACCACCAACGCCACATTTTTTGCTGTGTCTAGTTATGTTTATGCATTTTTCTGAATACACATTGTCTTTGGCTCATTGCATTCTGGCTTCCAAACCTCTCATTCCAACTGTCCTCCCCAAAAGCAGCAACATATCTCCACACTTTGATTTTTGAAGGGTGCTATTCATTTCTAATTTTACTTGACCTCTCTGCTGTTTTTTTTACCACTTTCACCAGCCTCTACTGATGCAAATGTTATACTTTATTAGAATCTCTAACAAAGTCCTCTCATGGTTCTCTTCTCATCTTTCTAACTGCTCCTTCAGTGTTTCTATTGTTAGCTCTTCCAATTCTTTGGTATGCCTTATGACTTTGTCCTAGAACCACTCATTTTCTCTCTATATACATGATCACATGATCTCTTTATATTTCTTTGTACTTCTGTTATTGTAAGGGTTCTTTGCAACTCTTGCACTCTGAGGTGACACTTCATTAAGGAGTGATAACCACTGGTAATTGTTGATGCTCTCACAAGTGAATAGCTATTAACACTCAATAGTAACTATTTAAATGTGTACAATAAACCACTAATGCTTCCATTCACAGACAAACAAAGAGTGAATTTATTTAGCAGATGAAAGCAAGATTTTGACAATTCCTACAATTTAGTACAATCAAATGTGATTTTTGTTTAGTTCAACTGTTCTTTTTTTAAGTACATCACAGTTCCATATTCATTGAGGAGTTTCAAACATGTGTAACAGTTTATGAACACTTTTCTATTTATGTTATTTTAAATTCATAATTGAAATAGATTCTAAATCTAGTTAGAAGTCTGCTATTTGACACTCCTGCCTTTAGTATCAAATAGCTAGTTATGGCATTGTAATGTATTTACCAATCACAATTCATATATGTTATATGAAGCTATATTAAAGATTATTACTTACAAAGATCATTTCTAAACGTTTAATTGTACATATTTTGCATTCCTTGTTCTTTGCATTGGCTTAACCCAATGGTTTAAACAAAATAAAGTATTTGCTACAGTATAAACAACTAATACGCTTCAGTTAAAACATTAGAAAGGAAAAGAGAATGTGTCTAGATAACAGTTACCTGTTGCGGGTTTTGACAAATGTCAAGAAAACTATGATATGCAAAAATACATATGAAGACATTAGATCATACAAATAAAGCTAAGCAAGCACTCTGTCATTTGAAATAATTCCTCTCTGATCTGTGTGAAAAACAATGGTGGCTGCTTCCTTTTCTCATTTTAGATTTGGGCTCCTCCTAATACAATTAAGAACCAGAATTGATCATGGAAAACATTGAATGATTTGTATACATTGACCTTTAATATATATAAACGAGAATATAAAAAAAAAATCTGCAATAACATTAATGTGGAAAAAAATATTAAAAATGTAAATAGCACATTATTTAATTTTAAAATTAAGACACTGCGTTGGCCGGGAATCGAACCCGGGTCAACTGCTTGGAAGGCAGCTATGCTCACCACTATACCACCAACTCCACATTTTTTGCTGTGTCTAGTTATGTTTATGCATTTTTCTGAATACACATTGTCTTTGGCTCATTGCATTCTGGCTTCCAAACCTCTCATTCCAACTGTCCTCCCCAAAAGCAGCAACATATCTCCACACTTTGATTTTTGAAGGGTGCTATTCATTTCTAATTTTACTTGACCTCTCTGCTGTTTTTTTTACCACTTTCACCAGCCTCTACTGATGCAAATGTTATACTTTATTAGAATCTCTAACAAAGTCCTCTCATGGTTCTCTTCTCATCTTTCTAACTGCTCCTTCAGTGTTTCTATTGTTAGCTCTTCCACTTCTTTGGTATGCCTTATGACTTTGTCCTAGAACCACTCATTTTCTCTCTATATACATGTTCACATGATCTCTTTATATTTCTTTGTACTTCTGTTATTGTAAGGGTTCTTTGCAACTCTTGCACTCTGAGGTGACACTTCATTAAGGAGTGATAACCACTGGTAATTGTTGATGCTCTCACAAGTGAATAGCTATTAACACTCAATAGTAACTATTTAAATGTGTACAATAAACCACTAATGCTTCCATTCACAGCAAACAAAGAGTGAATTTATTTAGCAGATGAAAGCAAGATTTTGACAATTCCTACAATTTAGTACAATCAAATGTGATTTTTGTTTAGTTCAACTGTTCTTTTTTAAGTACATCACAGTTCCATATTCATTGAGGAGTTTCAAACATGTGTAACAGTTTATGAACACTTTTCTATTTATGTTATTTTAAATTCATAATTGAAATAGATTCTAAATCTAGTTAGAAGTCTGCTATTTGACACTCCTGCCTTTAGTATCAAATAGCTAGTTATGGCATTGTAATGTATTTACCAATCGCAATTCATATATGTTATATGAAGCTATATTAAAGATTATTACTTACAAAGATCATTTCTAAACATTTAATTGTACATATTTTGCATTCCTTGTTCTTTGCATTGGCTTAACCCAATGGTTTAAAGAAAATAAAGTATTTGCTACAGTATAAACAACTAATACGCTTCAGTTAAAACATTAGAAAGGAAAAGAGAATGTGTCTAGATAACAGTTACCTGTTGCGGGTTTTGACAAATGTCAAGAAAACTATGATATGCAAAAATACATATGAAGACATTAGATCATACAAATAAAGCTAAGCAAGCACTCTGTCATTTGAAATAATTCCTCTCTGATGTGTGTGAAAAACAGTGGTGGCTGCTTCCTTTTCTCATTTTAGATTTGGGCTCCTCCTAATACAATTAAGAACCAGAATTGATCATGGAAAACATTGAATGATTTGTATACATTGACCTTTAATATATATACACGAGAATATAAAAAAAAATCTGCAATAACAATAATGTGGAAAAAAATATTAAAAATGTAAATAGCACATTATTTAATTTTAAAATTAAGACATTGCGTTGGCTGGGAATCGAACCCGGGTCAACTGCTTGGAAGGCAGCTATGCTCACCACTATACCACCAACGCCACATTTTTTGCTGTGTCTAGTTATGTTTATGCATTTTTCTGAATACACATTGTCTTTGGCTCATTGCATTCTGGCTTCCAAACCTCTCATTCCAACTGTCCTCCCCAAAAGCAGCAACATATCTCCACACTTTTATTTTTGAAGGGTGCTATTCATTTCTAATTTTACTTGACCTCTCTGCTGTTTTTTTTACCACTTTCACAAGCCTCTACTGATGCAAATGTTATACTTTATTAGAATCTCTAACAAAGTCCTCTCATGGTTCTCTTCTCATCTTTCTAACTGCTCCTTCAGTGTTTCTATTGTTAGCTCTTCCACTTCTTTGGTATGCCTTATGACTTTGTCCTAGAACCACTCATTTTCTCTCTATATACATGATCACATGATCTCTTTATATTTCTTTGTACTTCTGTTATTGTAAGGGTTCTTTGCAACTCTTGCACTCTGAGGTGACACTTCATTAAGGAGTGATAACCACTGGTAATTGTTGATGCTCTCACAAGTGAATAGCTATTAACACTCAATAGTAACTATTTAAATGTGTACAATAAACCACTAATGCTTCCATTCACAGCAAACAAAGAGTGAATTTATTTAGCAGATGAAAGCAAGATTTTGACAATTCCTACAATTTAGTACAATCAAATGTGATTTTTGTTTAGTTCAACTGTTCTTTTTTTAAGTACATCACAGTTCCATATTCATTGAGGAGTTTCAAACATGTGTAACAGTTTATGAACACTTTTCTATTTATGTTATTTAAAATTCATAATTGAAATAGATTCTAAATCTAGTTAGAAGTCTGCTATTTGACACTCCTGCCTTTAGTATCAAATAGCTAGTTATGGCATTGTAATGTATTTACCAATCGCAATTCATATATGTTATATGAAGCTATATTAAAGATTATTACTTACAAAGATCATTTCTAAACGTTTAATTGTACATATTTTGCATTCCTTGTTCTTTGCATTGGCTTAACCCAATGGTTTAAACAAAATAAAGTATTTGCTACAGTATAAACAACTAATACGCTTCAGTTAAAACATTAGAAAGGAAAAGAGAATGTGTCTAGATAACAGTTACCTGTTGCGGGTTTTGACAAATGTCAAGAAAACTATGATATGCAAAAATACATATGAAGACATTAGATCATACAAATAAAGCTAAGCAAGCACTCTGTCATTTGAAATAATTCCTCTCTGATGTGTGTGAAAAACAGTGGTGGCTGCTTCCTTTTCTCATTTTAGATTTGGGCTCCTCCTAATACAATTAAGAACCAGAATTGATCATGGAAAACATTGAATGATTTGTATACATTGACCTTTAATATATATACACGAGAATATAAAAAAAAATCTGCAATAACAATAATGTGGAAAAAAATATTAAAAATGTAAATAGCACATTATTTAATTTTAAAATTAAGACATTGCGTTGGCCGGGAATCGAACCCGGGTCAACTGCTTGGAAGGCAGCTATGCTCACCACTATACCACCAACGCCACATTTTTTGCTGTGTCTAGTTATGTTTATGCATTTTTCTGAATACACATTGTCTTTGGCTCATTGCATTCTGGCTTCCAAACCTCTCATTCCAACTGTCCTCCCCAAAAGCAGCAACATATCTCCACACTTTTATTTTTGAAGGGTGCTATTCATTTCTAATTTTACTTGACCTCTCTGCTGTTTTTTTTACCACTTTCACCAGCCTCTACTGATACAAATGTTATACTCTATTAGAATCGCTAACAAAGTCCTCTCATGGTTCTCTTCTCATCTTTCTAACTGCTCCTTCAGTGTTTCTATTGTTAGCTCTTCCAATTCTTTGGTATGCCTTATGACTTTGTCCTAGAACCACTCATTTTCTCTCTATATAAATGATCACATGATCTCTTTATATTTCTTTGTACTTCTGTTATTGTAAGGGTTCTTTGCAACTCTTGCACTCTGAGGTGACACTTCATTAAGGAGTGATAACCACTGGTAATTGTTGATGCTCTCACAAGTGAATAGCTATTAACACTCAATAGTAACTATTTAAATGTGTACAATAAACCACTAATGCTTCCATTCACAGACAAACAAAGAGTGAATTTATTTAGCAGATGAAAGCAAGATTTTGACAATTCCTACAATTTAGTACAATCAAATGTGATTTTTGTTTAGTTCAACTGTTCTTTTTTTAAGTACATCACAGTTCCATATTCATTGAGGAGTTTCAAACATGTGTAACAGTTTATGAACACTTTTCTATTTATGTTATTTTAAATTCATAATTGAAATAGATTCTAAATCTAGTTAGAAGTCTGCTATTTGACACTCCTGCCTTTAGTATCAAATAGCTAGTTATGGCATTGTAATGTATTTACCAATCACAATTCATATATGTTATATGAAGCTATATTAAAGATTATTACTTACAAAGATCATTTCTAAACGTTTAATTGTACATATTTTGCATTCCTTGTTCTTTGCATTGGCTTAACCCAATGGTTTAAACAAAATAAAGTATTTGCTACAGTATAAACAACTAATACGCTTCAGTTAAAACATTAGAAAGGAAAAGAGAATGTGTCTAGATAACAGTTACCTGTTGCGGGTTTTGACAAATGTCAAGAAAACTATGATATGCAAAAATACATATGAAGACATTAGATCATACAAATAAAGCTAAGCAAGCACTCTGTCATTTGAAATAATTCCTCTCTGATGTGTGTGAAAAACAGTGGTGGCTGCTTCCTTTTCTCATTTTAGATTTGGGCTCCTCCTAATACAATTAAGAACCAGAATTGATCATGGAAAACATTGAATGATTTGTATACATTGACCTTTAATATATATACACGAGAATATAAAAAAAAATCTGCAATAACAATAATGTGGAAAAAAATATTAAAAATGTAAATAGCACATTATTTAATTTTAAAATTAAGACATTGCGTTGGCCGGGAATCGAACCCGGGTCAACTGCTTGGAAGGCAGCTATGCTCACCACTATACCACCAACGCCACATTTTTTGCTGTGTCTAGTTATGTTTATGCATTTTTCTGAATACACATTGTCTTTGGCTCATTGCATTCTGGCTTCCAAACCTCTCATTCCAACTGTCCTCCCCAAAAGCAGCAACATATCTCCACACTTTGATTTTTGAAGGGTGCTATTCATTTCTAATTTTACTTGACCTCTCTGCTGTTTTTTTTACCACTTTCACCAGCCTCTACTGATGCAAATGTTATACTTTATTAGAATCTCTAACAAAGTCCTCTCATGGTTCTCTTCTCATCTTTCTAACTGCTCCTTCAGTGTTTCTATTGTTAGCTCTTCCACTTCTTTGGTATGCCTTATGACTTTGTCCTAGAACCACTCATTTTCTCTCTATATACATGTTCACATGATCTCTTTATATTTCTTTGTACTTCTGTTATTGTAAGGGTTCTTTGCAACTCTTGCACTCTGAGGTGACACTTCATTAAGGAGTGATAACCACTGGTAATTGTTGATGCTCTCACAAGTGAATAGCTATTAACACTCAATAGTAACTATTTAAATGTGTACAATAAACCACTAATGCTTCCATTCACAGCAAACAAAGAGTGAATTTATTTAGCAGATGAAAGCAAGATTTTGACAATTCCTACAATTTAGTACAATCAAATGTGATTTTTGTTTAGTTCAACTGTTCTTTTTTAAGTACATCACAGTTCCATATTCATTGAGGAGTTTCAAACATGTGTAACAGTTTATGAACACTTTTCTATTTATGTTATTTTAAATTCATAATTGAAATAGATTCTACATCTAGTTAGAAGTCTGCTATTTGACACTCCTGCCTTTAGTATCAAATAGCTAGTTATGGCATTGTAATGTATTTACCAATCGCAATTCATATATGTTATATGAAGCTATATTAAAGATTATTACTTACAAAGATCATTTCTAAACATTTAATTGTACATATTTTGCATTCCTTGTTCTTTGCATTGGCTTAACCCAATGGTTTAAAGAAAATAAAGTATTTGCTACAGTATAAACAACTAATACGCTTCAGTTAAAACATTAGAAAGGAAAAGAGAATGTGTCTAGATAACAGTTACCTGTTGCGGGTTTTGACAAATGTCAAGAAAACTATGATATGCAAAAATACATATGAAGACATTAGATCATACAAATAAAGCTAAGCAAGCACTCTGTCATTTGAAATAATTCCTCTCTGATGTGTGTGAAAAACAGTGGTGGCTGCTTCCTTTTCTCATTTTAGATTTGGGCTCCTCCTAATACAATTAAGAACCAGAATTGATCATGGAAAACATTGAATGATTTGTATACATTGACCTTTAATATATATACACGAGAATATAAAAAAAAATCTGCAATAACAATAATGTGGAAAAAAATATTAAAAATGTAAATAGCACATTATTTAATTTTAAAATTAAGACATTGCGTTGGCTGGGAATCGAACCCGGGTCAACTGCTTGGAAGGCAGCTATGCTCACCACTATACCACCAACGCCACATTTTTTGCTGTGTCTAGTTATGTTTATGCATTTTTCTGAATACACATTGTCTTTGGCTCATTGCATTCTGGCTTCCAAACCTCTCATTCCAACTGTCCTCCCCAAAAGCAGCAACATATCTCCACACTTTTATTTTTGAAGGGTGCTATTCATTTCTAATTTTACTTGACCTCTCTGCTGTTTTTTTTACCACTTTCACAAGCCTCTACTGATGCAAATGTTATACTTTATTAGAATCTCTAACAAAGTCCTCTCATGGTTCTCTTCTCATCTTTCTAACTGCTCCTTCAGTGTTTCTATTGTTAGCTCTTCCACTTCTTTGGTATGCCTTATGACTTTGTCCTAGAACCACTCATTTTCTCTCTATATACATGATCACATGATCTCTTTATATTTCTTTGTACTTCTGTTATTGTAAGGGTTCTTTGCAACTCTTGCACTCTGAGGTGACACTTCATTAAGGAGTGATAACCACTGGTAATTGTTGATGCTCTCACAAGTGAATAGCTATTAACACTCAATAGTAACTATTTAAATGTGTACAATAAACCACTAATGCTTCCATTCACAGCAAACAAAGAGTGAATTTATTTAGCAGATGAAAGCAAGATTTTGACAATTCCTACAATTTAGTACAATCAAATGTGATTTTTGTTTAGTTCAACTGTTCTTTTTTTAAGTACATCACAGTTCCATATTCATTGAGGAGTTTCAAACATGTGTAACAGTTTATGAACACTTTTCTATTTATGTTATTTAAAATTCATAATTGAAATAGATTCTAAATCTAGTTAGAAGTCTGCTATTTGACACTCCTGCCTTTAGTATCAAATAGCTAGTTATGGCATTGTAATGTATTTACCAATCGCAATTCATATATGTTATATGAAGCTATATTAAAGATTATTACTTACAAAGATCATTTCTAAACGTTTAATTGTACATATTTTGCATTCCTTGTTCTTTGCATTGGCTTAACCCAATGGTTTAAACAAAATAAAGTATTTGCTACAGTATAAACAACTAATACGCTTCAGTTAAAACATTAGAAAGGAAAAGAGAATGTGTCTAGATAACAGTTACCTGTTGCGGGTTTTGACAAATGTCAAGAAAACTATGATATGCAAAAATACATATGAAGACATTAGATCATACAAATAAAGCTAAGCAAGCACTCTGTCATTTGAAATAATTCCTCTCTGATGTGTGTGAAAAACAGTGGTGGCTGCTTCCTTTTCTCATTTTAGATTTGGGCTCCTCCTAATACAATTAAGAACCAGAATTGATCATGGAAAACATTGAATGATTTGTATACATTGACCTTTAATATATATACACGAGAATATAAAAAAAAATCTGCAATAACAATAATGTGGAAAAAAATATTAAAAATGTAAATAGCACATTATTTAATTTTAAAATTAAGACATTGCGTTGGCCGGGAATCGAACCCGGGTCAACTGCTTGGAAGGCAGCTATGCTCACCACTATACCACCAACGCCACATTTTTTGCTGTGTCTAGTTATGTTTATGCATTTTTCTGAATACACATTGTCTTTGGCTCATTGCATTCTGGCTTCCAAACCTCTCATTCCAACTGTCCTCCCCAAAAGCAGCAACATATCTCCACACTTTTATTTTTGAAGGGTGCTATTCATTTCTAATTTTACTTGACCTCTCTGCTGTTTTTTTTACCACCTTCACCAGCCTCTACTGATACAAATGTTATACTCTATTAGAATCGCTAACAAAGTCCTCTCATGGTTCTCTTCTCATCTTTCTAACTGCTCCTTCAGTGTTTCTATTGTTAGCTCTTCCAATTCTTTGGTATGCCTTATGACTTTGTCCTAGAACCACTCATTTTCTCTCTATATACATGATCACATGATCTCTTTATATTTCTTTGTACTTCTGTTATTGTAAGGGTTCTTTGCAACTCTTGCACTCTGAGGTGACACTTCATTAAGGAGTGATAACCACTGGTAATTGTTGATGCTCTCACAAGTGAATAGCTATTAACACTCAATAGTAACTATTTAAATGTGTACAATAAACCACTAATGCTTCCATTCACAGACAAACAAAGAGTGAATTTATTTAGCAGATGAAAGCAAGATTTTGACAATTCCTACAATTTAGTACAATCAAATGTGATTTTTGTTTAGTTCAACTGTTCTTTTTTTAAGTACATCACAGTTCCATATTCATTGAGGAGTTTCAAACATGTGTAACAGTTTATGAACACTTTTCTATTTATGTTATTTTAAATTCATAATTGAAATAGATTCTAAATCTAGTTAGAAGTCTGCTATTTGACACTCCTGCCTTTAGTATCAAATAGCTAGTTATGGCATTGTAATGTATTTACCAATCACAATTCATATATGTTATATGAAGCTATATTAAAGATTATTACTTACAAATATCATTTCTAAACGTTTAATTGTACATATTTTGCATTCCTTGTTCTTTGCATTGGCTTAACCCAATGGTTTAAACAAAATAAAGTATTTGCTACAGTATAAACAACTAATACGCTTCAGTTAAAACATTAGAAAGGAAAAGAGAATGTGTCTAGATAACAGTTACCTGTTGCGGGTTTTGACAAATGTCAAGAAAACTATGATATGCAAAAATACATATGAAGACATTAGATCATACAAATAAAGCTAAGCAAGCA
>NC_134492.1:55539094-55687097 GCF_040206685.1 Ascaphus truei | reverse complement strand
GATGCTGCTTTATGTCTATCCCTTCCTGTATTACCACCTCCGCTGGGGGGCTATTCCATGAATACAGCACCTATTCCGTGAAGAAGTTCCTCACCATTTTTTCCCCTGCGCCCCCCAGTCCCCAGCGTCAGAGAATGAAATCTTATTCCAGCTCTTCTCTCTCTGAAACATGCTTCCCTCCTGTACTTTGTTGAAACCCTTTATATATGTGACAGTTTCTCTCATATCCCCTTCTCTCCTCTAAGCTGCACATATTAACCCTTTATATATGTGACAGTTTCTCTCATATCCCCTTCTCCTCCTCTAAGCTGCACATATTAACCCTTTATATATGTGACAGTTTCCCTCATATCCCCTCTCCCTTCTCCCCTCTAAGCTGCACATATTAACCCTTTATATATGTGACCGTTTCTCTCATATCCCCCTCTCCCTTCTCCCCTCTACGCTGTTACATATTAACCCTTTATATATGTGACCGTTTCTCTCATATCCCTCTCCCGTCTACGCTGTACTGTACATATTAACCCTTTATATATGTGACAGTTTCTCTCATATCCCCCCCTCTTCTCCCCTCTTAGCTGCACATATTGCTGCACATATTAACCCTTTATATATGCGAATTTCTCTCATGTCCCCCTCCCCTTTCCCCCTCTAAACTGCACATATTAACCCTTTATATTACAGATGGCAAAATGTTCTGGCGGATTTGGATCAATCTCGGATCAGACCGGTTCCTTTGGTCCACGGATTTCCATGGATCAGTCTCGAAAAGGGCGATCCACCATTTCAGATGTTTTCTTCTATCACCGGCAATCCACATGGCGAATTAATAATCCCACTGTTATTAATCTGCACTCAGATTACATCCGAGGGGCGAAAGAGCGAAGAGCGAGCGAGAGAGAGAGAGAAGGAGGGCGAGAGGGAGGGAGAGAGGGAGAGGGAGGGAGAGAGAGAGAAGGAGAGGGAGAGAAGGAGAGGGAGAGAAGGAGATAGAGAGGGAGGGAGGGAGGGAGGGGGAGAAGAGGGAGGGGGAGAAGAGGGAGGGAGAGAGAGAGAAGGAGAGGGAGGGAGAGAAGGAGAGGGAGGGAGGGAGAAGGAGGGCGTGAGGGAGAGAGAGAGGGAGGGAGGGAGAAGGAGGGCGAGAGGGAGGAAGGGAGAAGTAGGGCGAGAGGGAGAGGGAGGGAGCTAGAGAAAGAGGAGAGGGAGGGAGAGAGAAGGAGAGGGATGGAGAGAGAGAGGAGAGAGAGAGAGAGAAGGAGGGCGAGAGGGAGAGGGAGGGAGCTAGAGAGAGAGGCGAGGGAGGGAGAGAAGGAGAGGGAGGGAGAGAGAGAAGGAGAGGGAGGGGGAGAGGGAGGGGGAGAGGGAGGGGGAGAAGAGGGAGGGAGGGAGAGAGAGAGAGGGAGAGAGGGAAGGAGGGCGAGAGGGAGGGAGGGAGGGAGAGAGAGGGAGGAAGGGAGAAGGAGGGCGAGGGAGAGGGAGGGAGCTAGAGAGAGAGAGGAGAGGGAGAGAAGGAGAGCGAGGGGAGAAGTGGGAGGGAGGGGGAGAAGAGGGAGGGAGAGAGAAGGAGAAGGATGGAGAGAGAGAGAAGGAGAGGGAGGGAGAGAGAGGGAGAGAAGGAGAGGGAGGGAGAAGGGGAGGGAGAGAGAGAGAAGGAGAGGGAGAGAAGGAGGGAGAAGGAGGGCGAGAGGGAGAGGGAGGGAGCTAGAGAGAGAGGAGATGGAGGGAGGGAGAGAAGGAGAGGAAGGGGGAGAAGAGGGAGGGAGAGAGAAGGAGAGGGATGGAGAGAGAGAGAAGGAGGGAGGGAGAGAGAAGGGGAGGGAGGGAGAAGGAGAGGGAGGGAGAGAGAAGGAGAGGGAGGAAGAGAGAAGAAAAGGGAGGGAGGGATAGAGAGAGAAGGAGAGGGAGGGAGAGAATGAGAGAGAGAGAGAGGGGGGAGAGAGGCGGGGAGAGAGAGAGGAGGGAGGAGGGAGGGAGAAAGATATGGATGGAGAGAGAGAAGGAGATGGAGGGAGAGAGAAGGGGAGGAAGGGGGAAGGAGCTGGAGGGAGGGAGAGGGAGAGAGAAGGGGAGGGAGAGAAGAAGAGGGAGGGAGAGAGAAGGAGAGGGAGGGAGGGACAGAGAAGGAGAGGGAGGGAGGGAGGGAGAGAAGGAGAGGGAAGGAGAGGGAGGGAGAGAAGGAGAGGGAGAGAAAAGGAGAGGGAGGGAGAACGAATGAGAGGGAGGGAAAGAGAGAGGAGAGGGGGAGAGAGAGAGAGAGAGCGAGAGGGGGGAGAGAGGGAGGGAGAGGAGAGGGAGGGAAAGAGAGAGAGAGAGAGAGAGAGAGAGAGGGAGCGAGAGAAGGAGAGGGAGAGAGTGAGAGGAAGAGAGAGAGAGAGAGAAAGAGGGAGAGAGAGAAGGAGAGGGAGAGAGAAAGGGAGAGGGAGGGAGAAAGAGAAGGAGAGGGAGGGAGAGAGAAGGGGAGAGGGAAAGAGGGAAGGAGAGAAGGTGAGAAGGAGAGGGAGGGAGAGAGAGAGGAGAGGGAGGGATAGAGAGAGAAGGATAAGGAGTGAGAAAGAGAGGAGAGGGACGAAGGGAGGGAGGGAGAGAGGAGAGGGAGGTAGAGAGAGAGAGGAGAGAGGGGGATAGAGCGGGGGAGAGAGAGGGAGGGAAAGAGAGAGAAAGAGGGAGAGAGAGAAGGAGAGGGAGAGAGAGAAGGCGAGGGAGAGAGAAGGAGAGGGAGGGAGAAGGAGAGGGAGGGAGGGAGAGAGAAGGAGAGGGAGGGAGAGAGAGAGAAGGAGAGGGAGGGAGGGAGAGAGAGAAGGGGATGGAGGTAGAGAATGAGAGGGAGGGAGAGAGAAGGAGGTGGTGGGAGAGAGGAGAGGGAGGGAGAGAGAAGGAGATGGAGGGAGGGAGAGAGGAGAGGGAGGGAGAGAGAAGGAGATGGAGGGAGGGAGAGAGAAGGAGAGGGAGGGAGAGAGAAGGAGAGGGAGGGAGAGAGAGAAGGAGAGGGAGGGAGACAGAGAGAAGGAGGAGAGAGAGAGAGAGAGAGAGAGAGAGAGAGAGAGAGAGAGAGAGAGAGAGAGAGAGAGAGAGAGAGAGAGAGAGAGAGAAGGAGGGAGAGAGAGAGAAGGAGAGGGAGAGAGAGAAGGGGAGGAGAGGGAGAGAGAGAGAAGGGGAGAAGGAGAGGGAAAGAGGGAGGGAGGGAGGGAGAGAAGGTGAGTGAGGGAGAGAGAGGAGAGGGATAGAGAGAGAAGGATAAGGGGTGAGAAAGAGAGGAGAGGGAGGGAGGGAGGGAGAGAGAAGGAGAGGGAGGTAGGGAGAGAGAGAGAGAGAGGAGAGAGAGAGAGTTGGGGGGAGAGAGAGAGAAGAAAAGAGGAGAGAAAGAAAGAGAAGTAAGAAGAGAGGGGAGAGAGAGAAGAGAGATAGAGGGAGAGAAAAAAGGAGGGAGAGAAGAAGAGAGGGTGAGAGACAGGAAAAGAGGAGAGAAAGGGGGTGAGAAAGAAAGGAGAGAGAGGGAGGGATAGAATGAGAGGGAGGGAGGGAGGGAGGGAGAGGGGGAGAGAGGGGGGAGAAAGAGAGGGAGAGGGGGGAGGGGGAGAGAGGGATAGGAAAAGAGGAGAGAAAAGGGGGAGAGGGAGAGAGAGGGAGGGATAGAGGAGGGAAAAGGGGGGGAGAAAGAGAAAGGAGAGAGTGAGAGAAGGAGGGAGAGAGAGGGAGGGAAGGAGGGTGAGAGAAAGATAGGAAAAGAAGAGTTTCCTGGAACCAGGGTCACGAATGATGTATGAATGATTCCAGTAAGCTCAACTCATGTCCTCCCTCTTCCAAAGCATGACAAGTCCTTAATGTCTTTCTTAATTTTATTGCTGGAGTAGAAAACACAGGAACTTGTAGGTGTAGTGTAGGCAGAGAGTGCTTCTCTATGTGGGATGCTTCTATGGGGTTAGACTATGGTAAGAGAGAAAGGCCTTACCAGGGGTGGATGCAGACAGGTCTGTACTCACTGTGATCTAGGGTGGAAAAGGAAGTGAGGGGCAGGGGTCACACTAAAGGTTGAGTGGGACTGCACTAACTGTCAGCAAAAGACAGGGGAGAACATGGGAAAGTCCATTAACTGGGAGGACTGGAGAAGCTGCAGTAGCAGTTCACTGATTACGTGCTCAGAGGCAAGAAATGCAACATTGTTGCATGTTACACAGGCACAGTGTGTGTATGTGGAACCAATGCCTGCAGCTGAACTTAAGGAGCTGACAAGCAGAAGGGGGGTCGGGCAGGAATGTGATTCTTGTTCCATGACAAAGAGAAAGGGGGAGAGAGAGAGAGGTAGATAGAGAAAGAGAGAGGAGAAAGAAGAAGAGAGAGAGGGGAGAGAGAGTGCAGATTTTTAAACAATCTGAGTGCGGTTTTTGATTTAATACGGAATCTGAGGGCGGCTTCTTAAACATCAAATATGGGATTCGGATTAATGAGCTCAGATTGTTTAATATCCAATCCGCAGACGGATTTTACCCCGCGGAAATGGATTTTGAAGGAAAAGCCCGGAGAATTCCAGGGAACGGATTTTGCCGGTACCTGCCATGTTCACTAAGTCACGTGTCACACGCTTCAGTTTGGGGGAAATTCCTCAAGCACAGCACATTTATTCCAGTGCGGACGCATCGCGACAAAGATTTACTTACTAAAAAAAAATCAGTTTTATTAAAGGTTTATAATACAATACTGCTATGTGCAAACAACAAATAAAAGTCAGGAACATTTTAAATACTATGTAAAAACAAAACACGAAAATATCTGTTTAATTGCACTGATCGACACAATAATACTACTAAGGTATCAAATAAAACAGTTTATGTGTTTCGCAAATGGCTCATTTAATAACCATCTGTGAACACTAGGTTTGCGTTTAGAACAACACAGCTTTGTTACATCAGAGAGACAGCTTACCGCGGCCTCTCTGGGTTTATTTAAACCCCTTATTTGTAACCATTACAGTCACACAGTTTAAGGTGGCAGTATGCCAGGCGTTACTGATAGCAGCAGTGCCACTGAAAGATTAATGGGCGTTATACAGGCCGTGGCAATTTTTTACCCCAGGCCCTGTCCCGGGTCAAAAGTCAGCAAAAAAAAGGCACTAGACCCCCTATATCTGTGCCCACAGGTGAGAGAGAGATTTCCATGCCAACTATATAGATTTGATAAGCCTAAGGCACCAACCTAATAACTGGAATGGTGTCAGACCCAACATGACTAGAACCCACAACTATTACTTTTCTAAGCCGCAGCTCTAGCAGTGTGATCGAACCAGCAGAATCACATTATACTTTTGCCCAGACATGTCTCCTTAATTTATTCGGAGGGACATTTGAGGGGATATATATCCAACTGGAGACACTACTGGATCTCTCTCTCTTCCTTCCCCCCCTCCCCAGGTGGCTGATCCTTTTAATGGACAGTTATTCATAGACATAGTTTGTAGATGTATAATAGTACTGTCCAAACATACTCGCTCACGTTTACTAGGCAGCCCTATTCCATCAATCGGCCTATTCACTAGAACAGGGTGCAAGAAGCTGCTTAGTAAATCTGGGACACCAAAATAATCTGGGGTCAGATGAATCTTGGTTCTTTCCCACTAGAAGCCACACCAACTTCTTCCACAAATTGTTGGCTAACAACAGAAATAGTTGTCCTCTAGTCCAAGAAATCTGATTATTAGGATGAGAAGAGGTGTATGTAATAAAATCTCCCGACTGTAAAACTGGGGCAAAAACCAGAAGAGCACCAGATTTAACACCGACGCCCACCTGCTTTTCACAGGATTCATTTTCTTTGAAAAATCTGGTGCTGTTTTTGCACTGGCTTTGCCCCCGTTTTGAAGCCGGGAGATATACATTCAGAGGTTGGCAATTTTGGCCCCATTACACTGTGAAGACGCCTTCCCTGGGCTGGAGAAGATTTTAGTCCCACTCATTTGGATACAGCTGATCTCTTCTCCAGCGCTAGGAGACTGCTTCAGGGGCAGCATGCTGGTATTCACAACCTTCAACACCTCTGGGTTCGGTAGTGTAGCAGTTAGGGTGTCGGTTCCGAAGGTTCAGTCCCCAATTGGGACACTTTCAGTGCGTGTGGTCTCAGTCAAATCCCTTTATCTCACGGGAGCTCAACGGTGGTTATTTATTCAACTGTAATAGTGCCGATTGGGTGGCTACAGTATCTCACGGAAGCTCCCGCTGACTTCAGTTGGGGCACTATCCCAGGTTAATAATTAACACCCAATGAGTTCTTGTAAGAAATACATTTAGAAGTTAGAACCCCTATGATTTTGGGGTCAGGAGGATACCAACATCTAGGTCCGTAAAAGTGACCCCACTATGTGAGCAACTTAAACTAGCTAATGGTGACAAGCTGGGTTAATGACTCCAGTGCTGGAGAGCTCACAATTCCAAGATGATGTTCTGTTGAGTGCTAGAAGCTTTTGTAAGTGCTGTGTGACATCAAAGAAACGCATCTCTCCTCATTCAGTCCCGAGGGCTGTAAATCCACAGGATCAAAGCAACACATTGATGCATCTAAGTTTAAAAAATATATATATCCACATCATTCCAAGTCTGCTTTCCCCAGCCCACCTATCCACTCCATGAGCAGAATAACAGCCCATGGTTGGGGTTTGTGCAGCACGCAAGTCTGTTCAGTTCCATACATAGGGCTTCTCACACTCTATCCACCCAAGTGCTTTGCATCTCCACTCAGAACTAATGCTACCTTTCCGGGCTCACGGCATCCCTGACATTAAGCAGGTTATCAGGAGACACGCTTCCCTTAATCTGCTTGCACGATTGCAACGGATCTGATCTAATCCCAGTTAACAGCTCCCCAGTTCTAGGAGGAGGAGGTCATGTTGCCAGAAGACATGAGGGTCCCTGGGTACTCCCCCTCCTCCTTTTGCGGATGTGAAGAGTTGTCCGATTTACTCCTGCTAAACTCCATCCCTGTGATGATCGGCTTCTTGACCTTGGTCCCCTGTTGCAGGATGGGGCATTCACAGCAGCATGCCATCTTTAGGAAGGCCCGTCTCATCTCCCTGTTGGTCAAGGTGTAGATGACAGGGTTGGTGGCCGAGTTGAGGACGGCCAGAGCCAAGAAGTACTCTGCTTTGAACAGGACAGGGCATGTCTTGACCTTACACCCAACGTCAAGCAAGAGGAGGATGAAGAGCGGAGACCAGCAGAGGATGAAGGCGCTAAGGACAATGATTACCGTTTTGAGTAGCGCCATGGACTTCTCGGAGCTCCTGCTGGTCTTCGCAAAGTTCTTCCTGAAGGTCAGGCGCCTACTGCGTGTCCTCACCAGGAAATAAATCCTGGCATACAGCGCCACAATTGCCATCAGTAGGATGCTAAAAATGGTGGTGCAGAAGAGGATGTAATGCTTGTGGTACAAGGGCAGCACCGTGGAGCAGTGGTGCAGTTTCTGGATACAGTTCCAGCCCATAATAGGGAGACCTCCGAGGAACAGAGACAAACCCCAACAACCACTGATCAGAAGGAATGACCTGGAACTGCTGCTCCCATTGTGCAACTTCATTTTCAGCATCGTAATGTAGCGCTCAGTAGCGATAGCCAGGAGGCTGAAGACAGAGGCGGAGAGAGCCACAAACATACTCCCCTCCCGGACCAGCCACTGGGCCGGGGTCAGATAGTACGTGTTGTGTCCGGACAGGAGAATGTTGGTGGTGTAGGCGGCTCCAGCCAATAAATCGGAGAGAGCCAGGTTGCCGATGAAATAGTACATGGGCCGGTGGAACTTCTTGGTCCTCCAGATGGTGAGAAGCACCAGAACATTCTCCAGGATGATGAAGCAGCAGATGATGATGAAGAGGATGGACGTGAGCTTGATATCACTGCTTGAGCCAGTCTTCAGCTTCCCCGTGTAGTTGTAATGGGTGATGATGATGTCTTGATTATTGTAATCGCTTCTAGTCGGGGTCATGGCTGCTTCAGTACCTCCGGAAAGGCTCTAGAGGGAGCTCTGGTGCTTCTGAAGTTGAAACGCTGTCGCTGTCCCTGCAAAAGGGATGCAAGAATTGCACATGTATTAGTACAACATACAGTATCTTTCTTTCAGTCCTTACTTCTGTAATATGTGCAACCTAAATCACCTATCTGTCTTGATATTTTCCAGTTATAACTATCTTTTAAGGGAAGGTCTTTGGGTTGCACTGCTTACTTTAGTGTCCGTGTCCTTTGCCTATCCACGTCCTCCCTCTCCCTCCCAGTCTCGGGCGAGGGGTTTCAGTGACCCTGCCTAACCTCCAGTTGTGTAGCGGCTGCAGCAATGAAATCCGCACATGCACCGTACTGCCCGGAAAGCCTTTGCTATATGGTGTAAGATCCACCTTTTGCGCAAGGACTTTCTCAGCTGTAACACACATACTTGGCTAATGTTGTAGCCGGAACAGAGGAAATGAGCCAGATTGTACCAGGTGCCAAAAAAAGGAATCAAAACAAGATATCTTATATTACGGTAATGTGTCAATATCCTCTAATGCAGGGGGCTCACCTCCTCACGAAACCCCCCCAACAGGTCAGGTTTTAAGGATATCCCTGTTTCAGCACAGGTGACTCAATCAGTCCCAGCTTCGGCAAAATTGACACAATCAGTCCCTGCTTCAGCACAGGTGACTCAATCAGTCCCAGCTCCAGCAAAAGTGGCTCAATCAGTCCCTGCGTCAGCACAGGTGGCTCAATCAGTCCCAGCTTCTGCACAGGTAGTTCAATAACTCCCTGCTTCAGCACGGGTGACTCAATCAGTGGTTCAGACTTTGACTGAGCCACTGATTGAGCCACCTGTGCTGAAGCTAACATATCCTGAAAACCTGACCTGTTGGACGGGCGCTTGAGGACTGGAGTTGAGGGCCCCTGGTCTAAAGACCGACGATGTTTTTTCGTACTCCATAACTACCGGGGGGAAACTTAATGGAAGGTGGGGAATACGTCAGTGAGTTGCACGACCCTGGAGGGTTAAGAGGTTAAAGGCTGAAGTGTTAAATCAGCACTGGCAGAATTGTTAGCGCGGCGATATGCTGGGGATACCTATCTACCGAGGTGCATGCGAACGATCATTACTTATTCACACACTACTCATTAAACTTCGATACCTGGTGATATTAGGCTACCGCCATTAAATTAAATACTGCCACTTACCATGACTATATATATATATAGTATTAACCCTTTGGTGATGAGAAAGGCATTGCATTGGTAGCCTCGGGCATTTGAGGGGTTAAATCATTTCCCGCCATAGGGTGAGAAATCCGATTAGATAACCTGGTAGGACAAAGTGCGTTGTCTCCCCCGGGGCTGATTAGCGCCGATGCTGAGGAGGTTAGACTGTGCGTGGGTTATGTACACGGGAGGAATCGCGTCCGTTCTTCCCACGCAGAATTCGAGCGCGAATATCCCTGCGTTCCCGTTTGTTCGGAACGCCAGATTTTAATGCAGCAATATCTAACCTCAAAGGGGGATCATCGCCTGTACGTTTCACTCCCAACACAGAGGGAAGCTGGGAAAGTTTCCGTCTGGGTGTGTACAGTATGTGCGTGTGTGTATATGCGCGTGTGTGTGTTTGCATGTGTGTGTGTATGCGTGTGTGCGTGTGTTTATATGCATGTGTGTGTATGCAGATGTGTGCGTGTGTGTATGCATGTGTGTGTATGTATGTGTGTGTGTATGCGTGTGTGCGTGTGTTTATATGCATGTGTGTGTATGCATGTGTGTATGCATGTGTGTGTATGTATGTGTATGTGTATATGCGTGTGTGTATGCATATGTGTGTATCATATGTGTGTGTATGCATACGTGTGTATGCGTGTATATATACATACATGTGTATGCTTATGTGTATATGTGTGTGTGTGCATGTGTATATGCGTGTGTGTGCGTGTGTGCGTGTATATGCGTGCCTGTGTGCGTATGGTTAGTGAAAACTGTTTGAAAGAGAAAATGGAAAGGTGCTGGTTATATGCACTGATATCTGATGTGTACAGAGCGTGTGTGTGTCTGTATGTACAGTATGTGTATAAATGTATATGCATGCATGTGGATATGTATCTTTAAACAGCACACTTCATGTACATAGCGCTTCCCAGCAGTAATACACGTGATGTAATAATATAAATAACAAATAATACAAATAACACATAATGGGAATAAGTGCTTCAGGCATAAAAGTCACATTAGTAAAAGGCATCCCTGCCCCGCAGAGCTTACAGTCTAAGTGGTAAGTAGCAAGAACGTACAGAGACAGTAGGAGGGTGTTCTGGTCAGTGCGTCTGCAGGGGGTCATGGTAAATGCAGATGTATAGTATATATATACATTTTTTTTTAAAGAACAGACCAGAATGGTGTAATTATCTGCACCAGACAAAATGAATGTAAAAATAGAGTGTTTATTGCCCACTGGGCTCCTGTGCGTTATTGGGCAATAAACACTATTTTACATCTATTTGGTCTGGTGCAGATAATTAACCCATTCTGGTCTGTTCTTTAAATTGGATATTTTTTCTATATAACACAGACACGCTCTGTAGGATCCATAATACTGAGTGTGCAGCCAATTCCTATATATATATATATATACATACACTATATAATTCCTGCATTGCCACGAACCCCTTCCCGGGCAGCTGGTCAATGTGCTAATCTCTCTTACCTTGTTCGGACGCCTGCCCTGGAAGGAGGTGCTTTTTCTCGGGGGGTCCGTGTGCTAAACGTCCCGTCTCTGGAAAACTTTTGCCAATTCTAAACGCTGTGTTTTCTTCCCGATGTTATAACTGCTCCCAAATCCACACGCTGCTCTGCGTATAACACAGATCCACACGCTGCTCTGCGTATAACACAGATCCACACGCTGCTCTGCGTATAACACAGATCCACACGCTGCTCTGCGTATAACACAGATCCACACGCTGCTCTGCGTAGAACACGTCCCGCTGTGACACTGCTTGGTCCTCAGGATGGCTGAGCAGCAGGTGACGATCCCTGGTACTACTGTACCTCGCTGCTATGCTGCGACTTTATCCCTAACACTGCGCTCTGTCAGTAGACTTCCAGTGCATGCCTGTACAGCCCTCTCTCCTCCCACTGTGCTATACACAGAGTGTGCAATACACAGAGCAACCGACAGGAAACTTCGGGACTGTGTGTTATATTTGTATTGTGTGTGACTGTTACAAAGTATTCCCAGTATTCTCACACGCTGCTCTGTGTATAATACAGATACATGCGCTGCTCTGCATATAATACAGATACACACACTGCTCTGCGTATAATACAGATACACACGCTGCTCTGTGTATAATACAGATACATGCGCTGCTCTGCATATAATACAGATACACACGCTGCTCTGTGTATAATACAGATACATGCGCTGCTCTGCATATAATACAGATACACACACTGCTCTGCATATAATACAGATACACACGCTGCTCTGTGTATAATACAGATACACGCGCTGCTCTGCATATAATACAGATACACACGCTGCTCTGTGTATAATACAGATACATGCGCTGCTCTGCATATAATACAGATACACACACTGCTCTGCGTATAATACAGATACACACGCTGCTCTGCGTATAATACAGATACACACGCTGCTCTGCGTATAATACAGATACACACACTGCTCTGTGTATAATACAGATACACAAGCTGCTCTATGTATAATACAGATACACACGCTGCTCTGCATATAATACAGATACACACACTGCTCTGTGTATAATACAGATACACACGCTGCTCTGCGTATAATACAGATACACACGCTGCTCTGCGTATAATACAGATACACAGGCTGCTCTGCATATAATACAGATACACACACTGCTCTGTGTATAATACAGATACACAAGCTGCTCTGTGTATAATACAGATACACAAGCTGCTCAGCGTATAATACAGATACACGCTGCTCTGCGTATAATACTGATACACACGCTGCTCTGCGTATAATACAGATACACATGCTGCTCTGCGTATAATACAGATACACGCTGCTTTGCGTATAATACAAATGCACACACTGCTCTGCGTAGAATACAGATGTACACACTGCTCTGCGTATAATACAGATGCACACACTGCTCTGCGTATAATACAGATACACACACTGCTCTGCGTATAATACAGATACACCCTGCTCTGCGTAGAATGCAGGTACACATGCTGCTCTGTGTATAATACAGAAACACTGCTCTGTGTATAATACAGATAGACACGTTGCTCTGCGTATAATACAGATACACACACTGCTCTGCAAATAATACAGATACACGCGCTTCTCTGCGTATAATACATACACACACGCTGCTCTGCGTATAATACAGATACACAGGCTGCTTTGCGTATAATACAGATACACGCGCTGCTCTGCGTATAATACAGATACACAGGCTGCTCTGCGTATAATACAGATACATAGGCTGCTCTGCGTATAATACAGATACACGCGCTGCTCTGTGTATAATACAGATACACCGGCTGCTCTGCGTATAATACAGATACACACGCTGCTCTGCGTATAATACAGATACACACGCTGCTCTGCGTATAAAACAGATACACGCTGCTTTGCGTATAATACAGATGCACACACTGCTCTGCGTATAATACAGATGCACACACTGCTCTGCGTATAATACAGATACACGCGCGGCTCTGTGTATAATACAGATACACAGGCTGTTCTGCGTATTATAGATACACAGGCTGCTCTGCGTATAATACAGATACACACGCTGCTCTGCGTATAATACAGATTCACACGCTGCTCTGCGTATAATACAGATACACAGGCTGCTCTGCGTATAATACAGATACACAGGCTGCTCTGCGTATAATACAGATACACAGGCTGCTCTGCGTATAATACAGATACACAGGCTGCTCTGCGTATAAGGTAAATATAGAAAGGACAAGAACCCACTGAAAGCACTCAATATCCCCTAAATGTGGAGTGATAAATATATTAAAAATAATCTTTAATGCTTTACTGATTAAAATAATGGGTGTTAAAATACATCAATTGACACACATATATATAAACCCTACTGATGAGTATATAGGATACTACGGGTTGGTAAAGTTAGGGAAACGTATGAGGTTTATTAGATCAAAATGTTCCCAGGGATCTGATATGCAGTATTCCCTTATGGTGGTAATTAGGTATACACTGGTGTAGGGGGAAAGCTAACTAATAGCCTGTCCTGATTGTCAGACAGGTATAAAGGTAATAACGTGAGAAGATGTAATTTTACTCAATGGTGGTATGCAGATAAATGAATCGGCAGCCCGCAGTGATACACGCAGCGGATACAGAGACCGGGCAGCCTGCAGTGATACACGCAGCGGATACAGAGACCGGGCAGCCCGCAGTGATACACGCAGCGGATACAGAGACCGGGCAGCCCGCAGTGATACACGCAGCGGATACAGACCGGGCAGCCCGCAGTGATACACGCAGCGGATACAGAGACCGGGCAGCCCGCAGTGATATACGCAGCGGATACAGACCGGGCAGCCCGCAGTGATACACGCAGCGGATACAGAGACCGGGCAGCCCGCAGTGATACACGCAGCGGATACAGAGACCGGGCAGCCCGCAGTAATACACGCAGAGGATACAGACCGAGCAGCCCGCAGTGATACACGCAGCGGATACAGAGACCGGGCAGCCCGCAGTAATACACGCAGAGGATACAGACCAGGCAGCCCGCAGTGATACACGCAGCGGATACAGAGACCGGGCAGCCCGCAGTGATACACGCAGCGGATACAGAGACCGGGCAGCCCGCAGTGATACACGCAGCGGATACAGAGACCGGGCAGCCCGCAGTGATACACGCAGCGGATACAGAGACCGGGCAGCCCGCAGTGATACACGCAGCGGATACAGAGACCGGGCAGCCCGCAGTGATACACGCAGCGGATACAGACCGGGCAGCCCGCAGTGATACACGCAGCGGATACAGAGACCGGGCAGCCCGCAGTGATACACGCAGCGGATACAGAGACCGGGCAGCCCGCAGTGATACACGCAGCGGATACAGACCGGGCAGCCCGCAGTGATACACGCAGCGGATACAGACCGGGCAGCCCGCAGTGATACACGCAGCGGATACAGACCGGGCAGCCCGCAGTGATACACGCAGCGGATACAGACCGGGCAGCCCGCAGTGATATACGCAGCGGATACAGACCGGGCAGCCCGCAGTGATACACGCAGCGGATACAGACCGGGCAGCCCGCAGTGATACACGCAGCGGATACAGAGACCGGGCAGCCCGCAGTGATACACGCAGCGGATACAGACCGGGCAGCCCGCAGTGATACACGCAGCGGACACAGACCGTGCAGCCCGCAGTGATACACGCAGCGGATACAGAGACCGGGCAGCCCGCAGTGATACACGCAGCGGATACAGACCGGGCAGCCCGCAGTGATACACGCAGCGGACACAGACCGGGCAGCCCGCAGTGATACACGCAGCGGATACAGACCGGGCAGCCCGCAGTGATACACGCAGCGGATACACAGACCTGGCAGCCCGCAGTGATACACGCAGCGGATACAGAGACCGGGCAGCCCGCAGTGATACACGCAGCGGATACAGAGACCGGGCAGCCCGCAGTGATACACGCAGCGGGTACAGAGACCGGGCAGCCCGCAGTGATACACGCAGCGGATACAGAGACCGGGCAGCCCGCAGTGATACACGCAGCGGGTACAGACCGGACAGCCCGCAGTGATACACGCAGCGGATACAGACCGGGCAGCCCGCAGTGATACACGCAGCGGATACAGAGACCGGGCAGCCCGCAGTGATACACGCAGCGGGTACAGAGACCGGGCAGCCCGCAGTGATACACGCAGCGGGTACACAGACCGGGCAGCCCGCAGTGATACACGCAGCGGATACAGACCGGGCAGCCCGCAGTGATACACGCAGCGGATACAGAGACCGGGCAGCCCGCAGTGATACACGCAGCGGATACAGACCGGGCAGCCCGCAGTGATACACGCAGCGGATACAGAGACCGGGCAGCCCGCAGTGATACACGCAGCGGATACAGACCGGGCAGCCCGCAGTGATACACGCAGCGGATACAGACCGGGCAGCCCGCAGTGATACACGCAGCGGATACAGACCGGGCAGCCCGCAGTGATACACGCAGCGGATACAGAGACCGGGCAGCCCGCAGTGATATACGCAGCGGATACAGAGACCGGGCAGCCCACAGTGATACACGCAGCGGATACAGACCGGGCAGCCCGCAGTGATACACGCAGCGGATACAGAGACCGGGCAGCCCGCAGTGATACACGCAGCGGATACAGAGACCGGGCAGCCCGCAGTGATACACGCAGCGGATACAGAGACCGGGCAGCCCGCAGTGATACACGCAGCGGATACAGAGACCGGGCAGCCCGCAGTGATACACGCAGCGGATACAGACCGGGCAGCCCGCAGTGATACACGCAGCGGATACAGACCGGGCAGCCCGCAGTGATATACGCAGCGGATACAGAGACCGGGCAGCCCGCAGTGATACACGCAGCGGATACAGACCGGGCAGCCCGCAGTGATACACGCAGCGGATACAGACCGGGCAGCCCGCAGTGATATACGCAGTGGATACAGACCGGGCAGCCCGCAGTGATACATGCAGCGGATACAGACCGGGCAGCCCGCAGTGATATACGCAGCGGATACAGACCGGGCAGCCCGCAGTAATACACGCAGCGGATACAGACCGGGCAGCCCGCAGTGATACACGCAGCGGATACAGAGACCGGGCAGCCCGCAGTGATACACGCAGCGGATACAGAGACCGGGCAGCCCGCAGTGATACACGCAGCGGATACAGACCGGGCAGCCCGCAGTGATACACGCAGCGGATACAGAGACCGGGCAGCCCGCAGTGATATACGCAGCGGATACAGACCGGACAGCCCGCAGTGATACACGCAGCGGATACAGAGACCGGGCAGCCCGCAGTGATACACGCAGCGGATACAGACCGGGCAGCCCGCAGTGATATACGCAGCGGATACAGAGACCGGGCAGCCCGCAGTGATACACGCAGTGGATACAGACCGGGCAGCCCGCAGTGATACACGCAGCGGATACAGACCGGGCAGCCCGCAGTGATACACGCAGCGGATACAGACCGGGCAGCCCGCAGTGATACACGCAGCGGATACAGAGACCGGGCAGCCCGCAAAGATATACGCAGCGGATACAGAGACCGGGCAGCCCGCAGTGATACACGCAGCGGATACAGACCGGGCAGCCCGCAGTGATATACGCAGCGGATACAGAGACCGGGCAGCCCGCAGTGATACACGCAGCGGATACAGACCGGGCAGCCCGCAGTGATACACGCAGCGGATACAGAGACCGGGCAGCCCGCAGTGATACACGCAGCGGATACAGAGACCGGGCAGCCCGCAGTGATACACGCAGCGGATACAGACCGGGCAGCCCGCAGTGATACACGCAGCGGATACAGAGACCGGGCAGCCCGCAGTGATACACGCAGCGGATACAGACCGGGCAGCCCGCAGTGATACACGCAGCGGATACAGAGACCGGGCAGCCCGCAGTGATACACGCAGCGGATACAGAGACCGGGCAGCCCGCAGTGATACACGCAGCGGATACAGACCGGGCAGCCCGCAGTGATACACGCAGCGGATACAGACCGGGCAGCCCGCAGTGATACACGCAGCGGATACAGAGACCGGGCAGCCCGCAGTGATACACGCAGCGGATACAGAGACCGGGCAGCCCGCAGTGATACACGCAGCGGATACAGACCGGGCAGCCCGCAGTGATACACGCAGCGGATACAGACCGGGCAGCCCGCAGTGATACACGCAGCGGATACAGACCGGGCAGCCCGCAGTGATACACGCAGCGGATACAGAGACCGGGCAGCCCGCAGTGATACACGCAGAGGATACAGACCGGGCAGCCCGCAGTGATACACGCAGCGGATACAGAGACCGGGCAGCCCGCAGTGATACACGCAGCGGATACAGAGACCGGGCAGCCCGCAGTGATACACGCAGCGGATACAGACCGGGCAGCCCGCAGTGATACACGCAGTGGATACAGAGACCGGGCAGCCCGCAGTGATACACGCAGCGGATACAGAGACCGGGCAGCCCGCAGTGATATACGCAGCGGGTACAGACCGGACAGCCCGCAGTGATACACGCAGCGGATACAGAGACCGGGCAGCCCGCAGTGATACACGCAGCGGATACAGACCGGGCAGCCCGCAGTGATACACGCAGCGGATACAGAGACCGGGCAGCCCGCAGTGATACACGCAGCGGATACAGACCGGGCAGCCCGCAGTGATATACGCAGCGGATACAGAGACCGGGCAGCCCGCAGTGATACACGCAGCGGATACAGACCGGGCAGCCCGCAGTGATACACGCAGCGGATACAGACCGGGCAGCCCGCAGTGATACACGCAGCGGATACAGACCGGGCAGCCCGCAGTGATATACGCAGCGGATACAGACCGGGCAGCCCGCAGTGATACACGCAGCGGATACAGACCGGGCAGCCCGCAGTGATATACGCAGTGGATACAGACCGGGCAGCCCGCAGTGATACACGCAGCGGATACAGACCGGGCAGCCCGCAGTGATACACGCAGCGGATACAGAGACCGGGCAGCCCGCAGTGATACACGCAGCGGATACAGAGACCGGGCAGCCCGCAGTGATACACGCAGCGGATACAGAGACCGGGCAGCCCGCAGTGATACACGCAGCGGATACAGAGACCGGGCAGCCCGCAGTGATACACGCAGCGGATACAGAGACCGGGCAGCCCGCAGTGATACACGCAGCGGATACAGACCGGGCAGCCCGCAGTGATACACGCAGCGGATACAGACCGGGCAGCCCGCAGTGATACACGCAGCGGATACAGAGACCGGGCAGCCCGCAGTGATATACGCAGCGGATACAGAGACCGGGCAGCCCGCAGTGATACACGCAGCGGATACAGAGACCGGGCAGCCCGCAGTGATACACGCAGCGGATACAGACCGGGCAGCCCGCAGTGATATACGCAGCGGATACAGAGACCGGGCAGCCCGCAGTGATACACGCAGCGGATACAGAGACCGGGCAGCCCGCAGTGATACACGCAGCGGATACAGACCGGGCAGCCCGCAGTGATACACGCAGCGGATACAGAGACCGGGCAGCCCGCAGTGATACACGCAGCGGATACAGAGACCGGGCAGCCCGCAGTGATACACGCAGCGGATACAGAGACCGGGCAGCCTGCAGTGATACACGCAGCGGATACAGACCGGGCAGCCCGCAGTGATACACGCAGCGGATACAGAGACCGGGCAGCACGCAGTGATACACGCAGCGGATACAGACCGGGCAGCCCGCAGTGATACACGCAGCGGATACAGAGACCGGGCAGCCCGCAGTGATACACGCAGAGGATACAGACCGGGCAGCCCGCAGTGATACACGCAGCGGATACAGAGACCGGGCAGCCCGCAGTGATACACGCAGCGGATACAGAGACCGGGCAGCCCGCAGTGATACACGCAGCGGATACAGACCGGGCAGCCCGCAGTGATACACGCAGCGGATACAGAGACCGGGCAGCCCGCAGTGATACACGCAGCGGATACAGAGACCGGGAAGCCCGCAGTGATACACGCAGCGGATACAGAGACCGGGCAGCCCGCAGTGATACACGCAGCGGATACAGAGACCGGGCAGCCCGCAGTGATATACGCAGCGGGTACAGACCGGACAGCCCGCAGTGATACACGCAGCGGATACAGAGACCGGGCAGCCCGCAGTGATACACGCAGCGGATACAGACCGGGCAGCCCGCAGTGATATACGCAGCGGATACAGAGACCGGGCAGCCCGCAGTGATACACGCAGCGTATACAGACCGGGCAGCCCGCAGTGATACACGCAGCGGATACAGACCGGGCAGCCCGCAGTGATACACGCAGCGGATACAGACCGGGCAGCCCGCAGTGATATACGCAGCGGATACAGACCGGGCAGCCCGCAGTGATACACGCAGCGGATACAGACCGGGCAGCCCGCAGTGATATACGCAGTGGATACAGACCGGGCAGCCCGCAGTCATATACGCAGCGGATACAGACCGGGCAGCCCGCAGTGATACACGCAGCGGATACAGACCGGGCAGCCCGCAGTGATACACGCAGCGGATACAGAGACCGGGCAGCCCACAGTGATACACGCAGCGGATACAGAGACCGGGCAGCCCGCAGTGATACACGCAGCGGATACAGACCGGGCAGCCCGCAGTGATACACGCAGCGGATACAGAGACCGGGCAGCCCGCAGTGAAACACGCAGCGGATACAGACCGGGCAGCCCGCAGTGATACACGCAGCGGATACAGACCGGGCAGCCCGCAGTGATACACGCAGCGGATACAGAGACCGGGCAGCCCGCAGTGATATACGCAGCGGATACAGAGACCGGGCAGCCCGCAGTGATACACGCAGCGGATACAGAGACCGGGCAGCCCGCAGTGATACACGCAGCGGATACAGACCGGGCAGCCCGCAGTGATATACGCAGCGGATACAGAGACCGGGCAGCCCGCAGTGATACACGCAGCGGATACAGAGACCGGGCAGCCCGCAGTGATACACGCAGCGGATACAGAGACCGGGCAGCCCGCAGTGATATACGCAGCGGATACAGACCGGGCAGCCCGCAGTGATACACGCAGCGGACACAGACCGGGCAGCCCGCAGTGATACACGCAGCGGATACAGACCGGGCAGCCCGCAGTGATACACGCAGCGGATACAGAGACCGGGCAGCCCGCAGTGATACACGCAGCGGATACAGACCGGGCAGCCCGCAGTGATACACGCAGCGGATACAGAGACCGGGCAGCCCGCAGTGATATACGCAGCGGATACAGAGACGGGGCAGCCCGCAGTGATACACGCAGCGGATACAGACCGGGCAGCCCGCAGTGATACACGCAGCGGATACAGAGACGGGGCAGCCCGCAGTGATACACGCAGCGGATACAGACCGGGCAGCCCGCAGTGATATACGCAGCGGATACAGACCGGGCAGCCCGCAGTGATACACGCAGCGGACACAGACCGGGCAGCCCGCAGTGATACACGCAGCGGATACAGACCGGGCAGCCCGCAGTGATACACGCAGCGGATACAGAGACCGGGCAGCCCGCAGTGATACACGCAGCGGATACAGACCGGGCAGCCCGCAGTGATATATGCAGCGGATACAGACCGGGCAGCCCGCAGTGATACACGCAGCGGATACAGAGACCTGGCAGCCCGCAGTGATACACGCAGCGGATACAGACTGGGCAGCCCGCAGTGATACACTCAGCGGATACAGACCGGGCAGCCCGCAGTGATACACGCAGCGGATACAGACCGGGCAGCCCGCAGTGATACACGCAGCGGATACAGACCGGGCAGCCCGCAGTGATACACGCAGCGGATACAGACCGGGCAGCCCGCAGTGATATACGCAGCGGATACAGACCGGGCAGCCCGCAGTGATACACGCAGCGGATACAGACCGGGCAGCCCGCAGTGATACACGCAGCGGATACAGAGACCGGGCAGCCCGCAGTGATACACGCAGCGGATACAGACCGGGCAGCCCGCAGTGATACACGCAGCGGATACAGAGACCGGGCAGCCCGCAGTGATACACGCAGCGGATACAGAGACCGGGCAGCCCGCAGTGATACACGCAGCGGATACAGACCGGGCAGCCCGCAGTGATACACGCAGCGGATACAGAGACCGGGCAGCCCGCAGTGATACACGCAGCGGATACAGACCGGGCAGCCCGCAGTGATACACGCAGCGGATACAGAGACCGGGCAGCCCGCAGTGATATACGCAGCGGATACAGAGACCGGGCAGCCCGCAGTGATATACGCAGCGGGTACAGACCGGGCAGCCCGCAGTGATACACGCAGCGGATACAGAGACCGGGCAGCCCGCAGTGATACACGCAGCGGATACAGAGACCGGGCAGCCCGCAGTGATACACGCAGCGGATACAGACCGGGCAGCCCGCAGTAATACACGCAGCGGATACAGAGACCGGGCAGCCCGCAGTAATACACGCAGAGGATACAGACCGGGCAGCCCGCAGTGATACACGCAGCGGATACAGAGACCGGGCAGCCCGCAGTGATACACGCAGCGGATACAGACCGGGCAGCCCGCAGTGATACACGCAGCGGATACAGACCGGGCAGCCCGCAGTGATACACGCAGCGGATACAGAGACCGGGCAGCCCGCAGTGATACACGCAGCGGATACAGAGACCGGGCAGCCCGCAGTGATACACGCAGCGGATACAGAGACCGGGCAGCCCGCAGTGATACACGCAGCGGATACAGACCGGGCAGCCCGCAGTGATACACGCAGCGGATACAGAGACCGGGCAGCCTGCAGTGATATACGCAGCGGATACAGAGACCGGGCAGCCCGCAGTGATACACGCAGCGGATACAGAGACCGGGCAGCCCGCAGTGATATACGCAGCGGGTACAGACCGGACAGCCCGCAGTGATACACGCAGCGGATACAGAGACCGGGCAGCCCGCAGTGATACACGCAGCGGATACAGAGACCGGGCAGCCCGCAGTGATACACGCAGCGGATACAGACCGGGCAGCCCGCAGTGATATACGCAGCGGATACAGAGACCGGGCAGCCCGCAGTGATACACGCAGTGGATACAGACCGGGCAGCCCGCAGTCATATACGCAGTGGATACAGACCGGGCAGCCCGCAGTGATACACGCAGCGGATACAGACCGGGCAGCCCGCAGTGATACACGCAGCGGATACAGACCGGGCAGCCCGCAGTGATACACGCAGCGGATACAGACCGGGCAGCCCGCAGTGATACACGCAGCGGATACAGAGACCGGGCAGCCCGCAGTGATATACGCAGCGGATACAGAGACCGGGCAGCCCGCAGTGATATACGCAGCGGATACAGAGACCGGGCAGCCCGCAGTGATACACGCAGCGGATACAGACCGGGCAGCCCGCAGTGATACACGCAGCGGATACAGAGACCGGGCAGCCCGCAGTGATACACGCAGCGGATACAGAGACCGGGCAGCCCGCAGTGATAGACGCAGCGGATACAGAGACCGGGCAGCCCGCAGTGATACACGCAGCGGATACAGACCGGGCAGCCCGCAGTGATACACGCAGCGGATACAGAGACCGGGCAGCCCGCAGTGATACACGCAGCGGATACAGAGACCGGGCAGCCCGCAGTGATACACGCAGCGGATACAGACCGGGCAGCCCGCAGTGATACACGCAGCGGATACAGAGACCGGGCAGCCCGCAGTGATACACGCAGAGGATACAGACCGGGCAGCCCGCAGTGATACACGCAGCGGATACAGAGACCGGGCAGCCCGCAGTGATACACGCAGCGGATACAGAGACCGGGCAGCCCGCAGTGATACACGCAGCGGATACAGAGACCGGGCAGCCCGCAGTGATATACGCAGCGGGTACAGACCGGACAGCCCGCAGTGATACACGCAGCGGATACAGAGACCGGGCAGCCCGCAGTGATACACGCAGCGGATACAGAGACCGGGCAGCCCGCAGTGATATACGCAGCGGATACAGAGACCGGGCAGCCCGCAGTGATACACGCAGCGGATACAGACCGGGCAGCCCGCAGTGATACACGCAGCGGATACAGACCGGGCAGCCCGCAGTGATACACGCAGCGGATACAGACCGGGCAGCCCGCAGTGATATACGCAGCAGATACAGACCGGGCAGCCCGCAGTGATACACGCAGCGGATACAGACCGGGCAGCCCGCAGTGATATACGCAGTGGATACAGACCGGGCAGCCCGCAGTCATATACGCAGTGGATACAGACCGGGCAGCCCGCAGTGATACACGCAGTGGATACAGACCGGGCAGCTCGCAGTCATATACGCAGTGGATACAGACCGGGCAGCCCGCAGTGATACACGCAGCGGATACAGACCGGGCAGCCCGCAGTGATACACGCAGCGGATACAGACCGGGCAGCCCGCAGTGATACACGCAGCGGATACAGACCGGGCAGCCCGCAGTGATACACGCAGCGGATACAGAGACCGGGCAGCCCGCAGTGATACACGCAGCGGATACAGAGACTGGGCAGCCCGCAGTGATATACGCAGCGGATACAGAGACCGGGCAGCCCGCAGTGATACACGCAGCGGATACAGACCGGGCAGCCCGCAGTGATACACGCAGCGGATACAGACCGGGCAGCCCGCAGTGATACACGCAGCGGATACAGAGACCGGGCAGCCCGCAGTGATACACGCAGCGGATACAGAGACCGGGCAGCCCGCAGTGATAGACGCAGCGGATACAGAGACCGGGCAGCCCGCAGTGATACACGCAGCGGATACAGACCGGGCAGCCCGCAGTGATACACGCAGCGGATACAGAGACCGGGCAGCCCGCAGTGATACACGCAGCGGATACAGAGACCGGGCAGCCCGCAGTGATACACGCAGCGGATACAGACCGGGCAGCCCGCAGTGATACACGCAGCGGATACAGAGACCGGGCAGCCCGCAGTGATACACGCAGCGGATACAGACTGGGCAGCCCGCAGTGATACACGCAGCGGATACAGAGACCGGGCAGCCCGCAGTGATACACGCAGAGGATACAGACCGGGCAGCCCGCAGTGATACACGCAGCGGATACAGAGACCGGGCAGCCCGCAGTGATACACGCAGCGGATACAGAGACCGGGCAGCCCGCAGTGATACACGCAGCGGATACAGACCGGGCAGCCCGCAGTGATACACGCAGTGGATACAGAGACCGGGCAGCCCGCAGTGATACACGCAGCGGATACAGAGACCGGGAAGCCCGCAGTGATACACGCAGCGGATACAGAGACCGGGCAGCCCGCAGTGATATACGCAGCGGATACAGAGACCGGGCAGCCCGCAGTGATACACGCAGCGGATACAGAGACCGGGCAGCCCGCAGTGATATACGCAGCGGATACAGAGACCGGGCAGCCCGCAGTGATACACGCAGCGGATACAGAGACCGGGCAGCCCGCAGTGATACACGCAGCGGATACAGACCGGGCAGCCCGCAGTGATATACGCAGCGGATACAGAGACCGGGCAGCCCGCAGTGATACACGCAGCGGATACAGACCGGGCAGCCCGCAGTGATACACGCAGCGGATACAGACCGGGCAGCCCGCAGTGATACACGCAGCGGATACAGACCGGGCAGCCCGCAGTGATATACGCAGCGGATACAGACCGGGCAGCCCGCAGTGATACACGCAGCGGATACAGACCGGGCAGCCCGCAGTGATATACGCAGTGGATACAGACCGGGCAGCCCGCAGTCATATACGCAGTGGATACAGACCGGGCAGCCCGCAGTGATACACGCAGCGGATACAGACCGGGCAGCCCGCAGTGATACACGCAGCGGATACAGAGACCGGGCAGCCCGCAGTGATACACGCAGCGGATACAGAGACCGGGCAGCCCACAGTGATACACGCAGCGGATACAGAGACCGGGCAGCCCGCAGTGATACACGCAGCGGATACAGAGACCGGGCAGCCCGCAGTGATACACGCAGCGGATACAGACCGGGCAGCCCGCAGTGATACACGCAGCGGATACAGACCGGGCAGCCCGCAGTGATACACGCAGCGGATACAGAGACCGGGCAGCCCGCAGTGATATACGCAGCGGATACAGAGACCGGGCAGCCCGCAGTGATACACGCAGCGGATACAGAGACCGGGCAGCCCGCAGTGATACACGCAGCGGATACAGACCGGGCAGCCCGCAGTGATACACGCAGCGGATACAGAGACCGGGCAGCCCGCAGTGATACACGCAGCGGATACAGAGACCGGGCAGCCCGCAGTGATACACGCAGCGGATACAGACCGGGCAGCCCGCAGTGATATACGCAGCGGATACAGAGACCGGGCAGCCCGCAGTGATACACGCAGCGGATACAGAGACCGGGCAGCCCGCAGTGATACACGCAGCGGATACAGACCGGGCAGCCCGCAGTGATACACGCAGCGGATACAGAGACCGGGCAGCCCGCAGTGATACACGCAGCGGATACAGAGACCGGGCAGCCCGCAGTGATACACGCAGCGGATACAGAGACCGGGCAGCCCGCAGTGATACACGCAGCGGATACAGACCGGGCAGCCCGCAGTGATACACGCAGCGGATACAGAGACCGGGCAGCACGCAGTGATACACGCAGCGGATACAGACCGGGCAGCCCGCAGTGATACACGCAGCGGATACAGAGACCGGGCAGCCCGCAGTGATACACGCAGAGGATACAGACCGGGCAGCCCGCAGTGATACACGCAGCGGATACAGAGACCGGGCAGCCCGCAGTGATACACGCAGCGGATACAGAGACCGGGCAGCCCGCAGTGATACACGCAGCGGATACAGACCGGGCAGCCCGCAGTGATACACGCAGCGGATACAGAGACCGGGCAGCCCGCAGTGATACACGCAGCGGATACAGAGACCGGGAAGCCCGCAGTGATACACGCAGCGGATACAGAGACCGGGCAGCCCGCAGTGATACACGCAGCGGATACAGAGACCAGGCAGCCCGCAGTGATATACGCAGCGGGTACAGACCGGACAGCCCGCAGTGATACACGCAGCGGATACAGAGACCGGGCAGCCCGCAGTGATACACGCAGCGGATACAGACCGGGCAGCCCGCAGTGATATACGCAGCGGATACAGAGACCGGGCAGCCCGCAGTGATACACGCAGCGTATACAGACCGGGCAGCCCGCAGTGATACACGCAGCGGATACAGACCGGGCAGCCCGCAGTGATACACGCAGCGGATACAGACCGGGCAGCCCGCAGTGATATACGCAGCGGATACAGACCGGGCAGCCCGCAGTGATACACGCAGCGGATACAGACCGGGCAGCCCGCAGTGATACACGCAGCGGATACAGACCGGGCAGCCCGCAGTGATACAAGCAGCAGATACAGAGACCGGGCAGCCCGCAGTGATACACGCAGCGGATACAGAGACCGGGCAGCCCGCAGTGATACACGCAGCGGATACAGAGACCGGGCAGCCCGCAGTGATACACGCAGCGGATACAGAGACCGGGCAGCCCACAGTGATACACGCAGCGGATACAGACCGGGCAGCCCGCAGTGAAACACGCAGCGGATACAGAGACCGGGCAGCCCGCAGTGATACACGCAGCGGATACAGACCGGGCAGCCCGCAGTGATACACGCAGCGGATACAGAGACCGGGCAGCCCGCAGTGATATACGCAGCGGATACAGAGACCGGGCAGCCCGCAGTGATATACGCAGCGGGTACAGACCGGGCAGCCCGCAGTGATACACGCAGCGGATACAGAGACCGGGCAGCCCGCAGTGATATACGCAGCGGATACAGACCGGGCAGCCCGCAGTGATACACGCAGCGGATACAGACCGGGCAGCCCGCAGTAATACACGCAGCGGATACAGAGACCGGGCAGCCCGCAGTAATACACGCAGAGGATACAGACCGGGCAGCCCGCAGTGATACACGCAGCGGATACAGAGACCGGGCAGCCCGCAGTGATACACGCAGCGGATACAGAGACCGGGCAGCCCGCAGTGATACACGCAGCGGATACAGACCGGGCAGCCCGCAGTGATACACGCAGCGGATACAGAGACCGGGCAGCCCGCAGTGATACACGCAGCGGATACAGAGACCGGGCAGCCCGCAGTGATACACGCAGCGGATACAGAGACCGGGCAGCCCGCAGTGATACACGCAGCGGATACAGAGACCGGGCAGCCCGCAGTGATATACGCAGCGGGTACAGACCGGACAGCCCGCAGTGATACACGCAGCGGATACAGAGACCGGGCAGCCCGCAGTGATACACGCAGCGGATACAGAGACCGGGCAGCCCGCAGTGATACACGCAGCGGATACAGACCGGGCAGCCCGCAGTGATACACGCAGCGGATACAGAGACCGGGCAGCCCGCAGTGATACACGCAGCGGATACAGACTGGGCAGCCCGCAGTGATACACGCAGCGGATACAGACCGGGCAGCCCGCAGTGATATACGCAGCGGATACAGACCAGACAGCCCGCAGTGATACACGCAGCGGATACAGAAACCGGGCAGCCCGAAGTGATACACGCAGCGGATACAGAGACCGGGCAGCCCGCAGTGATATACGCAGCGGATACAGAGACCGGGCAGCCCGCAGTGATACACGCAGTGGATACAGACCGGGCAGCCCGCAGTCATATACGCAGTGGATACAGACCGGGCAGCCCGCAGTGATACACGCAGCGGATACAGACCGGGCAGCCCGCAGTGATACACGCAGCGGATACAGACCGGGCAGCCCGCAGTGATACACGCAGCGGATACAGACCGGGCAGCCCGCAGTGATACACGCAGCGGATACAGAGACCGGGCAGCCCGCAGTGATACACGCAGCGGATACAGACCGGGCAGCCCGCAGTGATACACGCAGCGGATACAGAGACCGGGCAGCCCGCAGTGATACACGCAGCGGATACAGAGACCGGGCAGCCCGCAGTGATACACGCAGCGGATACAGAGACCGGGCAGCCCGCAGTGATATACGCAGCGGATACAGAGACCGGGCAGCCCGCAGTGATACACGCAGCGGATACAGACCGGGCAGCCCGCAGTGATACACGCAGCGGATACAGAGACCGGGCAGCCCGCAGTGATACACGCAGCGGATACAGAGACCGGGCAGCCCGCAGTGATAGACGCAGCGGATACAGAGACCGGGCAGCCCGCAGTGATACACGCAGCGGATACAGACCGGGCAGCCCGCAGTGATACACGCAGCGGATACAGAGACCGGGCAGCCCGCAGTGATACACGCAGCGGATACAGAGACCGGGCAGCCCGCAGTGATACACGCAGCGGATACAGACCGGGCAGCCCGCAGTGATACACGCAGCGGATACAGAGACCGGGCAGCCCGCAGTGATACACGCAGCGGATACAGACCGGGCAGCCCGCAGTGATACACGCAGCGGATACAGAGACCGGGCAGCCCGCAGTGATACACGCAGAGGATACAGACCGGGCAGCCCGCAGTGATACACGCAGCGGATACAGAGACCGGGCAGCCCGCAGTGATACACGCAGCGGATACAGAGACCGGGCAGCCCGCAGTGATACACGCAGCGGATACAGAGACCGGGCAGCCCGCAGTGATACACGCAGCGGATACAGACCGGGCAGCCCGCAGTAATACACGCAGCGGATACAGAGACCGGGCAGCCCGCAGTAATACACGCAGAGGATACAGACCGGGCAGCCCGCAGTGATACACGCAGCGGATACAGAGACCGGGCAGCCCGCAGTGATACACGCAGCGGATACAGAGACCGGGCAGCCCGCAGTGATACACGCAGCGGATACAGACCGGGCAGCCCGCAGTGATACACGCAGCGGATACAGAGACCGGGCAGCCCGCAGTGATACACGCAGCGGATACAGAGACCGGGCAGCCCGCAGTGATACACGCAGCGGATACAGAGACCGGGCAGCCCGCAGTGATACACGCAGCGGATACAGAGACCGGGCAGCCCGCAGTGATATACGCAGCGGGTACAGACCGGACAGCCCGCAGTGATACACGCAGCGGATACAGAGACCGGGCAGCCCGCAGTGATACACGCAGCGGATACAGAGACCGGGCAGCCCGCAGTGATACACGCAGCGGATACAGACCGGGCAGCCCGCAGTGATATACGCAGCGGATACAGAGACCGGGCAGCCCGCAGTGATACACGCAGCGGATACAGACTGGGCAGCCCGCAGTGATACACGCAGCGGATACAGACCGGGCAGCCCGCAGTGATATACGCAGCGGATACAGACCAGACAGCCCGCAGTGATACACGCAGCGGATACAGAAACCGGGCAGCCCGAAGTGATACACGCAGCGGATACAGAGACCGGGCAGCCCGCAGTGATATACGCAGCGGATACAGAGACCGGGCAGCCCGCAGTGATACACGCAGTGGATACAGACCGGGCAGCCCGCAGTCATATACGCAGTGGATACAGACCGGGCAGCCCGCAGTGATACACGCAGCGGATACAGACCGGGCAGCCCGCAGTGATACACGCAGCGGATACAGACCGGGCAGCCCGCAGTGATACACGCAGCGGATACAGACCGGGCAGCCCGCAGTGATACACGCAGCGGATACAGAGACCGGGCAGCCCGCAGTGATACACGCAGCGGATACAGACCGGGCAGCCCGCAGTGATACACGCAGCGGATACAGAGACCGGGCAGCCCGCAGTGATACACGCAGCGGATACAGAGACCGGGCAGCCCGCAGTGATACACGCAGCGGATACAGAGACCGGGCAGCCCGCAGTGATATACGCAGCGGATACAGAGACCGGGCAGCCCGCAGTGATACACGCAGCGGATACAGACCGGGCAGCCCGCAGTGATACACGCAGCGGATACAGAGACCGGGCAGCCCGCAGTGATACACGCAGCGGATACAGAGACCGGGCAGCCCGCAGTGATAGACGCAGCGGATACAGAGACCGGGCAGCCCGCAGTGATACACGCAGCGGATACAGACCGGGCAGCCCGCAGTGATACACGCAGCGGATACAGAGACCGGGCAGCCCGCAGTGATACACGCAGCGGATACAGAGACCGGGCAGCCCGCAGTGATACACGCAGCGGATACAGACCGGGCAGCCCGCAGTGATACACGCAGCGGATACAGAGACCGGGCAGCCCGCAGTGATACACGCAGCGGATACAGACCGGGCAGCCCGCAGTGATACACGCAGCGGATACAGAGACCGGGCAGCCCGCAGTGATACACGCAGAGGATACAGACCGGGCAGCCCGCAGTGATACACGCAGCGGATACAGAGACCGGGCAGCCCGCAGTGATACACGCAGCGGATACAGAGACCGGGCAGCCCGCAGTGATACACGCAGCGGATACAGAGACCGGGCAGCCCGCAGTGATATACAGTACGCAGCGGATACAGACCGGGCAGCCCGCAGTGATACACGCAGCGGATACAGAGACCGGGCAGCCCGCAGTGATACACGCAGCGGATACAGAGACCGGGCAGCCCGCAGTGATACACGCAGCGGATACAGACCGGGCAGCCCGCAGTGATACACGCAGCGGATACAGACCGGGCAGCCCGCAGTGATACACGCAGCGGATACAGACCGGGCAGCCCGCAGTGATATACGCAGCGGATACAGACCGGGCAGCCCGCAGTGATACACGCAGCGGATACAGACCGGGCAGCCCGCAGTGATATACGCAGTGGATACAGACCGGGCAGCCCGCAGTCATATACGCAGTGGATACAGACCGGGCAGCCCGCAGTGATACACGCAGCGGATACAGACCGGGCAGCCCGCAGTGATACACGCAGCGGATACAGACCGGGCAGCCCGCAGTGATACACGCAGCGGATACAGAGACCGGGCAGCCCGCAGTGATACACGCAGCGGATACAGAGACCGGGCAGCCCACAGTGATACACGCAGCGGATACAGAGACCGGGCAGCCTGCAGTGATACACGCAGCGGATACAGAGACCGGGCAGCCCGCAGTGATACACGCAGCGGATACAGACCGGGCAGCCCGCAGTGATACACGCAGCGGATACAGACCGGGCAGCCCGCAGTGATACACGCAGCGGATACAGAGACCGGGCAGCCCGCAGTGATATACGCAGCGGATACAGAGACCGGGCAGCCCGCAGTGATACACGCAGCGGATACAGAGACCGGGCAGCCCGCAGTGATACACGCAGCGGATACAGACCAGGCAGCCCGCAGTGATATACGCAGCGGATACAGAGACCGGGCAGCCCGCAGTGATACACGCAGCGGATACAGAGACCGGGCAGCCCGCAGTGATACACGCAGCGGATACAGACCGGGCAGCCCGCAGTGATACACGCAGCGGATACAGAGACCGGGCAGCCCGCAGTGATACACGCAGCGGATACAGACCGGGCAGCCCGCAGTGATACACGCAGCGGATACAGACCGGGAAGCCCGCAGTGATACACGCAGCATATACAGACCGGGCAGCCCGCAGTGATATACGCAGCGGATACAGACCGGGCAGCCCGCAGTGATACACGCAGCGGACACAGACCGGGCAGCCCGCAGTGATACACGCAGCGGATACAGACCGGGCAGCCCGCAGTGATACACGCAGCGGATACAGAGACCGGGCAGCCCGCAGTGATACACGCAGCGGATACAGAGACCGGGCAGCCCGCAGTGATACACGCAGCGGATACAGAGACCGGGCAGCCCGCAGTGATACACGCAGCGGATACAGACCGGGCAGCCCGCAGTGATATATGCAGCGGATACAGACCGGGCAGCCCGCAGTGATACACGCAGCGGATACAGAGACCGGGCAGCCCGCAGTGATACACGCAGCGGATACAGAGATCGGGCAGCCCGCAGTGATACACGCAGCGCATACAGAGACCGGGCAGCCCGCAGTGATACACGCAGCGGATACAGAGACCGGGCAGCCCGCAGTGATACACGCAGCGGATACAGACCGGGCAGCCCGCAGTGATACACGCAGCGGATACACAGACCGGGCAGCCCGCAGTGATATACGCAGCGGATACAGACCGGGCAGCCCGCAGTGATACACGCAGCGGATACAGACCGGGCAGCCCGCAGTGATACACGCAGCGGATACAGACCGGGCAGCCCGCAGTGATACACGCAGCGGATACAGAGACCGGGCAGCCCGCAGTGATATACGCAGCGGATACAGACCGGGCAGCCCGCAGTGATACACGCAGCGGATACAGACCGGGCAGCCCGCAGTGATATACGCAGTGGATACAGACCGGGCAGCCCGCAGTCATATACGCAGTGGATACAGACCGGGCAGCCCGCAGTGATACACGCAGCGGATACAGACCGGGCAGCCCGCAGTGATACACGCAGCGGATACAGACCGGGCAGCCCGCACTGATACACGCAGCGGATACAGAGACCGGGCAGCCCGCAGTGATACACGCAGCGGATACAGAGACCGGGCAGCCCGCAGTGATAAACGCAGCGGATACAGAGACCGGGCAGCCCGCAGTGATATACGCAGCGGATACAGAGACCGGGCAGCCCGCAGTGATACACGCAGCGGATACAGAGACCGGGCAGCCCGCAGTGATACACGCAGCGGATACAGACCAGGCAGCCCGCAGTGATATACGCAGCGGATACAGAGACCGGGCAGCCCGCAGTGATACACGCAGCGGATACAGAGACCGGGCAGCCCGCAGTGATACACGCAGCGGATACAGACCGGGCAGCCCGCAGTGATACACGCAGCAGATACAGACCGGGCAGCCCGCAGTGATATACGCAGCGGATACAGACCTGGCAGCCCGCAGTGATACACGCAGCGGACACAGACCGGGCAGCCCGCAGTGATACACGCAGCGGATACAGACCGGACAGCCCGCAGTGATACACGCAGCGGATACAGAGACCGGGCAGCCCGCAGTGATACACGCAGCGGATACAGAGACCGGGCAGCCCGCAGTGATACACGCAGCGGATACAGAGACCGGGCAGCCCGCAGTGATACACGCAGCGGATACAGACCGGGCAGCCCGCAGTGATACACGCAGCGGATACAGACCGGGCAGCCCGCAGTGATACACGCAGCGGATACAGACCGGGCAGCCCGCAGTGATATATGCAGCGGATACAGACCGGGCAGCCCGCAGTGATACACGCAGCGGATACAGAGACCTGGCAGCCCGCAGTGATACACGCAGCGGATACAGACCGGGCAGCCCGCAGTGATATACGCAGCGGATACAGAGACCGGGCAGCCCGCAGTGATACACGCAGCGGATACAGAGACCGGGCAGCCCGCAGTGATACACGCAGCGGATACAGAGACCGGGCAGCCCGCAGTGATACACACAGCGGATACAGAGATCGGGCAGCCCGCAGTGATACACGCAGCGCATACAGAGACCGGGCAGCCCGCAGTGATACACGCAGCGGATACAGAGACCGGGCAGCCCGCAGTGATACACGCAGCGGATACAGACCGGGCAGCCCGCAGTGATACACGCAGCGCATACAGAGACCGGGCAGCCCGCAGTGATATACGCAGCGGATACAGACCGGGCAGCCCGCAGTGATACACGCAGCGGATACAGACCGGGCAGCCCGCAGTGATACACGCAGCGGATACAGAGACCGGGCAGCCCGCAGTGATACACGCAGAGGATACAGACCGGGCAGCCCGCAGTGATACACGCAGCGGATACAGAGACCGGGCAGCCCGCAGTGATACACGCAGCGGATACAGAGACCGGGCAGCCCGCAGTGATACACGCAGCGGATACAGACCGGGCAGCCCGCAGTGATACACGCAGCGGATACAGACCGGGCAGCCCGCAGTGATATACGCAGCGGATACAGAGACCGGGCAGCCCGCAGTGATACACGCAGCGGATACAGAGACCGGGCAGCCCGCAGTGATACACGCAGCGGATACAGACCAGGCAGCCCGCAGTGATATACGCAGCGGATACAGAGACCGGGCAGCCCGCAGTGATACACGCAGCGGATACAGAGACCGGGCAGCCCGCAGTGATACACGCAGCGGATACAGACCGGGCAGCCCGCAGTGATACACGCAGCAGATACAGACCGGGCAGCCCGCAGTGATATACGCAGCGGATACAGACCTGGCAGCCCGCAGTGATACACGCAGCGGACACAGACCGGGCAGCCCGCAGTGATACACGCAGCGGATACAGACCGGGCAGCCCGCAGTGATACACGCAGCGGATACAGAGACCGGGCAGCCCGCAGTGATACACGCAGTGGATACAGAGACCGGGCAGCCCGCAGTGATACACGCAGCGGATACAGAGACCGGGCAGCCCGCAGTGATACACGCAGCGGATACAGACCGGGCAGCCCGCAGTGATACACGCAGCGGATACAGACCGGGCAGCCCGCAGTGATACACGCAGCGGATACAGACCGGGCAGCCCGCAGTGATATATGCAGCGGATACAGACCGGGCAGCCCGCAGTGATACACGCAGCGGATACAGAGACCTGGCAGCCCGCAGTGATACACGCAGCGGATACAGACCGGGCAGCCCGCAGTGATATACGCAGCGGATACAGAGACCGGGCAGCCCGCAGTGATACACGCAGCGGATACAGAGACCGGGCAGCCTGCAGTGATACACGCACCGGATACAGAGATCGGGCAGCCCGCAGTGATACACGCAGCGCATACAGAGACCAGGCAGCCCGCAGTGATACACGCAGCGGATACAGACCGGGCAGCCCGCAGTGATACACGCAGCGCATACAGAGACCGGGCAGCCTGCAGTGATATACGCAGCGGATACAGACCGGGCAGCCCGCAGTGATACACGCAGCGGATACAGACCGGGCAGCCCGCAGTGATATACGCAGCGGATACAGACCGGGCAGCCCGCAGTGATACACGCAGCGGATACACAGACCGGGCAGCCCGCAGTGATATACGCAGCGGATACAGACCGGGCAGCCCGCAGTGATACACGCAGCGGATACAGACCGGGCAGCCCGCAGTGATATACGCAGCGGATACAGACCGGGCAGCCCGCAGTGATACACGCAGCGGATACACAGACCGGGCAGCCCGCAGTGATATACGCAGCGGATACAGACCGGGCAGCCCGCAGTAATACACGCAGAGGATACAGACCGGGCAGCCCGCAGTGATACACGCAGCGGATACAGAGACCGGGCAGCCCGCAGTGATACACGCAGCGGATACAGAGACCGGGCAGCCCGCAGTGATACACGCAGCGGATACAGACCGGGCAGCCCGCAGTGATACACGCAGCGGATACAGAGACCGGGCAGCCCGCAGTGATACACGCAGCGGATACAGAGACCGGGCAGCCCGCAGTGATACACGCAGCGGATACAGAGACCGGGCAGCCCGCAGTGATACACGCAGCGGATACAGAGACCGGGCAGCCCGCAGTGATATACGCAGCGGGTACAGACCGGACAGCCCGCAGTGATACACGCAGCGGATACAGAGACCGGGCAGCCCGCAGTGATACACGCAGCGGATACAGAGACCGGGCAGTCCGCAGTGATACACGCAGCGGATACAGACCGGGCAGCCCGCAGTGATATACGCAGCGGATACAGAGACCGGGCAGCCCGCAGTGATACACGCAGTGGATACAGACCGGGCAGCCCGCAGTCATATACGCAGTGGATACAGACCGGGCAGCCCGCAGTGATACACGCAGCGGATACAGACCGGGCAGCCCGCAGTGATACACGCAGCGGATACAGACCGGGCAGCCCGCAGTGATACACGCAGCGGATACAGACCGGGCAGCCCGCAGTGATACACGCAGCGGATACAGAGACCGGGCAGCCCGCAGTGATACACGCAGCGGATACAGAGACCGGGCAGCCCGCAGTGATACACGCAGCGGATACAGAGACCGGGCAGCCCGCAGTGATATACGCAGCGGATACAGAGACCGGGCAGCCCGCAGTGATACACGCAGCGGATACAGACCGGGCAGCCCGCAGTGATACACGCAGCGGATACAGAGACCAGGCAGCCCGCAGTGATACACGCAGCGGATACAGAGACCGGGCAGCCCGCAGTGATACACGCAGCGGATACAGACCGGGCAGCCCGCAGTGATACACGCAGCGGATACAGACCGGGCAGCCCGCAGTGATACACGCAGCGGATACAGAGACCGGGCAGCCCGCAGTGATACACGCAGCGGATACAGAGACCGGGCAGCCCGCAGTGATACACGCAGCGGATACAGAGACCGGGCAGCCCGCAGTGATATACGCAGCGGATACAGAGACCGGGCAGCCCGCAGTGATACACGCAGCGGATACAGACCGGGCAGCCCGCAGTGATACACGCAGCGGATACAGAGACCAGGCAGCCCGCAGTGATACACGCAGCGGATACAGAGACCGGGCAGCCCGCAGTGATAGACGCAGCGGATACAGAGACCGGGCAGCCCGCAGTGATACACGCAGCGGATACAGACCGGGCAGCCCGCAGTGATACACGCAGCGGATACAGAGACCGGGCAGCCCGTAGTGATACACGCAGCGGATACAGAGACCGGGCAGCCCGCAGTGATACACGCAGCGGATACAGACCGGGCAGCCCGCAGTGATACACGCAGCGGATACAGAGACCGGGCAGCCCGCAGTGATACACGCAGCGGATACAGACCGGGCAGCCCGCAGTGATACACGCAGCGGATACAGACCGGGCAGCCCGCAGTGATACACGCAGCGGATACAGAGACCGGGCAGCCCGCAGTGATACACGCAGAGGATACAGACCGGGCAGCCCGCAGTGATACACGCAGCGGATACAGAGACCGGGCAGCCCGCAGTGATACACGCAGCGGATACAGAGACCGGGCAGCCCGCAGTGATACACGCAGCGGATACAGAGACCGTGCAGCCCGCAGTGATATACGCAGCGGGTACAGACCGGACAGCCCGCAGTGATACACGCAGCGGATACAGAGACCGGGCAGCCCGCAGTGATACACGCAGCGGATACAGAGACCGGGCAGCCCGCAGTGATATACGCAGCGGATACAGAGACCGGGCAGCCCGCAGTGATACACGCAGCGGATACAGACCGGGCAGCCCGCAGTGATACACGCAGCGGATACAGACCGGGCAGCCCGCAGTGATACACGCAGCGGATACAGACCGGGCAGCCCGCAGTGATTTACGCAGCGGATACAGACCGGGCAGCCCGCAGTGATACACGCAGCGGATACAGACCGGGCAGCCCGCAGTGATATACGCAGTGGAGTCAGACCGGGCAGCCCGCAGTCATATACGCAGTGGATACAGACCGGGCAGCCCGCAGTGATACACGCAGCGGATACAGACCGGGCAGCCCGCAGTGATACACGCAGCGGATACAGACCGGGCAGCCCGCAGTGATACACGCAGCGGATACAGAGACCGGGCAGCCCGCAGTGATACACGCAGCGGATACAGAGACCGGGCAGCCCACAGTGATACACGCAGCGGATACAGAGACCGGGCAGCCCGCAGTGATACACGCAGCGGATACAGAGACCGGGCAGCCCGCAGTGATACACGCAGCGGATACAGAGACCGGGCAGCCCGCAGTGATACACGCAGCGGATACAGACCGGGCAGCCCGCAGTGATACACGCAGCGGATACAGACCGGGCAGCCCGCAGTGATACACGCAGCGGATACAGAGACCGGGCAGCCCGCAGTGATATACGCAGCGGATACAGAGACCGGGCAGCCCGCAGTGATACACGCAGCGGATACAGAGACCGGGCAGCCCGCAGTGATACACGCAGCGGATACAGACCAGGCAGCCCGCAGTGATATACGCAGCGGATACAGAGACCGGGCAGCCCGCAGTGATACACGCAGCGGATACAGAGACCGGGCAGCCCGCAGTGATACACGCAGCGGATACAGACCGGGCAGCCCGCAGTGATACACGCAGCGGATACAGAGACCGGGCAGCCCGCAGTGATACACGCAGCGGATACAGACCGGGCAGCCCGCAGTGATACACGCAGCGGATACAGACCGGGCAGCCCGCAGTGATACACGCAGCAGATACAGACCGGGCAGCCCGCAGTGATATACGCAGCGGATACAGACCGGGCAGCCCGCAGTGATACACGCAGCGGACACAGACCGGGCAGCCCGCAGTGATACACGCAGCGGATACAGACCGGGCAGCCCGCAGTGATACACGCAGCGGATACAGACCGGGCAGCCCGCAGTGATACACGCAGCGGATACAGAGACCGGGCAGCCCGCAGTGATACACGCAGCGGATACAGAGACCGGGCAGCCTGCAGTGATACACGCAGCGGATACAGAGACCGGGCAGCCCGCAGTGATATACGCAGTGGATACAGAGACCGGGCAGCCTGCAGTGATACACGCAGCGGATACAGACCGGGCAGCCCGCAGTGATACACGCAGCGGATACAGAGACCGGGCAGCCTGCAGTGATACACGCAGCGGATACAGACCGGGCAGCCCGCAGTGATACACGCAGCGGATACAGACCGGGCAGCCCGCAGTGATACACGCAGCGGATACAGACCGGGCAGCCCGCAGTGATATATGCAGCGGATACAGACCGGGCAGCCCGCAGTGATACACGCAGCGGATACAGAGACCTGGCAGCCCGCAGTGATACACGCAGCGGATACAGACCGGGCAGCCCGCAGTGATACACGCAGCGGATACAGACCGGGCAGCCCGCAGTGATACACGCAGCGGATACAGACCGGGCAGCCCGCAGTGATACACGCAGCGGATACAGAGACCGGGCAGCCCGCAGTGATATACGCAGCGGATACAGAGACCGGGCAGCCCGCAGTGATACACGCAGCGGATACAGAGACCGGGCAGCCCGCAGTGATACACGCAGCGGATACAGAGATCGGGCAGCCCGCAGTGATACACGCAGCGCATACAGAGACCGGGCAGCCCGCAGTGATACACGCAGCGGATACAGAGACCGGGCAGCCCGCAGTGATACACGCAGCGGATACAGACCGGGCAGCCCGCAGTGATACACGCAGCGGATACACAGACCGGGCAGCCCGCAGTGATATACGCAGCGGATACAGACCGGGCAGCCCGCAGTGATACACGCAGCGGATACAGACCGGGCAGCCCGCAGTGATACACGCAGCGGATACAGACCGGGCAGCCCGCAGTGATATACGCAGCGGATACAGACCGGGCAGCCCGCAGTGATACACGCAGCGGATACAGACCGGGCAGCCCGCAGTGATATACGCAGTGGATACAGACCGGGCAGCCCGCAGTCATATACGCAGTGGATACAGACCGGGCAGCCCGCAGTGATACACGCAGCGGATACAGACCGGGCAGCCCGCAGTGATACACGCAGCGGATACAGACCGGGCAGCCCGCAGTGATACACGCAGCGGATACAGAGACCGGGCAGCCCGCAGTGATACACGCAGCGGATACAGAGACCGGGCAGCCCGCAGTGATACACGCAGCGGATACAGACCGGGCAGCCCGCAGTGATACACGCAGCGGATACAGAGACCGGGCAGCCCGCAGTGATACACGCAGCGGATACAGAGACCGGGCAGCCCGCAGTGATACACGCAGCGGATACAGACCGGGCAGCCCGCAGTGATACACGCAGCGGATACAGACCGGGCAGCCCGCAGTGATACACGCAGCGGATACAGAAACCGGGCAGCCCGCAGTGATATACGCAGCGGATACAGAGACCGGGCAGCCCGCAGTGATACACGCAGCGGATACAGAGACCGGGCAGCCCGCAGTGATACACGCAGCGGATACAGACCAGGCAGCCCGCAGTGATATACGCAGCGGATACAGAGACCGGGCAGCCCGCAGTGATACACGCAGCGGATACAGAGACCGGGCAGCCCGCAGTGATACACGCAGCGGATACAGAGACCGGGCAGCCCGCAGTGATACACGCAGCGGATACAGACCGGGCAGCCCGCAGTGATATACGCAGCGGATACAGACCGGGCAGCCCGCAGTGATACACGCAGCGGATACAGACCGGGCAGCCCGCAGTGATACACGCAGTGGATACAGAGACCGGGCAGCCCGCAGTGATACACGCAGCGGATACAGACCGGGCAGCCCGCAGTGATATACGCAGCGGATACAGACCGGGCAGCCCGCAGTGATACACGCAGCGGATACAGAGACCGGGCAGCCCGCAGTGATACACGCAGCGGATACAGAGACCGGGCAGCCCGCAGTGATACACGCAGCGGATACAGAGACCGGGCAGCCCGCAGTGATACACGCAGCGGATACAGAGACCGGGCAGCCCGCAGTGATACACGCAGCGGATACAGAGACCGGGCAGCCCGCAGTGATACACGCAGCGGATACAGACCGGGCAGCCCGCAGTGATACACGCAGCGGATACAGACCGGGCAGCCCGCAGTGATATATGCAGCGGATACAGACCGGGCAGCCCGCAGTGATACACGCAGCGGATACAGAGACCGGGCAGCCCGCAGTGATACACGCAGCGGATACAGACCGGGCAGCCCGCAGTGATACACGCAGCGGATACAGACCTGGCAGCCCGCAGTGATACACGCAGCGGATACAGACCGGGCAGCCCGCAGTGATATACGCAGCGGATACAGAGACCGGGCAGCCCGCAGTGATACACGCAGCGGATACAGAGACCGGGCAGCCCGCAGTGATACACGCAGCGGATACAGAGACCGGGCAGCCCGCAGTGATACACGCAGCGCATACAGAGACCGGGCAGCCCGCAGTGATACACGCAGCGGATACAGAGACCGGGCAGCCCGCAGTGATACACGCAGCGGATACAGACCGGGCAGCCCGCAGTGATACACGCAGCGGATACAGACCGGGCAGCCCGCAGTGATATACGCAGCGGATACAGACCGGGCAGCCCGCAGTGATACACGCAGCGGATACACAGACCGGGCAGCCCGCAGTGATATACGCAGCGGATACAGACCGGGCAGCCCGCAGTGATATACGCAGCGGATACAGACCGGGCAGCCCGCAGTGATACACGCAGAGGATACAGACCGGGCAGCCTGCAGTGATATACGCAGCGGATACAGAGACCGGGCAGCCCGCAGTGATACACGCAGCGGATACAGAGACCGGGCAGCCCGCAGTGATACACGCAGCGGATACAGACCGGGCAGCCCGCAGTGATACACGCAGCAGATACAGACAAGGCAGCCCGCCGTGATATACGCAGCGGATACAGACCGGGCAGCCCGCAGTGATACACGCAGCGGATACAGACCGGGCAGCCCGCAGTGATACACGCAGCGGATACAGACCGGGCAGTCCGCAGTGATACACGCAGCGGATACAGACCGGGCAGCCCGCAGTGATATACGCAGCGGATACAGACCGGGCAGCCCGCAGTGATACACGCAGCGGATACAGACCGGGCAGCCCGCAGTGATACACGCAGCGGATACAGACCGGGCAGCCCGCAGTGATACACGCAGCGGATACAGACCGGGCAGCCCGCAGTGATACACGCAGCGGATACAGACCGGGCAGCCCGCAGTGATATACGCAGCGGATACAGACCGGGCAGCCCGCAGTGATACACGCAGCGGATACAGACCGGGCAGCCCGCAGTGATATACGCAGCGGATACAGACCGGGCAGCCCGCAGTGATACACGCAGCGGATACAGACCAGGCAGCCCGCAGTAATATACGCAGCGGATACAGACCGGGCAGCCCGCAGTGATACACGCAGCGGATACAGAGACCGGGCAGCCCGCAGTGATACACGCAGCGGATACAGACCGGGCAGCCCGCAGTGATATACGCAGCGGATACAGACCGGGCAGCCCGCAGTGATACACGCAGCGGATACAGACCAGGCAGCCCGCAGTGATATACGCAGCGGATACAGACCGGGCAGCCCGCAGTGATATACGCAGAGGATACAGACCGGGCAGCCCGCAGTGATACACGCAGCGGATACAGAGACCCGGCAGCCCGCAGTGATACACGCAGCGGATACAGACCGGGCAGCCCGCAGTGATACACGCAGCGGATACAGAGACCGGGCAGCCCGCAGTGATACACGCAGCGGATACAGAGACCGGGCAGCCCGCAGTGATACACGCAGCGGATACAGAGACCGGGCAGCCCGCAGTGATACACGCAGCGGATAGAGAGACCGGGCAGCCCGCAGTGATACACGCAGCGGATACAGACCGGGCAGCCCGCAGTGATATACGCAGCGGATACAGACCGGGCAGCCTGCAGTGATACACACAGCGGATACAGACCGGGCAGCCCGCAGTGATACACGCAGCGGATACAGAGACCGGGCAGCCCGCAGTGATATACGCAGCGGATACAGACCGGGCAGCCCGCAGTGATACACGCAGCGGATACAGAGACCGGGCAGCCCGCAGTGATACACGCAGCGGATACAGACCGGGCAGCCCGCAGTGATATACGCAGCGGATACAGACCGGGCAGCCCGCAGTGATACACGCAGCGGATACAGACCGGGCAGCCCGCAGTGATATACGCAGCGGATACAGAGACCGGGCAGCCCGCAGTGATACACGCAGCGGATACAGAGACCGGGCAGCCCGCAGTGATACACGCAGCGGATACAGAGAGCGGGCAGCCCGCAGTGATACACGCAGCGGATACAGACCGGGCAGCCCGCAGTGATACACGCAGCGGATACAGACCGGGCAGCCCGCAGTGATATACGCAGCGGATACAGAGACCGGGCAGCCCGCAGTGATACACGCAGCGGATACAGAGACCGGGCAGCCCGCAGTGATACACGCAGCGGATACAGAGACCGGGCAGCCCGCAGTGATACACGCAGCGGATACAGACCGGGCAGCCCGCAGTGATACACGCAGCGGATACAGACCGGGCAGCCCGCAGTGATACACGCAGCGGATACAGAGACCGGGCAGCCCGCAGTGATACACGCAGCGGATACAGACCGGGCAGCCCGCAGTGATACACGCAGCGGATACAGACCGGGCAGCCCGCAGTGATATACGCAGCGGATACAGACCGGGCAGCCCGCAGTGATACACGCAGCGGATACAGACCGGGCAGCCCGCAGTGATACACGCAGCGGATACAGAGACCGGGCAGCCCGCAGTGATATACGCAGCGGATACAGAGACCGGGCAGCCCGCAGTGATACACGCAGCGGATACAGAGACCGGGCAGCCCGCAGTAATACACGCAGCGGATACAGACCGGGCAGCCCGCAGTGATACACGCAGCGGATACAGACCGGGCAGCCCGCAGTGATACACGCAGCGGATACAGACCGGGCAGCCCGCAGTGATACACGCAGCGGATACAGAGACCGGGCAGCCCGCAGTGATACACGCAGCGGATACAGACCGGGCAGCCCGCAGTGATACACGCAGCGGATACAGAGACCGGGCAGCCCGCAGTGATACACGCAGCGGATACAGACCGGGCAGCCCGCAGTGATACACGCAGCGGATACAGACCGGGCAGCCCGCAGTGATACACGCAGCGGATACAGACCGGGCAGCCCGCAGTGATACACGCAGCGGATACAGACCGGGCAGCCCGCAGTGATATACGCAGCGGATACAGAGACCGGGCAGCCCGCAGTGATACACGCAGCGGATACAGACCGGGCAGCCCGCAGTGATACACGCAGCGGATACAGACCGGGCAGCCCGCAGTGATATACGCAGCGGATACAGACCGGGCAGCCCGCAGTGATATACGCAGCGGATACAGACCGGGCAGCCCGCAGTGATACACGCAGAGGATACAGACCGGGCAGCCCGCAGTGATATACGCAGCGGGTACAGACCGGGCAGCCCGCAGTGATATACGCAGCGGATACAGACCGAGCAGCCCGCAGTGATATACGCAGCGGATACAGACCGGGCAGCCCGCAGTGATACACGCAGCGGATACAGACCGGGCAGCCCACAGTGATATACGCAGCGGATACAGACCGGGCAGCCCGCAGTGATATACGCAGCGGATACACAGACCGGGAAGCCCGCAGTGATATACGCAGCGGATACAGACCGGGCAGCCCACAGTGATACACGCAGCGGATACACAGACCGGGAAGCCCGCAGTGATACACGCAGCGGATACAGACCGGGCAGCCCGCAGTGATATACGCAGCGGATACAGACCGGGCAGCCCGCAGTGATACACGCAGCGGATACAGACCGGGCAGCCCACAGTGATATACGCAGCGGATACAGACCGGGCAGCCCGCAGTGATACACGCAGCGGATACAGAGACCGGGCAGCCCGCAGTGATATACGCAGCGGATATAGACCGGGCAGCCCGCAGTGATACACGCAGCGGATACAGACCGGGCAGCCCGCAGTGATATACGCAGCGGATATAGACCGGGCAGCCCACAGTGATACACGCAGTGGATACAGACCGGGCAGCCCGCAGTAATACACGCAGCGGATACACAGACCGGGCAGCCCGCAGTGATACACGCAGCGGATACAGACCGGGCAGCCCGCAGTGATACACGCAGCGGATACAGACCGGGCAGCCCGCAGTGATACACGCAGCGGATACAGAGACCGGGCAGCCCGCAGTGATACACGCAGCGGATACAGACCGGGCAGCCCGCAGTGATATACGCAGCGGATACAGAGACCGGGCAGCCCGCAGTGATATACGCAGCGGATACAGAGACCGGGCAGCCCGCAGTGATACACGCAGCGGATACACAGACCGGGCAGCCCGCAGTGATACACGCAGCGGATACAGACCGGGCAGCCCGCAGTGATACACGCAGCGGATACAGAGACCGGGCAGCCCGCAGTGATACACGCAGCGGATACAGAGACCGGGCAGCCCGCAGTGATACACGCAGCGGATACAGACCGGGCAGCCCGCAGTGATACACGCAGCGGATACAGACCGGGCAGCCCGCAGTGATACACGCAGCGGATACAGACCGGGCAGCCCGCAGTGATACACGCAGCGGATACAGACCGGGCAGCCCGCAGTGATACACGCAGCGGATACAGACCGGGCAGCCCGCAAAGATATACGCAGCGGATACACAGACCGGGCAGCCCGCAGTGATACACGCAGCGGATACAGACCGGGCAGCCCGCAGTGATACACGCAGCGGATACAGAGACCGGGCAGCCCGCAGTGATACACGCAGCGGATACAGAGACCGGGCAGCCCGCAGTGATACACGCAGCGGATACAGAGACCGGGCAGCCCGCAGTGATACACGCAGCGGATACAGACCGGGCAGCCCGCAGTGATATACGCAGCGGATACAGAGACCGGGCAGTCCGCAGTGATATACGCAGCGGATACAGACCGGGCAGCCCGCAGTGATACACGCAGCGGATACAGAGACCGGGCAGCCCGCAGTGATACACGCAGCGGATACAGACCGGGCAGCCCGCAATGATACACGCAGCGGATACAGAGACCGGGCAGCCCGCAGTGATACACGCAGCGGATACAGAGACCGGGCAGCCCGCAGTGATACACGCAGCGGATACAGAGACCGGGCAGCCCGCAGTGATACACGCAGCGGATACAGACCGGGCAGCCCGCAGTGATACACGCAGCGGATACAGAGACCGGGCAGCCCGCAGTGATACACGCAGCGGATACAGACCGGGCAGCCCGCAGTGATACACGCAGCGGATACAGAGACCGGGCAGCCCGCAGTGATACACGCAGTGGATACAGAGACCGGGCAGCCCGCAGTGATACACGCAGCGGATACAGAGACCGGGCAGCCCGCAGTGATACACGCAGCGGATACAGACCGGGCAGCCCGCAGTGATATACGCAGTGGATACAGACCGGGCAGCCCGCAGTGATACACGCAGCGGATACACAGACCGGGCAGCCCGCAGTGATACACGCAGCGGATACAGACCGGGCAGCCCGCAGTGATACACGCAGCGGATACAGAGACCGGGCAGCCCGCAGTGATACACGCAGCGGATACAGAGACCGGGCAGCCCGCAGTGATACACGCAGCGGATACAGACCGGGCAGCCCGCAGTGATACACGCAGCGGATACAGACCGGGCAGCCCGCAGTGATACACGCAGCGGATACAGACCGGGCAGCCCGCAGTGATACACGCAGCGGATACAGACCGGGCAGCCCGCAGTGATACACGCAGCGGATACAGACCGGGCAGCCCGCAAAGATACACGCAGCGGATACAGACCGGGCAGCCCGCAAAGATATACGCAGCGGATACACAGACCGGGCAGCCCGCAGTGATACACGCAGCGGATACAGACCGGGCAGCCCGCAGTGATACACGCAGCGGATACAGAGACCGGGCAGCCCGCAGTGATACACGCAGCGGATACAGAGACCGGGCAGCCCGCAGTGATACACGCAGCGGATACAGACCGGTAGAGCCGGGCCCCAGTGATATACGCAGCGGATACAGACCGGCAGCCCGCAGTGATATACGCAGCGGATACAAGCAGGCGATACCGCCGAAGCCCGCAGTGAATACACGCAGCGGATACAGACCGGGAGCCCGCAGTGACAACGCAGCGGATACAGACCGGCAGCCCAGTGATACAGCAGCAGGGCGATACAGACCCGGGCAGCCCGCAGTGATGATACACGCAGCGGATACAGAGACCGGGCAGCCCGCAGTGATACACGCAGCGGATACAGAGACCGGGCAGCCCGCAGTGATACACGCAGCAGGGATACAGACCGGGCAGCCCGCAGTGATACACGCAGCGGATACAGACCGGGCAGCCCGCAGTGATACACGCAGCGGATACAGATACCTGGGCAGCCCGCAGTGATACACGCAGGGATACAGAGACCGGGCAGCCCGCAGTGATACACGCAGCGGATACAGAGACCGGGCAGCCCGCAGTGATACACGCAGCTGGATACAGAGACCGGGCAGCCCGCAGTGATACACGCAGCTGATACAGACCGGGCAGCCCGCAGTGATACACGCAGCGGTATACAGACCGGGCAGCCCGCAGTGATATACGCAGCGGATACCAGACCGTGGCAGCCTCAGTACCAGTGATACGACAGCAGCCGCAGGTAAAAGCCGGGTCCAGCCCGCAGCCCGAGTATACTCAGACACGCAGCGGATACACAGACCGGGCAGCCCGCAGTTGATACACAGCAGCGGATACAGGACCGGTGCAGCCCGCAGTGATAGCAGCTGCTAGCAGACCGTGCAGCCCGTCAGTGATACAAGCGCGATACAGACCGGGAGCCCGCAGTGATACACGCATCGGATACAGAGACCCGGCCCCGCAGCCCCGCAGTGATATACGCAGCGGATACGACGGGAACCCGGGGCAGCCCCGCAGTGATACCACGCAGCGGATACAGACCGGGCAGCCCGCAGTGATACACGCAGCGGATACAGAGACCGGGCAGCCCGCAGTGATACACGCAGCGGATACAGAGACCGGGCAGCCCGCAGTGATACACGCAGCGGATACAGAACCGGGCAGCCCGCAGTGATACACGCAGCGGATACAGACCGGGCAGCCCGCAGTGATATACGCAGCGGATACACAGACCGGGCAGCCCGCAGTGATACACGCAGCGGATACAGACCGGGCATCCCGCAGTGATACACGCAGCGGATACAGAGACCGGGCAGCCCGCAGTGATATACGCAGCGGATACAGACCGGGCAGCCCGCAGTGATACACGCAGCGGATACAGACCGGGCAGCCCGCAGTGATACACGCAGCGGATACAGACCGGGCAGCCCGCAGTGATACACACAGCGGATACAGACCGGGCAGCCCGCAGTGATACACGCAGCGGATACAGAGACCGGGCAGCCCGCAGTGATACACGCAGCGGATACAGAGACCGGGCAGCCCGCAGTGATACACGCAGCGGATACAGACCGGGCAGCCCGCAGTAATACACGCAGCGGATACAGACCGGGCAGCCCGCAGTGATACACGCAGCGGATACAGACCGGGCAGCCCGCAGTGATACACGCAGCGGATACAGACCGGGCAGCCCGCAGTGATACACGCAGCGGATACAGAGACCGGGCAGCCCGCAGTGATACACGCAGCGGATACAGACCGGGCAGCCCGCAGTGATACACGCAGCGGATACAGACCGGGCAGCCCGCAGTGATATACGCAGCGGATACAGACCGGGCAGCCCGCAGTGATACACGCAGCGGATACAGACCGGGCAGCCCGCAGTGATATACGCAGCGGATACAGACCGGGCAGCCCGCAGTGATACACGCAGCGGATACAGACCGGGCAGCCCGCAGTGATACACGCAGCGGATACAGAGACCGGGCAGCCCGCAGTGATACACGCAGCGGATACAGAGACCGGGCAGCCCGCAGTGATACACGCAGCGGATACAGACCGGGCAGCCCGCAGTGATACACGCAGCGGATACACAGACCGGGCAGCCCGCAGTGATACACGCAGCGGATACAGAGACCGGGCAGCCCGCAGTGATACACGCAGCGGATACAGAGACCGGGCAGCCCGCAGTGATACACGCAGCGGATACAGAGACCGGGCAGCCCGCAGTGATACACGCAGCGGATACAGACCGGGCAGCCCGCAGTGATATACGCAGTGGATACAGACCGGGCAGCCCGCAGTGATATACGCAGTGGATACAGAGACCGGGCAGCCCGCAGTGATAGGATAGGGTTAAATAAATGTGGGTGACGCGCACAGTAATATCATGGCGTGATGTGTGGCCCCTTTTTGTCCCGGGCCCCTGTAGACCCTGTAGACACTGGCCTTGCTGCGCATTGTGCGCCCGTGTAAACGCCTGGCTACAATTTAACAATCAGTGTCCCCCCCCCCCCCCCCCCCCTGTGCAGGACGGAATGTGGTGCCTGGCGGCTCAGCCTTGTTACTCTGCCACAGAGCGGTGAGGTATCAGGCTTTGTGAGGCCTTGTTACCCTGCCACAGAGCGGTGAGGTGTCAGGATTTGTGAGGCCTTGTTACCCTGCCACAGAGCGGTGAGGTGTCAGGATTTGTGAGGCCTTGTTACCCTGCCACAGAGCGGTGAGGTGTCAGGCTTTGTGAGGCCTTGTTACCCTGCCACAGAGCGGTGAGGTGTCAGGCTTTGTGAGGCCTTGTTACCCTGCCACAGAGCGGTGAGGTGCCAGGCTTTGTTACCCTGCCACACAGCGGTGAGGTGTCAGGCTTTGTGAGGCCTTGTTACCCTGCCACAGAGCTGTGAGATGCCAGGCTTTGTGAGGCCTTGTTACCCTGCCACAGAGCGGTGAGGTGTCAGGCTTTGTGAGGCTTTGTTACCCTGCCACAGAGCGGTGAGGTGTCAGGCTTTGTGAGGCCTTGTTACCCTGCCACAGAGCGGTGAGGTGTCAGGCTTTGTGAGGCTTTGTTACCCTGCCACTGAGCGGTGAGGTGTCAGGCTTTGTGAGGCCTTGTTACCCTGCCACAGAGCGGTGAGGTGTCAGGCTTTGTGAGGCCTTGTTACCCTGCCACAGAGCGGTGAGGTGTCAGGCTTTGTGAGGCCTTGTTACCCTGCCACAGAGCGGTGAGGTGTCAGGCTTTGTGAGGCCTTGTTACTCTGCCACAGAGCGGTGAGGTGTCAGGCTTTGTGAGGCCTTGTTACCCTGCCACAGAGCGGTGAGGTGTCAGGCTTTGTGAGGCCTTGTTACCCTGCCACAGAGCAGTGAGGTGTCAGGCTTTGTGAGGCCTTGTTACCCTGCCACAGAGGGGTGAGATGTCAGGCTTTGTGATGCTTTGTTACTCTGCCACAGAGCGGTGAGATGTCAGGCTTTGTGAGGCCATGTTACCCTGCCACAGAGCAGTGAGGTGCCAGGCTTTGTGATGCCTTGTTACCCTGCCACAGAGCTGTGAGATGCCAGGCTTTGTGAGGCCTTTATACTGAAGCCAGGGTCACGAATGGTGTATGAATGACTCCAGTTAGCTTAACTCATGTCTCACCTCTTCCAAAGCACAAACAAGTCCTTTTCTCTTTCTTGATTTTATTGAGGGAAATCACAGGGAGATAGGTGCTTGGTGATGTAATGTAGATAGAGAGGGCTTCTCTGTCTGATGTGCAGTGTATCAATGGTGAGACAGTGTAAAACACAAAGGCCTTGCTGGGGTATATAGCAGGCAGTTACTCACTCAGGGTCCAGGGTGAAAGGAAGTGAGGAGCAGTGTGGGTAAAGGGAATAGCCTTGGGACAGACTATCTTAAAACAAACAGAAGGGGGGGCAGACTAGCCCATTCTGGAGAGAAAGGCTGGGGCTGCTATGGCAACTCACAGAATGTCTGAGGGAACTACAACATGTAGCAATAATGTTGTATTCTACATGCAGCGTTGCTGCTGGGACAGGGGAAACTGACAGGCAATTAAACAAGGGAGAAATGGATCCCATAAACTAAAGGAAAGACAAAGGAATATGGAATTTAGTTCCAGGACACTCCCCGTCTGGTATCTGGAGATACCACTATTTTAGGTGTATGTGGAACATATGTGCAATGCAACATAAAAAGAATAACATCACATTCTCAAACGATGCAAGAGTTCATGTCCACATAGCAATGTGACACCGGCTGGTATCACTGTGGTATCAAGGTCCTTGCCTTCTCGGTAAGGTAGGTGAATGCACAGCTCTAGGTTAGCTTGATGCACCACAATGTCTCTCAGAGTCCATAGAACTGGTAGCCAGTTCTTCTTTATTATAGTCCGTTTTAGGCATTAGGAGGATAGTCTCTGTGATAGGTCTCAAAAAGGTTTTAACGACCCCGTTCTGGGTGACCCAAACTTCCACTTTGCGGACTCTTTCATCTTCGCTTGGGATGGTTTTGACAATAAGTCCCATGGGCCATTCGTTTCTTGTTACCTGTTTGTCTTTCAACAGAACCACGTCTCCTACTTGGATATCCGGTTTAACCGTTTGCCATTTATGGCGTTCTTGGAGTGTCACTAGATACTCGCGTCTCCAGCGATCCCAAAACGTGTTAGCCAAGTGCTGCACCTGTCTCCACTGTGGTTTGTACATATCCTTAGAGTTGTACCCTTCGACTGGGGTGGGGATGTTCCCTACCTTCTGGGTAAGCAGCATTGCTGGTGTCAAAATACTTGGCGATTCTGGATCTGTTGACACTGGAATCAAGGGCCTAGCATTAATTATCGCTGATATTTCGGCCATGAATGTGGTTAACACTTCGTGAGTGAGTCGAGTCAGGTCGGTTTTTAGCATCATAGAGTCCAAGATACGCCGGACTACCCCAATAATGCGTTCCCATGCTCCGCCCATGTGAGAGGAGTGAGGAGGGTTGAATGTCCACGTGCACTCTTGGTCGCGCAAGTATCTTTGGATACTATTGTCTCTATTATTTTTAGTGTTTATTTGTAATTCCTTACACGCTCCAACGAAATTGGTGCCATAATCGGAGCGTATATGTTTAACTGGTCCTCTGACTGCGGAGAATCTTCTGAGGGCATTTATGAAGCTTGAAGCATCCATAGATTCTATAATCTCGATGTGTATAGCTCGCGTGCTCATGCAGGTGAAGAGTACCGCCCATCGTTTGCTGTTTGCTAGTCCGCCTCTAGTTCTACGTGATATGACCATCCAGGGCCCAAATACATCGAGTCCTACATAGGTAAAGGGGGGTTCTGTATTAAGTCTGTCGATAGGTAGATCTGCCATCCTTTGGTCTTGGCTTTTGCCTCGCAGCATTCGGCACCTAACACATTTGTGGAGATTACTGGCCACGCACCTTTTCATGCCAACGACCCAAATGCCCGCCGCCCTAGTAGTGCCTTCGGTGAAATGTCGTCCCTGGTGCATGATTTGTTCGTGGTAGTAGCGCACCAAAAAGGTAGCGATGTGATGCCGGCCAGGGATGATAAGAGGATTGCTTTCCTCCCTGCTCAGTTGGGACTTGTTGAGGCGGCCTCCTACTCTCATGAGGCCGTCATTGTCGATGAAGGGATTCAACTTCCAAAGTGGGCTGTTTTTGGGAACACTCTTCCCTCTGCGAATGCAATTGATCTCTTCCGCATACGTTTCCCTCTGAACATGACTGAGAACAGTTTCCTTAGCCCTTGTGACTTCCTCCACGGTGCGCAGCTCTGTGCAGATGTGCCAGCCGTGGCAGCCGGTGGTTTTACCATCTGGTGTTTGGCGGAAGGAGGAGGCTATATGCCTGAGATGGGCTACTGCTCGCAGGAGGGCTGTCCACCTTGAGAAGCGATGGAATCGATGTGATCCAAATGCGTTTTTGCGCAATACTTTGGTGAGTAACGCGGATACTTGTGGGGGCCTTATCTCCGTATGCTTCTCGGGATCCACGAGTTCGAAGTCGCCAACTGGGTTTGGTGTTGTTTCCGTGGGCTGCGCAAGAAACGTTGGTCCTGTAAGCCACGAAGTGTTCTGCAGTTGAGATGCGGGTACTGATCTGGTGGTGTGATGCCATTGTTCTGGTTGGGTTGTGGCGCCAGCTTAGCCTTGCCAAGGATGAACCTGATGTGGTTACAACCACCCACGTCCATGGTTTTGAGGTAGGCCACCGCTGCTATAGCTTTTGTGGAGGCATCTGAGAATAGGCAAAGCTCTTTGCTGTGTGCGGCGGTGAGAGATATATGTGAGTAGGGGCGTGGGATCTGAAGTTGCTCAAGGGCCTTCAAGGAGTGCTTCCACGTCTCCCACTCTTTCTGTCTTTCTGGGGGTAGTGGGGTGTCCCATTCCTGTTTTTCGAAGGACATTTCTCTGAGGAGAGACTTCCCTTGTATAGTGACAGGAGCCACGAATCCTAGCGGATCGTAAAGACTGTTAACGGTGGACAGGACTCCGCGACGTGTGTAGGGTTTTTCTTCGATGGCTACCTGGAACGTAAAGGTATCTGTTTTAAGATTCCAGCTTATCCCCAGGCTCCGCTGTATGGGGGCGTGAGATCGTTTGCTTGACCATCTGCGTGGAACGCCCTCATAACCATGGCACTGTTGGAAGCTATTTTGTGCAGTCTTAGGTTGGCATTTGCTAACATCTTTTGTGTCCTTTTGAGTAGGTCTATGGCTTCTTCTTCGGTGGGCACTGATTTTAATCCGTCGTCCACATAGAAGTCTCTTTCGACGAAGCTCCTGGCGTCTTTCCCGAACTCTGCTTCTCCGTCTTGGGCCGTTCTTCTGAGGCCGTAGGCAGCCACTGCAGGTGATGGGCTGTTCCCGAAGACATGTACTTTCATGCGGTACTCCGTGACTTCGTTTTCTATGTCGTTGTCTTGGTACCACAGGAATCTTAAGTAGTTATGGTTCTCTTCTCGCACGAGGAAGCAGTGGAACATCTATTGAATGTCTGCTGTTATGGCGATTGGCTCCTTGCGGAAGCGGATCAACACTCCCGGAAGACTGTTCGTCAGATCCGGCCCGGTGAGGAGAACATCGTTTAGGGAGACTCCCTGATGCTGAGCACTGGAGTCGAACACCACTCGAATTTGGCCAGGTTTCTGGGGGTGGTAGACGCCAAACGACGGGAGGTACCAGCATTCTTCGCCTTCATTCAGTGGGGGCGCCGACTCTGCATGGCCACTGTGGAAGATTTTCTGCATGAAGGCCACAAAGTGTTCCTTGGTCTCCGGTTTCCTTTGTAGGTTACGGCGAAGTGAAGCGAGTCGAGACATGGCTTGGTCTCTGTTGTTTGGAAGGCGTCTTCTTGGCGAGCGGAATGGTAGTGGGGCCACCCAACTGCCTAAATCGTTCTTGAAGAGCTCCTTATCCATTAACCTCAAGAATTCTTTATCTTCCATTGACGGCGCCTGTTTGTCATCGTTTTTTGTGGTCTGGAACACTGTACCCCCTAGGCCATTGGGGCGTTTTCCTGCCACAGGCGCGTCTACATAGTTCCTTTTGGTCTCGAGCTTCTCGTGGACCTGGAAGTGGTTCGGACAGGGTTTGAAGTGGGATGCGCGTCCTTTCTCCAACAAGTTTGTTCGTAGGGCGCCTACGTTGTCGGTTCCTCATATTCTGTCTATGCATACTTCTCCCACTACCACCCATCCTAGATCGAGCCTTTGAGCGGTTGGGCCGTTGTGGTCCCCGTTTCGCTGTTCGCGGATCTTGTGTGCTCTCATAATGTCCCTGCCATGTAGCAGCATGATCTGGGCGCCTTCGTCTAGTGGTGGGATACGATCGGCAATAGCTTTTAGATGGGGACGGTGTCGCGCCACGTCTGGTGTGGGGATCTCACTCCTATCTTCTGCCATGTGATTGCACTCGATGAGTGTGGGGAGGGGCATGCTCACTTTGCCGTCTATTGAGCATATGGTGTAGCCATTCACTCTTCTCCCTGTAGTCTCCATTCGCCCTGCGCACGTTCTGAGAGTGTAAGGAGAAGCACTGTCTTGAATATTGAACATGTTGAAGAATTCTGACCTGACCAGTGATCGGTTGCTCTGGTCGTCGATGATCGCGTACATCCTTCTAGCTCTTTGGGGTTGTCCCTCTGGGTGCACGGCTACCAGACATATTTTTGAGCAAGATCTGACGTCGTTCCCTTCTCCGCATACTTCTGTGCATTTGGACGCTACCGATGTCGTGGGGGGTGTATCTCCCACCTCTTCCTCCCCGCCCTGCTTTGTCTTTGCTGCTTCGCGAATGAAGCTCAAGAAAACTGAGAATGGGGGGTAGACGACTTGCTTCTCCCTTTTGTATTTGGAACCTTGTGAAATCCACCTTTCTTGGAGGTTGAAGGGTAGCTTCTCCAGGATGGGTCTTACTCCACGAGCTGAGTCTAGGACGTTGAGACCTATTAAGGAATGGTGTTTCCTTGCGAACTCCAGTTCTTGCAGCAGGTCACCAAGCTCTCGTAACTTCGAGTAGTCTTGGGGAAGCTGTCGACTCTTTTGAAGAGCGAATCCTCGACTGCTTCGGGGCTGCCGTAGGACTCTTCTAGCCTTTCCCATACCAGGTCAAGACCTACTTAGGGTTGGTGCACGTTTGCCGCCCGCAGCCTATTCGCGTGCTCTCTGGATTCGTTCCCCAGGAACTTGGATAGCAGGTTGAGCTCTTCCCTTGCTGAGAAGTCCAAGCTGTTGATTGCGTCTTTGAACGTGAACTTCCACGTCCGGTAGTTCTCAGGGCGGTCGTCGAAGCAGATGAGCCCTGCTTGCACCAGGTCGCGCCGGATCATATACTTGGCTATGTCTGTCAGGCCTGAGGCGTCTGCGTTTTTGTCCCGTTCTGAGGTAGTTGCTGGGAGGGCCCGTGCGGTAGCCTCTTCCTTGGCGTGGACGCGTGATGACTGCTGGTCGTGTGAGGGGCTGTGTTTTCCCGTGTGGGTGTACCTGGATGGCGAGCCCGTTGTAGTGCATCCGTGTGCGCGCTGGCGTGTGGATCACTGTTGCGTCTGTGGCTATCCCAGGCAGCATGTGCCATTGACGGAGCAGCGTCTTCTCCTCGTGGACCTAGCAAGTCTTCGTTGTCTGTGGTCTCACTCCCTCCGTGTTGAGATGGTGCGCTGGTGTTTACGCTGAAGAGGCTCCTTACGTAGTCTTGAGTGCGTTGGACTGGATCCTCTGAGGCTATCCTTCTGTACGGTTGCTCCCCGCCGTCCTGTCTCGCGGCTGCTTCTAGGACTTCAGCTTGGGCTATGGCGGCGGCAGCTTCCTTCTCTTGGTTTAGGGCCTCTAGGTTGACGTCCACCTCTGCCTTTTTCCGTGCAGCGGTGGCAGTGGCGGTGGCAGCGGCTGCAGCGGCGGTGGCTGTTTGCTCCTCCTCTTCCAAGCGGGCCCTTTCTAGTTTCATGACTGCTTCTTTCTGAGTGTATTCGGCCCTGGCACGTGCGGCCTCTGCGGTGGCTCGCGCCTTGGTAGCGCTTGCGCTAGCGCTGGACGCATTAGATCGCGCTGATCTTGCTGAACTTGAAGAATGCCTGGATGTGCTTGAGCGCTGCGATGCGGTTTCCAGCAAAATGTCTTTTCTCCTACTCTCAGCCTCCGTGATAGTGGTGCGCACGCGGCTGTCTCGTGCCAGGTCAATGTTACTCTGTAAGTCTCTTTCTTGCAGGCTTTCGCTGGTGTTGGCCCTGGTCAGGTAAGTAATGTATGCCTCTGACAGCTCTTGATAACGCGAGTGATCAGTCCTTAATTGCGTTATTGCCTGCTCGAGCTGTTGCGCATAGTTGCCAACACTAATAACATTGCGTATTCCCAGTGTGGTTGTTTCCCAGGCCAACTCTAATTTAGCGCGGTGCGCTTCAACGTCAGTTTCGTATTTTTCGCGGGCCTTTTGTGTCAGTGTGACTGCCCGTTTGGGCCTTGCGCCTGCGCCTGTTGTAGTTGCGCAGCGGTCTCTGTGTCTGAGTGATCGCTTTCCTGCGTGATGTCTGGTGAGGCTCTGAGTTCTGCCATGCTGTAGGTGTGTGTAGGCCTTTTGCCGGTGCGTATGGCGTGCAGTCTTTCACCTTGTCAGTGATGGGCGTCTGTCTCAGATGATGCCGAGCGATGTCCTGCAGCGTGCAGCGTAGGGGTAGCTGTACTCACAGGTGTCCGGTGGCTCTGACCCGTGTCCTGGCGGGTGTCCGGTGGGGTGGCCCTTGATGGCGCTGGCCGTGGGGACGTGCGCAGGGGTAGGTGAGATGGTGGATCCTCACTATGGGGCTGTGCAGAGGGTGAACTCAGACAGAGAAAGGCAATTAGGTTTGTGTGTAAGCTGTACTGTCAGTTTGCAAGGCTGCTGCCTTGTGTGCAAGGTAGTGCGCTTATCTGTAAGGCTGCAGGCTGTGTGCAGTTTGCTGTATAAGGCTTGCTACCCTGTCTGGCAGTGTGAAGCTGCTGCTTGTCCAGAGACTATTCTGTATAGCATAAAGTCTATGAGTAGTAGCTCCTGTGTGATTCCCTAACACAGGTCTTTGTTTTACTATACTGAAGCCAGGGTCACGAATGGTGTATGAATGACTCCAGTTAGCTTAACTCATGTCTCACCTCTTCCAAAGCACAAACAAGTCCTTTTCTCTTTCTTGATTTTATTGAGGGAAATCACAGGGAGATAGGTGCTTGGTGATGTAATGTAGATAGAGAGGGCTTCTCTGTCTGATGTGCAGTGTATCAATGGTGAGACAGTGTAAAACAAAAAGGCCTTGCTGGGGTATATAGCAGGCAGTTACTCACTCAGGGTCCAGGGTGAAAGGAAGTGAGGAGCAGTGTGGGTAAAGGGAATAGCCTTGGGACAGACTATCTTAAAACAAACAGAAGGGGGGGGCAGACTAGCCCATTCTGGAGAGAAAGGCTGGGGCTGCTATGGCAACTCACAGAATGTCTGAGGGAACTACAACATGTAGCAATAATGTTGCATTCTACATGCAGCGTTACTGCTGGGACAGGGGAAACTGACAGGCAATTAAACAAGGGAGAAATGGATCCCATAAACTAAAGGAAAGACAAAGGAATATGGAATCTAGTTCAGACTTGTTACCCTGCCACAGAGCGGTGAGATGTCAGGCTTTGTGAGGCCTTGTTACCCGGCCACAGAGCGGTGATATGCCAGGCTTTGTGAGGCCTTGTTACCCTGCCACAGAGCGGTGAGGTGTCAGGCTTTGTGAGGCCTTGTTACCCTGCCACAGAGCGGTGAGGTGTCAGGCTTTGTGAGGCCTTGTTACCCTGCCACAGAGCGGTGAGGTGTCAGGCTTTGTGAGGCCTTGTTACCCTGCCACAGAGCGGTGAGGTGTCAGGCTTTGTGAGGCCTTGTTACCCTGCCACAGAGCGGTGAGGTGTCAGGCTTTGTGAGGCCTTGTTACCCTGCCACAGAGCGGTGAGGTGTCAGGCTTTGTGAGGCCTTGTTACCCTGCCACTGAGCGGTGAGGTGCCAGGCTTTGTGAGGCCTTGTTACCCTGCCACAGAGCGGTGAGGTGCCAGGCTTTGTGAGGCCTTGTTTCCCTGCCACAGAGCGGTGAGGTGTCAGGCTTTGTGAGGTTTGTTACCCTGCCACAGAGCGGTGAGGTGTCAGGCTTTGTGAGGCCTTGTTACCCTGCCACAGAGCGGTGAGGTGTCAGGCTTTGTGAGGCCTTGTTACCCTGCCACAGAGCGGTGAGATGTCAGGCTTTGTGAGACCTTGTTACCCTGCCACAGAGCGGTGAGATGCCAGGCTTTGTGAGGTTTGTTACCCTGCCACAGAGCGGTGAGATGTCAGGCTTTGTGAGGTTTGTTACCCTGCCACAGAGCGGTGAGATGTCAGGCTTTGTGAGGCCTTGTTACCCTGCCACAGAGCGGTGACATGTCAGGCTTTCTGAGGCCTTGTTACCCTGCCACAGAGCGGTGAGATGTCAGGCTTTGTTAGGCCTTGTTACCCTGCCACAGAGCGGTGAGGTGCCAGGCTTTGTGAGGTCTTGTTACCCTGCCACAGAGCGGTGAGGTGCCAGGCTTTGTGAGGCCTTGTTACCCTGCCACAGAGGGGTGAGATGTCAGGCTTTGTGAGGCCTTGTTACCCTGCCACAGAGGGGTGAGGTGTCAGGCTTTGTGAGGTTTGTTACCCTGCCAAAGAGCGGTGAGATGTCAGGCTTTGTGAGGCCTTGTTACCCTGCCACAGAGCGGTGAGATGCCAGGCTTTGTGAGGCTTTGTTACCCTGCCACAGAGCGGTGAGGTGTCAGGCTTTGTGAGGCCTTGTTACCCTGCCAAAGAGCGGTGAGATGTCAGGCTTTGTGAGGCCTTGTTACCCTGCCACAGAGCGGTGAGGTGTCAGGCTTTGTGAGGCCTTGTTACCCTGCCACAGAGCGGTGAGATGTCAGGCTTTGTGAGGCCTTGTTACCCTGCCACAGAGCGGTGAGATGTCAGGCTTTGTGAGGCCTTGTTACCCTGCCACAGAGCGGTGAGGTGTCAGGCTTTGTGAGGCCTTGTTACCCTGCCACAGAGCGGTGAGGTGTCAGGCTTTGTGAGGCCTTGTTACCCTGCCACAGAGCGGTGAGATGTCAGGCTTTGTGAGGCCTTGTTACCCTGCCACAGAGCGGTGAGATGCCAGGCTTTGTGAGGCTTTGTTACCCTGCCACAGAGCGGTGAGATGTCAGGCTTTGTGAGGCCTTGTTACCCTGCCACAGAGCGGTGAGGTGTCAGGCTTTGTGAGGCTTTGTTACCCTGCCACAGAGCGGTGAGATGTCAGGCTTTGTGAGGCCTTGTTACCCTGCCACAGAGCGGTGAGATGCCAGGCTTTGTGAGGCTTTGTTACCCTGCCACAGAGCGGTGAGGTGTCAGGCTTTGTGAGGCCTTGTTACCCTGCCACAGAGCGGTGAGATGTCAGGCTTTGTGAGGCCTTGTTACCCTGCCACAGAGCGGTGAGGTGCCAGGCTTTGTGAGGCCTTGTTACCCTGCCACAGAGCGGTGAGATGTCAGGCTTTGTGAGGCCTTGTTACCCTGCCACTGAGCGGTGAGGTGCCAGGCTTTGTGAGGCCTTGTTACCCTGCCACAGAGCGGTGAGATGTCAGGCTTTGTGAGGCCTTGTTACCCTGCCACTGAGCGGTGAGGTGCCAGGCTTTGTGAGGCCTTGTTACCCTGCCACAGAGCGGTGAGATGTCAGGCTTTGTGAGGCCTTGTTACCCTGCCACAGAGCGGTGAGATGTCAGGCTTTGTGAGGCCTTGTTACCCTGCCACAGAGCGGTGAGGTGCCAGGCTTTGTGAGGCCTTGTTACCCTGCCACAGAGGGGTGAGATGTCAGGCTTTGTGAGGCCTTGTTACCCTGCCACAGAGCGGTGAGATGTCAGACTTTGTGAGGCCTTGTTACCCTGCCACAGAGCGGTGAGGTGCCAGGCTTTGTGAGGCCTTGTTACCCTGCCACAGAGGGGTGAGATGTCAGGCTTTGTGAGGCCTTGTTACCCTGCCACAGAGCGGTGAGATGCCAGGCTTTGTGAGGCCTTGTTACCCTGCCACAGAGCGGTGAGGTGTCAGGCTTTCCCCCCCACCCGCCCTCTCCTCCTCTATTACCCCCTCTCCTCTATTTCCCCCCTCTCCTCCTCTATCCCCCCCTCTCCTCCTCTATTCCCCTCTCTTTCCCCCCTTCTCCTCTATTCCCCCCCCTCTCCTCCTCTATTCACCCGCCCTCTCCTCCTCTATTCCCCGCCCTCTCCTCCTCTATTCCGCCCCTCTCCTCCTCTATTCCTCCCCCTCTCCTCCTCTATTCCCCCCTCTCCTCCTCTATTTCCCTCCCCTATTCCCCCCTCTCCTCCTCTATTCCCCTCTCCTCCTCTATTCCTCCCCCTCTCCTCCTCTATTCCCCCCCTCTCCTCCTCTATTCCCTCCTCTCCTCCTCTATCCCCCCCCTCTCCTCCTCTATTCCCCCCTCTCCTCCTCTATTCCCCCCCTCTCCTCCTCTATTCCCCCCCTCTCCTCCTCTATTCCCCTCTCCTCCTCTATTCCTCCCCCTCTCCTCCTCTATTCCCCCCCTCTCTCCTCCTCTATTCCTCCCCCTCTCCTCCTCTATTCCCCCCCCTCTCCTCCTCTACTCCACCCTCTCCTCCTCTATTTCCCTCCCTCTCTTCCTCTATTCCCTCCCCTATTCCCCCTCTCCTCCTCTATTCCGCCGCCCTCTACTCCTCTATTTCCCCCCCTCTCCTCCTCTATTACCCCCCTCTCCTCCTCTATTCCCTCCCCTCTCCTCCTCTATTCCCCCCCTCTCCTCCTCTATTCCCCCCTCTCCTCCTCTATTCCCCCCCCTCTCCTCCTCTATTCTCCCGCCCTCTCCTCCTCTATCCCCCCCCTCTCCTCTATTCCCCCGCCCTCTCCTCCTCTATCCCTCCCCTCTCCTCCTCTATTCCCCCGCCCTCTCCTCCTCTATTCCCCCGCCCTCTTCTCCTCTATTCCCCCGCCCTCTCCTCCTCTATTCCCCCCCTCTCCTCCTCTATTCCCCCGCCCTCTCCTCCTCTATTCCCCCGCCCTCTCCTCCTCTATTCCCCCCCCTCTCCTCCTCTATTTCCCCCCCTCTCCTCCTCTATTCCCTCGCCCTCTCCTCCTCTATCCCCTCCCTCTCCTCCTCTATTCCCCCACCCTCTTCTCCTCTATTCCCCCCCCTCTCCTCCTCTATCCCATCCCTCTCCTCCTCTATTCCCCCGCCCTCTTCTCCTCTATTCCCCCGCCCTCTCCTCCTCTATTCCCCCGCCCTCTCCTCCTCTATTCCCCCGCCCTCTCCTCCTCTATTCCCCCCCTCTCCTCCTCTATCCCCCCCTCACCTCCTCTATTCCCCACCCTCTCCTCCTCTATTCCCCCCCCCCTCTCCTCCTCTATTCCCCCGCCCTCTCCTCCTCTATTCCCCCCCTCTCCTCCTCTATTCCCCCCCCTCTCCTCCTCTATTCCCCCCCTCTCCTCCTCTATCCCCCTCTACTCCTCTATTCCCCCCTCTCCTCTAACCCCCTCTCCTCCTCTATCCCCCCCTCTCCTCCTCTATTTCCCCTCCTCTCCTCCTCTATTTCCCCTCCTCTCCTCCTCTATTCCCCCACCCTCTTCTCCTCTATTCCCCCCTCTCCTCCTCTATCCCTCCCCTCTCCTCCTCTATTCCCCCGCCCTCTCCTCCTCTATTCCCCCCCCTCTCCTCCTCTATCCCCCCTCTCCTCCTCTATTTCCCCATCCTCTCCTCCTCTATTTCCCCTCCTCTCTTCCTCTATTCCCCCACCGTCTTCTACTCTATTCCCCCCTCTCCTCCTCTATCCCCCCCTCTCCTCCTCTATTCCCCCGCCCTCTCCTCCTCTATTCCCCCCCCTCTCCTCCTCTATTCCCCCCACACCTCATGTATTTCTCTTCTCACTGTCTCTTAATTTCCCCCCTCACTCTCACTGTTCCCCACCTCCCAGCTCTCTTACACCCCCCCTCTCCTCCTCTATTCCCCTCTCCTCCTCTATTCCTCCCCCTCTCCTCCTCTATTCCCCCCCTCTCTCCTCCTCTATTCCTCCCCCTCTCCTCCTCTACTCCACCCTCTCCTCCTCTATTTCCCTCCCTCTCTTCCTCTATTCCCTCCCCTATTCCCCCCCTCTCCTCCTCTATTCCCCCGCCCTCTCCTCCTCTATTTCCCCCCCTCTCCTCCTCTATTACCCCCCTCTCCTCCTCTATTCCCTCCCCTCTCCTCCTCTATTCCCCCCCCTCTCCTCCTCTATTCCCCCCTCTCCTCCTCTATTCCCCCGCCCTCTCCTCCTCTATCCCCCCCCTCTCCTCTATTCCCCCCCTCTCCTCTATTCCCCCGCCCTCTCCTCCTCTATCCCTCCCCTCTCCTCCTCTATTCCCCCGCCCTCTCCTCCTCTATTCCCCCGCCCTCTTCTCCTCTATTCCCCCGCCCTCTCCTCCTCTATTCCCCCCCTCTCCTCCTCTATTCCCCCGCCCTCTCCTCCTCTATTCCCCCCCTCTCCTCCTCTATTCCCCCCCCTCTCCTCCTCTATTTCCCCCCCTCTCCTCCTCTATTCCCTCGCCCTCTCCTCCTCTATCCCCTCCCTCTCCTCCTCTATTCCCCCACCCTCTTCTCCTCTATTCCCCCCCCCTCTCCTCCTCTATCCCATCCCTCTCCTCCTCTATTCCTCCGCCCTCTTCTCCTCTATTCCCCCGCCCTCTCCTCCTCTATTCCCCCGCCCTCTCCTCCTCTATTCCCCCCCTCTCCTCCTCTATCCCCCCCTCACCTCCTCTATTCCCCACCCTCTCCTCCTCTATTCCCCCCCCCTCTCCTCCTCTATTCCCCCGCCCTCTCCTCCTCTATTCCCCCCCTCTCCTCCTCTATTCCCCCCCCTCTCCTCCTCTATTCCCCCCCTCTCCTCCTCTATCCCCCTCTACTCCTCTATTCCCCCCCTCTCCTCTAACCCCCTCTCCTCCTCTATCCCCCCCTCTCCTCCTCTATTTCCCCTCCTCTCCTCCTCTATTTCCCCTCCTCTCCTCCTCTATTCCCCCACCCTCTTCTCCTCTATTCCCCCTCTCCTCCTCTATCCCTCCCCTCTCCTCCTCTATTCCCCCGCCCTCTCCTCCTCTATTCCCCCCCCCTCTCCTCCTCTATCCCCCCTCTCCTCCTCTATTTCCCCATCCTCTCCTCCTCTATTTCCCCTCCTCTCTTCCTCTATTCCCCCACCGTCTTCTCCTCTATTCCCCCCTCTCCTCCTCTATCCCCCCCTCTCCTCCTCTATTCCCCCGCCCTCTCCTCCTCTATTCCCCCCCCTCTCCTCCTCTATTCCCCCCACACCTCATGTATTTCTCTTCTCCCTGTCTCTTAATCTCCCCCCTCACTCTCACTGTTCCCCACCTCCCAGCTCTCTTACACCCCCTCTCTACTCACGTTCTCCCCTGCTACCGCTATCACTCAATGAGTCTCCTCTCCCTCAATCCCCCCCTCCTCACACTCATTCCTCCCTCTCCACTTATTCTGAAGCCAGGGTCACGATTGATGTGTGAATGGCCCCCGATAGCATTACCTCAGCCCCCTTTCCAAATCACTCCAAGTCCTATAATATTTCCTTCACTTAATTGGAAAAGGCAGCAGTGAATACAGGCTCTTGTAAATGGTGTGTAGTAGTGATTTGTAGTTAGAAGCAGGTAGAAAAAAATGGCCTTGCCATAGGAGAGTAACAGGGATGCGTCCTGTACTCACAGTCTGCAGGGTGGAAAAGGAAGTGAGGAGCAATGTGGGTGAAAGGAATAGTCTAGGGACAGACTATCTGTGAACAAAACAGGGGGGAGGGCAGACTAGCCCATTCTGGTAAGGATCTCAGAGGCTGCAGTAGCAACTCGCTGATTACTTGCCCAGAGGCAAGAAATGCAACATTGTTACATATCACACAGGCACAGTGTGTGTGTGCAAACTCCATGCAGCTGAAAATAAGAACTGACAGGCAGGAGCTGCAAAGGCGAGAGGGGGGTGAAACAGGGATGTGATTCTTGTTCCATGACACCACAGACCACAGACTATACACACACACACAAACACAATCCCCCCCCAATTAGCCCCCACAATACCACCCCCCTCATAATACACACCCAATAATACCCCGCACAATACACACACAAATCTCCCCCCCCCCCCACAATTATTACACACACACACACACACACACACACACACACACACACACACACACACACACACACACACACACACACACACACACACACACACACACACACACACACACACACACACACACACACACACACCTCAGTCTGCGTCAGACAGGGAAAATTGTACAAATATATATAGCTGAGCTTACACAGTGTATGAGGTCCTGGGGTGGTCACTGCAGATGGAGCACAGGGGGTTAATACCGTTGCGGTATTTAGGTGCGGGGGTTAGAATATTCATCTTCAATACACGTCTGTAAATTGGATTCCAGGCATATCCTTTGGGAAAATTACCTTTTATCTCCCTGTGATTCAGGCATCGAAAGGTTAAGATTCGCAAGCTCTTCGGGGCAGTGCCTGTATTATCCTTCTATGTGCAGCTACCTGTTCACAAGTAATGCTATATAATACAGTATTTTTATCAAAGAAGTGTAAGCCAGCTACACCCCGGGACATACATGTTGGTGTTGCGTGGTCTGTAATCGCTCATGGATCCCATCTGTTGGCCATATGGGAGATAATATATATTTCCAGATTCCATAGCCCCACGGTCTAGCGCAGTCACGTAAACATCCCAGTGTCACAGCTACTAGTTTTATATTGTCTGTGGATTCCTGTAGCAGCAAAGTGTCAGGTCTGTTATCCAGGTAACCTGCCTGAGTGCGGCACGCTGGGAGCGGAGAGCAGGGAGTGGGGAGCTCAGAGCAGTGAGTGGGGAGCAGGGAGTGGGGAGCTCAGAGCAGGGAGTGGGGAGCTCAGAGCGAGGAGTGGGGAGCAGGAGTGGGGAGCTCAGAGCAGGGAACTCAGAGCAAGGAGCTCAGAGCAAGGAGCAGGGAGCTCAGCAGGGAGCGGGGAGATCAGAGCAGGGAGCTCAGCGGGGAGCTCAGAGCGGGGAGCTCAGAGCGGGGAGTGGGGAGCTCAGAGCGGGGAGTGGGGAGCTCAGCGGGAGTGGGGAGCTCAGAGCAGGGAGTGGGGAGCTCAGAGCGGGGAGTGGTGAGCTCAGAGCGGGGAGTGGGGAGCTCAGAGCGGGGAGTGGGGAGCTCAGAGCGGGGAGTGGGGAGCTCAGAGCGGGGAGCTGGGAGCTGGGATCAGACGTAATAAAGAGCAGAAAGAGTACAAATCCGAGGGAGATTTGTGGCAATCCAACAGCTGAGGAGTTCAAATGCGCACTTCATCTTTATTACAATCACAAGAGATAACATTCACCGGACGCCAGTTCTTATTCATTCACCCGATGCCAGCTCACATTCATTCACCCGATGCCAGATCTTATTCATTCACCCGATGCCAGATCTTATTCATTCACCCGATGCCAGCTCATATTCATTCACCCGATGCCAGATCTTATTCATTCACCCGATGCCGGCTCTTATTCATCCACCCGATGCCGGCTCTTATTCATCCACCTGATGCCGGATCTTATTCATCCACCCGATGCCGGCTCTTATTCATTCACCCGATGCCGGCTCTTATTCATTCACCCGATGCCGGCTCTTATTCATCCACCCGATGCCAGCTCTTATTCATCCACCCGATGCCAGCTCTTATTCATCCACCCGATGCCGGATCTTATTCATCCACCCGATGCCAGATCTTATTCATCCACCCGATGCCGGCTCTTATTCATCCACCCGATGCCGGATCTTATTCATCCACCCGATGCCGGCTCTTATTCATCCACCCGATGCCGGCTCTTATTCATCCACCCGATGCCGGATCTTATTCATCCACCCGATGCCAGCTCTTATTCATCCACCCGATGCCAGCTCTTATTCATCCACCCGATGCCGGATCTTATTCATCCACCCGATGCCGGCTCTTATTCATCCACCCGATGCCGGATCTTATTCATTCACCCGATGCCAGCTCTTATTCATTCACCTGATTTCAGCTCTTATTCATTCACCCGATGCCAGCTCTTATTCATTCACCTGATTTCAGCTCTTATTCATTCACCCGAGGCCAGATCTTATTCATCCACCCGATGCCGGCTTTTATTCATTCACCTGATTCCAGCTCTTATTCATTCACCCGATGCCGGCTCTTATTCATTCACCAGATGTCGGCTCTTATTCATTCACCCGATGCCGGCTCTTATTCATTCACCCGATGCCGGCTTTTATTCATTCACCTGATGTCGGCTCTTATTCATTCATTCACCTGATGTCGGCTCTTATTCATTCACCTGATGTCGGCTCTTATTCATTCATTCACCTGATGTCGGATCTTATTCATTCACCTGATGTCGGTTCTTATTCATTCATTCACCCGATGCCGGCTTTTATTCATTCACCTGATGTCGGCTCTTATTCATTCATTCACCTGATGTCGGCTCTTATTCATTCACCTGATGTCGGCTCTTATTCATTCACCTGATGTCGGCTCTTATTTATTCACCTGATGTCGGCTCTTATTCATTCACCTGATGTCGGCTCTTATTCATTCACCTGATGTCGGCTCTTATTTATTCACCCGATGCCGGCTCTTATTCATTCACCTGATGTCGGCTCTTATTTATTCATTCACCCGATGCCGGCTCTTATTCATTCACCTGATGCTGGATTTTATTAATTCACCTGATGCCGGCTCTTATTCATTCATTCATGAAACAAATTTGCCATTCATAGCTCAAAGAATAACTAAAATGGAGCTAGGTGTAGTCCCACAATGTTATATTGAATCACAATCATATATTCAGAGTCTTAGCAGCAGCTGTGATGTGCAGGTAAGCACAAATTAATAGGGACTGGTAACATCCGATGTATGAGTAGAGGGAGATGAGAATAAACGGAGGTATATTGTGGAAAAAAGTATTGTCTTCTTGGAACACATGGTAAGGGGGTATGCACAACAGAGGAAAGGATGAATTACCTCTGAAGCCCCGATCCGAGTTGGCGTTCCTCTTCCGTCTCCTCCGTTGTTGCGGTGCAGAGTATGGCAGCTCTGCGTATAGCACTGTCTCCCCAAAGCAGGATGTACGTGGGTCCCGTGTATCGAAGCCTGCAGAGCTGCTGTGCGTCACACCAATCCGGAGTTGAGATACAGAGAAGCAGTAAGGGATAGGCTGGACTGCGGACTCTTGTGAAAGCTCTCGACAACTCACCGGGGTGGTGTAAAAATAAAAAGCTTTATTGAACTACATTATTAAAACAAAAGACATACTGGGACAAAACAGGGGATAGCACTCCCACGCATTTCACGCTTAGACAGCACTTTAAGGAGCTCCTTGAGAAAGCGTCATTTAAGTGTTAAATGCGTGGGAGTGCTATCCCCTGTTTTTGTCCCAGTATGTCTTTTGTTTTAATAATGTAGTTCAATAAAGCTTTTTTTATTTTTACACCACCCCGGTGAGTTGTCGAGTGCTTTCACAAGGGTCCGCAGTCCAGCCTATCCCTTACTGCTTCTCTTATTCATTCATTCACCCGATGCCAGCTCTTATTCATTCATTCACCCGATGCCAGCTCTTATTCATTCATTCACCCGATGCCAGCTCTTATTCATTCATTCACCCGATGCCAGCTCTTATTCATTCATTCACCCGATGCCAGCTCTTATTCATTCATTCACCCGATGCCAGCTCTTATTCATTCACCCGATGCCGGCTCTTATTCATTCATTCACCCGATGCCAGCTCTTATTCATTCATTCACCCGATGCCAGCTCTTATTCATTCACCCGATGCCAGCTCTTATTTATTCATTCATTCATTCACCCGATGCCAGCTCTTATTCATTCATTCACCCGATGCCAGCTCTTATTCATTCACCCAATGCCGGCTCTCATTCATTCACCCGATGCCGGCTCTCATTCATTCACCCGATGCCAGCTCTTATTCATTAATTCACCTGATGCTGAATCTTATTCATTCACCCGATGCCGGCTCTCATTCATTCACCCGATGCCAGCTCTTATTCATTCACCTGATGCCGGCTCTCATTCATTCACCCGATGCCGGCTCTTATTCATTCACCCGATGCCGGCTCTTATTCATTCACCCGATGCCGGCTCTTATTCATTCACCCGATGCCAGCTCTTATTCATTAATTCACCCGATGCTGAATCTTATTCATTCACCCAATGCCGACTCTTATTCCTTAATTCACCTGACGCCGGCTCTTATTCATTCATTGCATGCACAGTGGCACTGCTGTTTCCCATCTCCGTTGTATTGTACAGGGTGTTGCAGATGAGATAAGGAGCAGACGTCACGTGCTTTGCAGGTAGTTTTTATTACACGTGGCAGTGAAACACACCTCTCTGCACATCGGATTTAGGGGAAGTTCTGGGTAGGAAGGCGGTGACATTCTAATACATTTCAGGACTCACTGGCATTGTAGGGGTTAAGGCATTTACAAATTCATCACGCGATATAACGGTAGAAGGCACTCAATAATTAACCCTTTATTGCTGTGCAATTTGCTCTTTCCGGCATCTTTGACTAAAATGTCCTCTTTTTATTAAAAAATATGATCAAACTAGTTCCAAAAGTTCTTCTCCATTTCTCACCCTTAAAATTATTTCTAGTGCCAAGAATAAGACGTCTAAGCCCTCTCCCCAGGGAATCACTTAGGCCCAGATCCACAAAGCTGCATGATGTCCCTTAATGTCACGTTAACACTAACGGTGAATCTTCAATGGACAGTAACGTCACACAAAGCCCTGTATTCTCCCTTAAAGCGCACTGCGGTAACTATGATGATGCCTCATTTCTATGTCATTATCCTTAACATTGCATAGCCACTAAAGTCCGTTAAATGAGCAATCGAAGCAGGTGATTCTTTTTTTTAAATTTAACATAGGGTTAAAGCAGGATGTCTACAGAGCTGAACCCCATTAATTTTTATCACCGTGGACCCTCTGCTTCCCCAGATACTGGCACCCCCTTCAGAGGACTATCTCCTGCAGGTTTAAAGCTCCCACATCACGTGGGCCAATAGGAAGCCGCACCGGATGACCTCACGGCTCCCTATTGGCCCACAGGTCGCGGGAGGTTTGGAACTCCGCCATTACGTGAACCCCAGCTTGCGAGCCGAAGTGGCTACAGGTGCCCCTTACGAACGGTCTGTATCTCTGGAAACGGGGGTCAATGGAGCTGACATTAATGGGGTTCAGCTTCTGCAACCCCCTGCTTCAATACCATATTAAAAAATAAAACAATTTGCAAACGCAATCGTGCACTTGGATTGCCGCTTTAAGGTTAACGTAACATTAACGCTGAATACATCATACCTAAACATGGCGTTACTCGCATCCCTGAGACAGGATTTTTTTCGGGATGGGTTGGACACCCCAGTTAGGTATGATTTAACAAGCAGAGCGTTATTTCCTCTGTCTACTGAAGCAAAAGACCGCTCAGGGTCGAGATCAAAAGGAACGCCAAGATTGCCATTACGTCCCGTTATTGGAAGATAACGCGTTACGTTACAATAACGTGACATATGCTAATGAGATGTACAACGGCGGTTTTTTTTGCATATACTTAGCTTTGAGGATACCAAATGTAACTCTGGGAACCGAACGTCACGTCATGCACTCCTTTCTTTAACGCAGCTTAGTGAATCTGTGCTAAAGGGCGCTATTTATCAGTCTCCAATAAACAGCAACGATGCTTCCAAAATAATCATCTTGATTAGGCGTTATTAGGCTGCGGGCAGGGTGAAGCGAAGCGCGCTCGTGCTTAGCGCGATCAGTGTGATTAATCTGAATGCTTTTGTCCAGGGTGCCGGAGCACACGTGCCCGTGAGCTTGCTGCTTGCGGAGACAGTCAAATTAGATTTTGCTGCTCGCTCATGCGTCACGTGAGCGGTTCGCCCAATGAGTGCAAACCAGCTTCCCCCCCACCCCCCGCAACAGGACAGAAATCGCCGGAGCAAAATGAGCGCCGAGCTCAAGCACCAGCGCGCGCTCATTCACCCTGGCCGCAGCCATAAGCCCCTCCAAATGCTACAAAAGAAATAGAATTTGTTTGTGCCGTATGTTTTACATCAAGTACAGTAAATGTCAGAGCAGAGCTCACAAAGTGCAAGTTGGTTTTAGCGGATGATCTCGTCCTCTCCCACCCGCCCTAGTCAGTAGTGTTTGCGGAGAAGTGATGGCTGGAGTCATCCCTTCCACAGTGGGTACGTTAAGTGGATCAGCTTCCTGTTGCTGTGCAGAGAAGCGAGAAAATTCATGTCGTCGTCCTCCAGGTGGAAATCAAAAACCTGCAGAGACAAAGTACCGTATCCCTTTATTAAAAGCGGGGAGACACTGAAAATATGTGCGGGTCGACCGGAATAACAACCGAGTGGACCCAATGCTGCGGATAGTATATCTGCCAGACACGAACAGACTTAAAATTCTGTATGTATCTCTCGTCCTCAAAAGGGTCCAGAGCTTCAGATCTAATCAGCCAGACATAAATCAAACTCAACCAGAAAGTGACATTTGCTTTGAATTTATTTTTTTGTATTGCTCTCTTTTGTGATCTCGTATTAATGGAAAAGTGAAAATCAGAATGAAAAGATCTTTGCAACAACAACAAGAAACTGAAGGAATGACAGGAAGGGGGAGGAATCAGGACGGGCTGCTTACAGGAAAGAAGAATCCTTTTGATCCTGATTACACACTTGTGAAATCCCCCAATATCTTCCTATTTTGGAGAAGGTATTGACGTAAGAGATACTTTGTTTTGTTGTTGCTGGAAGGGCTACAGTTCCCAATTCTGCTTTATAACTCCGACCTAGCCCCTGCCACGTTCCATTCGCCTCTCCCAGGCCTGTATGAGGCCAGAATATTGCCAGCTCGTATTGCACATTCTGGGATATTTTTGTGTTCTACAAAAGTTATTTTAATGTCTCCTGGGGGTTGACCCTGTAATATTTGCCAGTGGACTTTTGAAATCTCTTTAGATTTTAGACTAAAAGTTACAACGTAACATGCGTTATCTGGAGACCAGACCCACACATATCTAGCAAAGCTGAAAAGAAACCAGCAATAGAATGATATCCATTTTAGGACATTACAACAATTCTTCACATAGTTTTCAAATATTCCCCTTCGTATTCTTCCTGGAGTCTGCAGCTGTTTGTACAATACAGGGAAAGGAAAAAGCCCATATTGTTTCCTGCACTGGGATTTATATATATATATATATATATATATATATATATATATATATATATATATATATATATATTATATATATTAAAAAGATCACTTGTGAGCACATTCACATTAGACAGGTCTGCACCCCTGCCTTTCACCATTATCACTTAGCATACAGTGCTCCCACGGCAGCAGAGGATTCTGGGAAATGACATGGCACACCGTGTCACCTTTTGCCTGAAATCCATTTTTACATGGAACCAATATAAATGTGCTCACAAGTGATCTTTTTATTTGCTATATGCAATACGGTAGAGGTTTCTTGATGCCTTTTTCACCCACCATAACTTAAAAAAAAAAAATTATATATAGTGTAATACTGTAAATAGAAAATGTTAAAATGCTCAGAGCCAAATGAACACACTTTCACAAAAATGTGAGTGTTCATTTGGCTCTGAGCATTTTAACATTTGTAACATTTTCTATATACAGTATTACACTATTCTGTGTTTTATCTCTCTATTGGGAATATCCTGCTTCTGAGGAGCCTGCACTAACGCTGCGAGTCCTGCCATTGGAGAAGGTCCATGCCATCAGATATATCCTGCCAGCGGAGATTCCTGAACATCAGTGTGGTTATACTTAGCAACCAAAATGCTCGCTCAACCTCGCCCAATGTGAGTGCATTACTTTCTTACCTTGACTGTTTTATACAGTATTATACTATTGTGTGTTTTTCCCTTTTTCTCTATGCATTTCCCATTTTGATGAGATTGTGCGCATTTGGAACTTCCTTCCTCATGAAATATGGAGTCCATGCCTTTGAAACATCCAGGAAACGAACAGCAACAACGTTGTCCAAATGTGTCTAATTGTATCAACTTTACCACTGTAAGTATGCTTAAGTGTTTCAATACACTAGCTGCTCGTGGAGACGTCATAAGTCTAAACATCCGTTAGATATATTAGGCAGCACAGCACTTTTTAGAAAAGGACAACACGCTCACATGTATTGTATGTATTGTATTCATATATTGAATTTCTCATTACATTTATTAATTTTATTCTCCCTCACAATTTTTTGGGGTTTCAAGACATTATCTATTTACAAACCACTAGCACGGCGATGGGCACCAGATTTGCACTGACCTATGCCAATCTTCTCATGGATCTGTGGGAAGAGGAACATGTCGGGGCCAACCGGGAGTACGGCGCAAATCTGGTGCTCTATAAACGCTATACCGATGATGATATAATTATCATTTGGTGTGGGGGTCAGGACACTTTAGATTTATTTTTAGAACAATTAAATCACAATAACTATAATCTCAATTTCACATGCAAATTTAGTACCTCAGAACTTGAGTTTCTGGACTTACTTGTCTATGTTAAAGATGGGTCCATTTGTACTGACCTACCATAAGCCGGTAAATGGCTTAAACTACATTGAAGCAGGGAGTAATCATTATAACAAATGGTTAGAGAACATACCCTTTGGAGAACTAAGACAGGTAAAACGTAACTGTTCAGAACCTCAAATTTATGAGGAACAAGCTACTGTTATAATGGATAAATTTAGAACTAAATCTTATAAGTTTAACATGCTAGAGGATGCGTATAACACGACTTCACAATTGAATAGAAAGGATCTGCTGCAAAAGCAAATCCTGGAACAACCTGATTCTGCATCAAACAGCAAGACTGTCATTGATGTTCCATTTATCACTCAATTTAACCCTCTCTCTGCCAAAATAAAACATATCCTCAATAAACATTGGCATTTGGTCCTTAAAGACCCTATTTTACACTCATATCTATCTATCCCCAGAGTAATTTTCCCTAAAGCAAATTCACTTAAAAAAATTATTGCTCCGAGCTGTCTTAAATTCATTAAAGAAAATAAAAGTAAAACGTTTCTTAATCTAAAAGGCTTTTACAAATGCCTCAAATGCAAAATGTGCAAACTCAATCCATTGGAGGCTAAACAGGTCAAGGGTTTCTCCTCAACTCATACTAAGGGCGCGCTTATAGTGCCGGCGACAGCGTCCGAAAACAAATACATTGCTGCCGCGTGCGCTTATAGTGCGTGCGACGGCGACAAAGCAGAAACTGGAAGCCGGCAAAATTTGATTTTTCAAGGGCTGTCGCGTCATGTGACGGCCCTTAAACAAATCAAAATTGCCGTAATCCCACGACCCCACCACCTGGCGAAACATAACTTTCGCCAGTGGCGACGGGTGACGTCACCCGCCGTGTCGCCGTCGACAGCACTATAGGCACGGCCTAAGAAGGAATTCACAATCAATACATTTATTCATTGTGATTCTATAGATACTCTTTACCGTATTCAAAAGCAATATATATAGGTTGCACTACCCATAAACTTAAGTTGAGGTTTGCGGAACAGATCACCAACATTCAAAAGGCATTCATGCAACATAGTGCAAAGAGTGTCATGGTCAAAAACCCTATGGGAATCAAATGTTTTGGTATTGATCTACTGGAGTCAAACTGGAGAGGGGGGATGTAGTTAATAAAATTTCTAAACTTGAAACTAAATCGATACATACTATAAAAAGCCTAGTACCCAATGGCACAATGTTGATATAGATCTGGGAGCTTTTCTCCAAAATTAAGTATGTGTCTCCCCTTCTCCAATCGGATTCAATTTTTGCTCTTTACCCATTGATTTTCATTATTTCAGTTATAGTTATTTGTGATTATATGTTTATATTCTAATTTAAATTCTGTCATTTGTATTTTCTCTAAATTGGTATATATACATATATATATATATATATATATATACACATATATATATACATATACATATATACATATACATATATACATATATATATATACATATATATACATACATATATATACATACATATATATACATACATATATACACATATATATATATATATACATATATATACATATATATACATATATATACATATATATACATATACATATATATATATATATATATATATATATATACATATATACATATATATATATACATATACATATACATATATACATATACATATATATATATATATATATACAGTGTTCGACAAACCTATACATTTGCTCGCCCCGGGCGAGTGGATTTAACCCCCGGGCGAGTAAATATTGGCCCAAGCAGCACATGTTTGGTACTAGGTGGCGAGTATATTTTTTTGTGTGGCGACCACTATATATATATATATATATATATATATATATATATATATATATATGTGCAAATACAACTGTATGCTCATCTGCATGTCTTAGGCAGGTCTGCAACCCCGCCTTTCCCCATTATCACCCAGCATACAGCACTTCCACTGCAGCAAGGGATTCTGGGAAATGACATGCAAATGAGCACACAGTGTCACTTTTTGCCTCAAAAACCATTTTTAACATGGTTTCCTATAGGCTTAAGCTTGCTGCATGGTCACAGCTTTGAGCACAGCCAGGGTTAAGGTGCATACCCAGAAAACCACCCACAGACAGCTGTTTCGACCTTAATGGGTCTCATCAGTGTGGGGTTGATTTTAACTGGGTATGCAAAGAGGCTATGGGATAGGCTAAACCATAATACTGAGTTAAGTTATGGTGAGTGAAAAAAGTGACAAAAACCCTCCACAGGAAAGCAAATATGCAAATACAACTGTATGCTCATCTGCATGTCTTAGGCAGGTCTGCAACCCCGCCTTTCCCCATTATCACCCAGCGAGGGTTTTTGTCACTTTTTTCACTCACCATATCATATATAACACAATGTATTGCATTTTGTTTTATTTTATTATTTAAAAATCCATGATATTGTGTTTATAATACCTTCGTTTGTGTTATGCAAATACAGCTATTTTTCCTGTGTATCGTTAGCCTGAGATTCAGTGATTGGCTGATACCTTTAAAACTGATTAGACAATCAATCTTTCAAGCAACCTATACAGGCACGGACACAGGTATAAATATAAGGTATTAACTTATATCTGTACACCCCTGATGAAGTCTGCATAAGACAAAACGCTTAGGGTTCCTTGAGTATATGTATACTGTATATGTGTTTCCTATGATCTACTTTACAATACAAGTTCTAAGGAAACTTTAGTGTATGGAGTGTGCTTTTTGCCATACATCTACATCTACCATCTTCCATTGCTGTGACCTGAGGCTCCTCCTCAGTACTATTACAAGCCGGCCAGCTGGCAGGTAGAGTGGAAGGCGCGGTGTTCGGTTGAACACCTGAGGTGTATTGGAGTATCCTCTACTTGGTGTATGAGCGTATTGCATAGCGAAGGAGAGCACACGTGAGTCCGTTCTCGGGACCAGAGAGACGTGGTATCTGGCGGAGCGACTACAGAGGTTTGCTGTCGGGACCATAAAAACAGTGTCCGGTGGAGCAGTTAAGGAGGCGTACCAGTGGGACCAGACAGACACAGTGTCTGGCGGTGTATTGGAGGAGAGCTGGAGCGACCATTGCCTGGTGTGCAGGTGACCACTTAGGGTGGTGATTTAACAGAGATCTGCTAAACAGCGGAGCAGTACTGCACGTAACCCCTGCGACCCGTGAGAATCTCCTAGTCCTGCTAAGACACAGGGGAATCGACACCTGTAGTCCCTCCAGCAGGAATGGGTCAGTTTATCAGGTGATCCTTAACTCTCTGAATCCCAAAGTGACGGATGCCAATACATCTGATGAAAAGCTGCTGTTTCTTACCACAAGGTTCACTTTGGGACACTATGCGACAGGTATTTTTGCCAGTGTGCTATATCAGTAGAGTTAGAGAAGAACTTGACACACTAATGTTGTTCAACACTTTTTAAATGTCCTAGTAATTTTTTATTGACATTCTAAAAAGTATACGTTTTTCTAGTTCCAGTGACTTTGCATTTCTACGTTGCTTATTGCCATTGGGGCAGGACACTTATGATCTACTATCAACATTCTAGACCCTCAATTACTAAGGGGTTCTATAATACACTCTATTGTCTTATTGCGCCAAATGCATTTTCTATCATATGATATCTAGGTTTCTGTTAAAACCAGCATTGGGGCTGCATATTTAAGACATTTTCTGACCATATCTGCACACTGGATATATTCCACTATATATATATATATATATATATGTGTGCGAAAAGACAATAAGCGCTACAAAGAACTAATATCAATATTCATAAACACCACAGTAAGATTATACAATTCAAAAATATTCAAACCACCCAGCGACATACCAATTGGAGGAAGAAGAAGTGCCAGTACTGTGGACATCAGAACTGAGTTATACTTTGGAGACACAGGTACCAGGCAGAGAGCTATAAGCTTGATACAGAGACTGTGATACAGCTATATAGCTATACAGGACTATTGCTGATTTGATTCCCCAGATCCAAGAGTTAAGTGTGAGACATGACTCATACTAATCCTCTATTTTTTATATGTTATACCTTATAAGCAAGGTTCTTATATATTTTTAATAAATAGCTTATATACTTCTTTGGAATACCTCACCTACCTGATTATTACCCCCGAGTTCATGGTCTGATTGAACCTACCTATATCCTGTTCCACTATTATAATTTCCAACAAGGACTCTTTGGGTTTCATAACCGTATTTGCAAGATACAGTTCCAGCGCTGTTGGGTTTAATTGGAAGTTCCTTTCCTGCTGATCCTGCAGCACGACGCAATCAGAGCATAGGAGACTCTAGATCCAGTTCCACTGTATAGTGGAGAAATGTCTGAACTATTCTACCTGTTGTAAGTGCATCTCTCACCTTGTGTTGTAGACCTCATTTCAGACATACTACTCTATGTTTTTTCTCTTTTCCCCTTCCCCTATTTTGTCTTCCCTTATCTCTGCGCATAGGTCATCTCCAGTATATGACGCCAGATGATGACGCCCTCCCACGGACAATAACCCAGACACAGAAAGAGCCCCTGCTTACAGGTACCTCTTTTGACTTTGGGGTCAGAGGCTGGTAAAAGGCTTAGCTTCCCAGCCCTTCAGATAAGGTCTGGGAAGTGTGCGTTAGCTCTTACAAAGGGATAGGCCTGTTTTTGTTTTGCTGACATGAAGCTGTACTGTTTAAAGCGGCGGGCAAAATAAAAGTCCATGTTTACTTTCCCTTAAATACGTCTCCCTGGTTATACCTCTGCACTTCTTGTACAGTGCCCATTTACATGATATCAATCAGCTCACAGTGCGAGACAGGCGTCTTCCTCCTCTCCGGATTGCAATTGCACTGAGTGAATTCTCGTTGCAGACTTCTGATACTGCTAACTTTGAACCGCCATTTTGGAGCCGTTGGACATTTGTTTCCCCTTCTTGGCCTTAAGCATATTGTGGGAGGAGTTTAGGAAAGTACCACTGGTACTTCCTGTGGGAAAAGGCCTGAAGATGGGGGTTCACCCTTCACCCTACAAAACTTTGCCCGCCTCGCCTCATATATTTTTTCTCCTCTCACTGGTTTTTGCACTCCTCCCGTTTCCATTAATCCCCATGTGTCCATAGTCTCCCATATCCATCTATTGTTTTGCTCCTCTATTCACAACATTCAGTCTATGGATAAGTATTATTTATTTTCTTTATGTTTGTTCATATATGCATTATATTTTTCTTTTCTCACTAAGGGCTGTTATTTATATGATCTGACCATATATGCATTATGTTTGTTTCATTGGTTTTGTTATTCATATTGCTTGATTTACTCTACCAGTAAATATTGTTTTTCATGACAATCTTGCCTGGGAATTTTTCACGACTGAGTGCTGGGAGCCAGCTTTTCTTTTCGATAGATATTATAATTTATTTGTTTTTGCCAACATATTCATCAGCGCGGTACGATGGGGGGCACAGAGTGACATTAATTACATAAACAGAATGACATACAAATAAGGACAGACACGCACACAGATACAGAAGGTAATGAGGGTGCTGCTCACGTAGCCAACAACCTGGATAAGAAACTAAACGATACCGGCAAAGATTGTAAGTTCTCTGGGTCAGGAGCTACCCTCTAACACTGCTTCCATTCATGTCTGTAGCACTTACATAAACAGACTACAGGAAACTGAGGGTAACTAATTACCTTCATCATCATCTACCGCTCTTGTCGACTCGCTGCTGGACGAAGCCTCCCTAATAATCTTCCAGGTGCTGCGGTTAGAAGCCTCTCTCCTCCACATTTTCCCGTCTTACTTTTAGACATTGTCTTGGTCTTTTGATATACAATGGAATCCAGTCGAGTACCATCTTTGTCCAACAAAGGTCATTTCTTTTTGTGATATGTCTGGCCCAAAGCCATTTTAATTCCTTCAACCTTGTGATGATACCACAGACTTGTTCGGTTTAAAATCCATTCATTCTTTTTCTTGTCTCTGTGTAATACCCAGCATACTTCTCTCCAAACTTCTTTAAGTTGTCTGTAGCTTCTGAATTATCTTCGCATTTATGGTCGAAGTTTCACATCATATCCGTAAGTGAGCACAGGCAGAATCCATTGGTCAAACACTTTCCTTGAGGCACAGCTGAAGGCTCCCATGCAAGATTGTCTTGCTTCGTCCAAATTCGTTCCATCTCATCTTTATTCTCCTATTGATTTCATTTGAATGGTTCCCATCCATTGATACTTGCCGGCCAAGGTAGAAATGGTTTTCTACTTATCGTGCTACTTAATTTATTTTGATCTTTGTTGACACATTTGTTGAACATCACTTTGGTCTTGCTTGGATTCATATGGAGTCCCACATTCGCACTTTCTTCGGAGAGTTCTCTGCTTTGTTGTTGAAGGTTTTCTGGACACGCAGAAACATCTGTCATCTGCAAATCATAGGTGACAAGTATTCACTGTCACCTTGATTATTTTTTCTTTCCAATTCAATGTCTTAGACAATTCTTCAAGTGTGAAAAGCTTTGGCAACATGGTGTCTCCCTGTCACATACCCTTGCCGATCCTTATCTTGCTTGTATCTTTATGCAGTATAATGCTTGTTGTGGCACTCTTGTAAATGTTCATAATGCTATTAATGTACGCATTGTGTAAAACGCTCTGTAAAATCACATGCAAGCTCTTTCTCTAGGTTGGTCAAATTCCAGGGTCTTTTGCAGCGGATATGGGAGTATCTGAAAAGTGATTGGAAGTAGACTGATTGGTGTGTAATTCTTGAGGTCATCGTTGTCTCCTTTCTTGTGGATGAGGAGAACCATGGCATTTTTCTGGATTTTTTTCTGTTCTTCAAGAGCATTTAAAGAGTTTTGCAAGGATTTTCCCGAATCCTTCTCAAGCTTTTTCAAGACTTCAGCTGTAATTCCATCTTCCCTGGGAGCCTTCCCATTTTTCATGGTTTTCATTAACTTTGCCGTTCCTTCTGGAATAAGCATGGTCGATCCTTGGCTCTTCCTTTGCCGGATTATGTCCTGTGTTATTTGTGTTCTTGTACAAATTTATTGTAGAAGTCCTCAACTCACTTTATAAGTACAGTTATTTATTGCGAATCCATTTTGTTGGAGCACAAATATTTGCTTCTTCCCAATAATTAGTCGCTGCTTCATCGTTTTTAAACTTTTATCGTCAGTAGTCTTCTTCACCAAAGTCCAGTTATATGTTCAGTTATTCACTTGCACATCGTCTTGCAAGAGGGAAAATGTAATATACAGAGCTGTGCATCTTGGAAACACACAAACACACACACACACACACACACACACTAAAATGTTGGTAACATCAATAAAATACCGGGCTTCTTGAATCTCACCCATTTGAAGGTGGTCTCAGCCTGAATCATTGGGAGGACAGTCTCTGTCATTGGGAGGACAGTCTCCGTCATTGGGAGGACAGTCTCTGTCATTGGGAGGACAGTCTCTGTCATTGGGAGGACAGTCTCCGTCATTGGGAGGACAGTCTCCGTCATTGGGAGCACAGTCTCCGTCATTGGGAGGACAGTCTCCGTCATTGGGAGGACAGTCTCCGTCATTGGGAGGACAGTCTCCGACATTGGGAGGACAGTCTCCGTCATTGGGAGGGCAGTCTCTGTCATTGGGAGGACAGTCTCCGTCATTGGGAGGACAGTCTCCGTCATTGGGAGGACAGTCTCCGTCATTGGGAGAGCTGTTTCACTCGTCAGAACATTAACAGGTCATTTTTTTTGTCCCAGAACCCCCAAGTCTGACCGGTTGGGCTCAAATGGACCATTGGACATCTCTGCACTGCAACCCAAGAGCCCTGTCTAAACAAGTGCACACAGAGATTAGAGAGTCTCCATCCTGCAACTTGCAATCTGCTCAGTAACATGTAATAAAGCTCTTTCACAGGTGTACGACTCTAGGAAACACTTGGCTTTGCCTCTTGAGGTCACTCATTCCTGTGGGCTTTAACCACATGGTATTTTAACCACCTCTTTGCTGGTCCACAATAGCAGCACCTTGACCAGTCTAGATATCTATTGTCCTTCAGTCTGGCGCTAGGCCCTCCCAAAGTGTGAGGGGGTTAATCCAAGTATTATCGACTCCCAGACAGGAAGCCGTGGGCTCGTCACTCTGCACGTCCCCTCCCTTCCACTCTTTGTTTATATTTCGGCTTTCCTGATGTACTGTTTTTAGCAATCGCTCCGTCCGAGCTAAACCTTCCTCTCTGTTCTCATGTGGTCATTTTTTCCAGAATAGCTATGTGTTCAAATGTATACACACTTTTCATGGGTGTCTCTGTCCACCAGCAGCAGTCTGAAGTCTCTCCCGTTTAGAGATGACAGGCCCTAAATATATTACTGTAGCCATTCAAAAATTCAATCCACTACCTTTCTAATATCCCTTCAACCCCCTCTGAACGTCAACCGAGTGCAAAAAATAACGAATCATATGCCTTATAAAATGTAGATACTCAGTATCATTATTAAGAGCAGCATGCTCCTTTTTATAGGGAGGTTACCATTTTTCATTCCCAAACAACCCTGTCCCTGCCAGAGAGCCATGCCCCTCCTTTGAGGGGTTTTGTGTACCCGTTTGGCACGGCTTTGCAAGGGTGTTTTCCAGCTCTTGGAAAAGTGATCAATGTGGGGAAGAGTCGAGAAATTCCTGTAACCACATTCAAACGGGACATTCCCTATTTCCTGTACTGTCCATATGTGACGCTCTGTGTTTCATGTTCCACTGGCACCGCACAGGTTAGAGCATCGAGTTACACTAACAAGAGCTCGACGCAGCTTAAAAATAAGTAGTGATCGTGCGCTTACAAAAGTGTCGTTAACTTTGCGGAAACGTTATGCTGCCATACTTTATAAGGAGTTAAACAATATTTTGGATTAGAGGGGGGGGGAAAGGTTTCCTATAACATCCAAAAAATGATTTAAATGTGGACCAGTAAAATTGGTGGCTCTGTGGGGTTGTAAAACACATTTATAAAGTAGTGGTACCCGCTAGTGCCGTCACACAACTCGCACCATTAATTTCAGCTCTGGGGACACCCTGCTTCTGGAGTTGCTTACCTCTGTAGGGGGTGTCGGTAGCCATACTGGCTACGCTCCTGCGTCATATGGGCCAACAGGAAGCGGAATCTGATGATGTCACGGCTTCCCATTGGGCCGCAAGCTTAGAACAGCGGTCATTACGTGGTCCCTGGTAATCGAGCGGAGCAGCTACTGGCGCCCTGTATGGAGGTAAGTATCCCCGGAAGCAGGGGGTCCCTGGAGCTAAAATGAATGGCGTCCGGGCCCACAGACCCCTTGCTTCAATCCTGGGTAACACAAATAAATATACATGTTAAAAGAAAGTCGCCTGGATTGCTCCTTTAATGCATCAGTCCTCGTCAGGCGCTGCTGCGAGTACGTGAGGAATATCTCATTCTCACTTAATCAGCTAGCATCTCCGAGCCCAGAGAGAATGCAGGTGTTGCTTATTGCAGCGCCTGTATAGGAGAGGTTCAGCGCAGTGGCTCACACATTTTTGAAGGGGAGACGTCGTCTTTTTTTTTTTTTTTACTCGAGATGTTAACCCACCGCACGGTCATCATTTGCAATAGAAGGCAAGTGCCGAGCGGTGGGACGTGTGACGGTACCACTACTTTTTAAATGTGATTTACAACCCCACAGAGCCACCAATTTTACTGATCCACATTTAAATCGGTTTGTTTTTTTTGGAGTGTTATAGGAAACTCCCCCCCCCCCTCCCCTCTAATCCAAAATATTGTATAAATCCTTATAAAGTATGGCAGAATAAAGTTTCTGACAGGTTAACGACACTTACTATTTTTGCAAGTGCTCGATCACTACTGATTTTTAAGCCGCTTTTTTAAACATATTTTGATGAGAATTTCACAGCAGTCCGAGTTCTCTCTCGGGTGGTTTGCTTTCTGGTTTTGGTTAGAGCACAAGTTCTACCAAAAGCTGCACATTTCCCCTGCTCGTCACAAGCCCCCGTTAACCTCTCTTCACACTAACACACTAACACTGTTTGCAGAAACGGCTCTGTGTAGAAGCAGAAACAACCATGACAAAGAAAAAGAGGAATACAAAAACATGAAAGCCAGCACGTTGTCAAGAGACTGATTAGTATCAAAACTATTTTTCTATGTATATAGAAGTAAAAGCAACTTTGAAAAAAAGAATACACGCATACATTGGATTTTGTATTGGACTCTGTGCTAAGAAGGGCCCCTCGCAGGCTGCTGATATCACACCTGTGGGCGAGAACCTGCCAAAAACCGCTGCAAAGGTGAGAAAAAGAGATAAAGCCGGCGAGGTTATTACCTCCGCTCCGATCTGCACAACAACTGGAGGTCAAGTGACAAGTAGAACATGGTGTTGGCTTCGGACGGCCTTTATTCCCCTCACTCACTGAGCGCCCAGAAGTTTCTCATGCAGGGAAATGTTGTTAACCTGCATAGCAATGCCTTGTGAAGGAGTCAAAATATACCTTATGGGTCCATTAAAAACAACCAACATTGTGATGTGGCTCAGTGATTATAGACACGGACTGAGAGTGAAGCAGGGGAGCCTGGCTTGGATCCCAGCTCCTTGTGACCTTGGGCAAGTCACTTTATCTCCCTGTGCCTCAGGCACAGACTGTAAAAACAGATTGTAAGCTCTGCGGGGCAGGGACTAGTACCTGCAGAAATTCTATGTACAGCTCTGTGCTGCGCAAAAAAAACCCCAACTTATTATTATATGTTATTCTTCCCAGAATTTGCTAACGTAGGCTGCCTATCGTACGGCGTCAGTCTGCACAGCTGCACGATGAAACGTAACTCACTGCTCTGCAGTCGTATGCTTGCAAGGAGCTGGATATAGCGTGTAGAGAGTATATAGTGGTACTCGGCATATCAACCACAGCATGTTTTTCCTTTAGCTTCGGGAGGCCTTGAAGAAACGGCGCCGTCCTTAGAACCTGCTGCCAGTAACCACACAATGCTTGTGTCTGCGGCGCGGAGTTAGGGCGGTGCAATGTTTTGTTACTCGTCTATCTAAATGAAATACACATCAGCCCTGAGAGACGACTTATGTGGCCGCACATTGTTGGAATAGTGAACCTAGGAGAGTCTGTGTCAACATGTGTCTTCTTAGAATCAAAGTATTACGCGATGTCACGCCTAAATAATACAGGTCTACACGCAACTTGCTCAAGAAGCCGACACTGGGATCTGAGCCGAGGCCACCCACTTCCAAGTGAGATGGTCCACTCCTTCCGCTCTATGCTTGCAATGTTAGGGGTCGTAACGGGTGGGCCCGGCGAGCCCCTACTGCCAAAGAAAGACCACTGACAACTTCCTGGAGGAATAAGGCCACAGCTATTATTGATGATACAGCGCTTTAAACTGGACTGGGACTGCACGTTCCATGTGGAGATCCCCTAGCGTTGCTGTGGTTCATATCCTCCCATCCTGTTGCTTTCGGATAACCTACCCCGCAACCGTACCGCGGCATCCACCAAGGAGGACACTTCCAAACACCCGGCGGCCGAACACCGATTCCTATCCGGATACTTATGGGCCCAGTCTGTACCATCAACAACCGCCACACCCAGCCGTGACAGACATCTTAATTCCACTCTCCAACATCGTTGGTTTACACCTGAACATTTACATATATTACATAGTTACATAGTTACATATATCACATAATTACATAATTACATAGCAGATGAGGTTGAACAAAAAGACGTACGTCCATCAAATTCAACCTATGTTAAATTTAGACAACAGATACTTTATCCTATATCTATACTTATTCTCTTTTATTATTTTATTGTGACAATAAACAAACTCAATACAAAACACACAAACAACCATGGCAAGCAAGGGAGGGTGGGTGGTCTTGGGCCCCTCCTCTTCCTCCCTAGCCCTAAACCCCCCTACAACACACACCCCTCTCCCCTGACCAAACATGCCAATGCTCGTCATGTTGTGGGGGGGAGGGGGGGCTATTCTTAGGGGGTCACAATACGTGTGTCTACAGATCAGTGCGGTGCCGCCTCGTGTGATAGGGAATAAGGCTTTGGATATAGCGCGCACGACGAAGCGCATGGTGTCACGTGCACCTGTCGGTCAAGCGATCTGTAGTCCGAGATCCACAGGGACAGCGAGGCGTGGCGGAGCATGGCTGTGCCGTCACAAGGCTGGTTTGCCCTCATTGGCTGAACCGCTCACGACCCGGCCGTCGCGCGACAAAAGCAACTTCCCTTGTCTGCCGAAAATGCTGTTGCGCTTCATTGCACGCTCTATGGCGTGCCTCAGAGGTGCGGCCTGTCGTTCGCACGGTCGCTCACACTATGGACGCGGTCTAAGGATTGTCCCTTTACATCGGTAGCGCTGAGTCTTCAGAGATAATGAAGTTCCCCCCTTTCACACGGCCTCAGACCCATCGTAACGCCTTCCGGAAGAACAAGCTGCCACGTTACTGGGAGGCTGAGCAAGGACAGGCCTGGAGCGGCCCAGCTGTAAAAACGGGAGCAGTGATACGGTCTCCGGGTCTGCTTCATTCAAAGGCTATCTGGTAATCACTGCACTCCCCTCCCACACTAATCTCTTGAAATAAATTCAAACACAATATCACAGAGAGAGAGAGTCGGGAGGAACAAGCTCCCGGCCCGCAGAACAGTCTCATTACATGAGAGATTGGGGGCAGAGACACAGACACAGTGTTTGGTTACTACAGAGACCTCAAAGGTAAAAGAAATATATTTATTTATACTTGTTTTTGCATAAAGATTGCATCAGTCACCTACATTCATCCTGTAGCCCAGGGTCACTCAACTCCCCAAGCCCCCCCCCCCCCCCCCCAACAGATCAGGTTGCAGGATAGCTCTGCTTCAGCACAGGTGGCACAATCAGTCCCTGTGTCAGTGAAAGGGGGTTCAATCAGTGCCGGCATCAACACAGGTGGCTCAATTAGTCCTAGCTTCAGCACAGGTGGCTCAGTCAGTCCCTGCTTCAGCACAGGTAGCCTGGTCAGTCCCTGCTTCAGCACAGGTGGCTCAGTCAGTCCCTGCTTCAGCACAGGTGACTCAATCAGAGGCTCAGTCGAAGACTGCGCTGAAGCTGGGATATCCTGAAAACCTGACTACTTGGGGGAGATTGAGGACTGGAGTGAAACCCCCCCCCCCTGCTGTAGAACGCGCCATTGCAGAGGTAGCAAGACTTCCCTGCCCCCAGTGCCGTCCTGCCCTGATCCCCGCTTCCGCCCCGGACCCCGGGTAGTGTTAATCCGTCCGGGCCATGATCGTGGGACCGGGAGTGACCGCGGCAGGACACACTGTCAGACTTTGGTCCTACGAGGGACTGACTATTTAAAAAGATGCTCCTGTAACATTACATACAGAGGCCAGTCTCCTGCCCTCCCCCTGCACAGATAGGCCCGGCTCCTGTAACATTACATACAGAGGCCAGTCTCCTGCCCTCCCCCTGCACAGATAGGCCCGGCTCCTGTAACATTACATACAGAGGCCAGTCTCCTGCCCTCCCCCTGCACACATAGGCCCGGCTCCTGTAACATTACATACAGAGGCCAGTCTCCTGCCCTCCCCCTGCACAGATAGGCCCGGCTCCTGTAACATTACATACAGAGGCCAGTCTCCTGCCCTCCCCCTGCACAGATAGGCCCGGCTCCTGTAACATTACATACAGAGGCCAGTCTCCTGCCCTCCCCCTGCACAGATAGGCCCGGCTCCTGTAACATTACATACAGAGGCCAGTCTCCTGCCCTCCCCCTGCACAGATAGGCCCGGCTCCTGTAACATTACATACAGAGGCCAGTCTCCTGCCCTCCCCCTGCACAGATAGGGCCCGGCTCCTGTAACATTACATACAGAGGCCAGTCTCCTGCCCTCCCCCTGCACAGATAGGCCCGGCTCCTGTAACATTACATACAGAGGCCAGTCTCCTGCCCTCCCCCTGCACAGATAGGGCCCGGCTCCTGTAACATTACATACAGAGGCCAGTCTCCTGCCCTCCCCCTGCACAGATAGGGCCCGGCTCCTGTAACATTACATACAGAGGCCAGTCTCCTGCCCTCCCCCTGCACAGATAGGGCCCGGCTCCTGTAACATTACATACAGAGGCCAGTCTCCTGCCCTCCCCCTGCACAGATAGGGCCCGGCTCCTGTGACATTACATACAGAGGCCAGTCTCCTGCCCTCCCCCTGCACAGATAGGCCCGGCTCCTGTAACATTACATACAGAGGCCAGTCTCCTGCCCTCCCCCTGCACAGATAGGCCCGGCTCCTGTAACATTACATACAGAGGCCAGTCTCCTGCCCTCCCCCTGCACAGATAGGGCCCGGCTCCTGTAACATTACATACAGAGGCCAGTCTCCTGCCCTCCCCCTGCACAGATAGGGCCCCGGCTCCTGTAACATTACATACAGAGGCAAGACTCCTGCCCTCCCCCTGCACAGATAGGCCCGGCTCCTGTAACATTACATACAGAGGCCAGTCTCCTGCCCTCCCCCTGCACAGATAGGCCCGGCTCCTGTAACATTACATACAGAGGCCAGTCTCCTGCCCTCCCCCTGCACAGATAGGGCCCGGCTCCTGTAACATTACATACAGAGGCCAGTCTCCTGCCCTCCCCCTGCACAGATAGGGCCCCGGCTCCTGTAACATTACATACAGAGGCCAGTCTCCTGCCCTCCCCCTGCACACATAGGCCCGGCTCCTGTAACATTACATACAGAGGCCAGTCTCCTGCCCTCCCCCTGCACACATAGGCCCGGCTCCTGTAACATTACATACAGAGGCCAGACTCCTGCCCTCCCCCTGCACAGATAGGCCCGGCTCCTGTAACATTACATACAGAGGCCAGTCTCCTGCCCTCCCCCTGCACAGATAGGGCCCGGCTCCTGTAACATTACATACAGAGGCCAGTCTCCTGCCGTCCCCCTGCACAGATAGGGCCCGGCTCCTGTAACATTACATACAGAGGCCAGTCTCCTGCCCTCCCCCTGCACAGATAGGGCCCCGGCTCCTGTAACATTACATACAGAGGCCAGTCTCCTGCCCTCCCCCTGCACAGATAGGGCCCGGCTCCTGTAACATTACATACAGAGGCCAGTCTCCTGCCCTCCCCCTGCACAGATAGGCCCGGCTCCTGTAACATTACATACAGAGGCCAGTCTCCTGCCCTCCCCCTGCACAGATAGGGCCCGGCTCCTGTAACATTACATACAGAGGCCAGTCTCCTGCCCTCCCCCTGCACAGATAGGCCCGGCTCCTGTAACATTACATACAGAGGCCAGTCTCCTGCCCTCCCCCTGCACAGATAGGGCCCGGCTCCTGTAACATTACGTACAGAGGCCAGTCTCCTGCCCTCCCCCTGCACACATAGGCCCGGCTCCTGTAACATTACATACAGAGGCCAGTCTCCTGCCCTCCCCCTGCACAGATAGGGCCCCGGCTCCTGTAACATTACATACAGAGGCCAGTCTCCTGCCCTCCCCCTGCACAGATAGGGCCCGGCTCCTGTAACATTACATACAGAGGCCAGTCTCCTGCCCTCCCCCTGCACAGATAGGCCCGGCTCCTGTAACATTACATACAGAGGCCAGTCTCCTGCCCTCCCCCTGCACAGATAGGGCCCGGCTCCTGTAACATTACATACAGAGGCCAGTCTCCTGCCCTCCCCCTGCACAGATAGGGCCCCGGCTCCTGTAACATTACATACAGAGGCCAGTCTCCTGCCCTCCCCCTGCACACATAGGCCCGGCTCCTGTAACATTACATACAGAGGCCAGTCTCCTGCCCTCCCCCTGCACAGATAGGCCCGGCTCCTGTAACATTACATACAGAGGCCAGTCTCCTGCCCTCCCCCTGCACAGATAGGCCCGGCTCCTGTGACATTACATACAGAGGCCAGTCTCCTGCCCTCCCCCTGCACAGATAGGCCCGGCTCCTGTAACATTACATACAGAGGCCAGTCTCCTGCCCTCCCCCTGCACAGATAGGGCCCGGCTCCTGTAACATTACATACAGAGGCCAGTCTCCTGCCCTCCCCCTGCACAGATAGGGCCCCGGCTCCTGTAACATTACATACAGAGGCCAGTCTCCTGCCCTCCCCCTGCACACATAGGCCCGGCTCCTGTAACATTACATACAGAGGCCAGTCTCCTGCCCTCCCCCTGCACAGATAGGCCCGGCTCCTGTAACATTACATACAGAGGCCAGTCTCCTGCCCTCCCCCTGCACAGATAGGGCCCGGCTCCTGTAACATTACATACAGAGGCCAGTCTCCTGCCCTCCCCCTGCACAGATAGGCCCGGCTCCTGTAACATTACATACAGAGGCCAGTCTCCTGCCCTCCCCCTGCACAGATAGGGCCCGGCTCCTGTAACATTACGTACAGAGGCCAGTCTCCTGCCCTCCCCCTGCACAGATAGGGCCCGGCTCCTGTAACATTACGTACAGAGGCCAGTCTCCTGCCCTCCCCCTGCACACATAGGCCCGGCTCCTGTAACATTACATACAGAGGCCAGTCTCCTGCCCTCCCCCTGCACAGATAGGGCCCCGGCTCCTGTAACATTACATACAGAGGCCAGTCTCCTGCCCTCCCCCTGCACAGATAGGGCCCGGCTCCTGTAACATTACATACAGAGGCCAGTCTCCTGCCCTCCCCCTGCACAGATAGGCCCGGCTCCTGTAACATTACATACAGAGGCCAGTCTCCTGCCCTCCCCCTGCACAGATAGGGCCCGGCTCCTGTAACATTACATACAGAGGCCAGTCTCCTGCCCTCCCCCTGCACAGATAGGGCCCCGGCTCCTGTAACATTACATACAGAGGCCAGTCTCCTGCCCTCCCCCTGCACACATAGGCCCGGCTCCTGTAACATTACATACAGAGGCCAGTCTCCTGCCCTCCCCCTGCACAGATAGGCCCGGCTCCTGTAACATTACATACAGAGGCCAGTCTCCTGCCCTCCCCCTGCACAGATAGGCCCGGCTCCTGTGACATTACATACAGAGGCCAGTCTCCTGCCCTCCCCCTGCACAGATAGGCCCGGCTCCTGTAACATTACATACAGAGGCCAGTCTCCTGCCCTCCCCCTGCACAGATAGGGCCCGGCTCCTGTAACATTACATACAGAGGCCAGTCTCCTGCCCTCCCCCTGCACAGATAGGGCCCCGGCTCCTGTAACATTACATACAGAGGCCAGTCTCCTGCCCTCCCCCTGCACACATAGGCCCGGCTCCTGTAACATTACATACAGAGGCCAGTCTCCTGCCCTCCCCCTGCACAGATAGGCCCGGCTCCTGTAACATTACATACAGAGGCCAGTCTCCTGCCCTCCCCCTGCACAGATAGGGCCCGGCTCCTGTAACATTACATACAGAGGCCAGTCTCCTGCCCTCCCCCTGCACAGATAGGCCCGGCTCCTGTAACATTACATACAGAGGCCAGTCTCCTGCCCTCCCCCTGCACAGATAGGGCCCGGCTCCTGTAACATTACGTACAGAGGCCAGTCTCCTGCCCTCCCCCTGCACACATAGGCCCGGCTCCTGTAACATTACATACAGAGGCCAGTCTCCTGCCCTCCCCCTGCACACATAGGCCCGGCTCCTGTAACATTACATACAGAGGCCAGACTCCTGCCCTCCCCCTGCACAGATAGGCCCGGCTCCTGTAACATTACATACAGAGGCCAGTCTCCTGCCCTCCCCCTGCACAGATAGGCCCGGCTCCTGTAACATTACATACAGAGGCCAGTCTCCTGCCCTCCCCCTGCACACATAGGCCCGGCTCCTGTAACATTACATACAGAGGCCAGTCTCCTGCCCTCCCCCTGCACAGATAGGGCCCGGCTCCTGTAACATTACATACAGAGGCCAGTCTCCTGCCCTCCCCCTGCACAGATAGGCCCGGCTCCTGTAACATTACATACAGAGGCCAGTCTCCTGCCCTCCCCCTGCACAGATAGGCCCGGCTCCTGTAACATTACATACAGAGGCCAGTCTCCTGCCCTCCCCCTGCACAGATAGGCCCGGCTCCTGTAACATTACATACAGAGGCCAGTCTCCTGCCCTCCCCCTGCACAGATAGGGCCCGGCTCCTGTAACATTACATACAGAGGCCAGTCTCCTGCCCTCCCCCTGCACAGATAGGCCCGGCTCCTGTAACATTACATACAGAGGCCAGTCTCCTGCCCTCCCCCTGCACACATAGGGCCCGGCTCCTGTAACATTACATACAGAGGCCAGTCTCCTGCCCTCCCCCTGCACAGATAGGCCCGGCTCCTGTAACATTACATACAGAGGCCAGTCTCCTGCCCTCCCCCTGCACAGATAGGCCCGGCTCCTGTAACATTACATACAGAGGCCAGTCTCCTGGCTCTGCCCTCCCCCTGCACAGATAGGGCCCGGCTCCTGTAACATTACATACAGAGGCCAGTCTCCTGCCCTCCCCCTGCACACATAGGCCCGGCTCCTGTAACATTACATACAGAGGCCAGTCTCCTGCCCTCCCCCTGCACACATAGGCCCGGCTCCTGTAACATTACATACAGAGGCCAGACTCCTGCCCTCCCCCTGCACAGATAGGCCCGGCTCCTGTAACATTACATACAGAGGCCAGTCTCCTGCCCTCCCCCTGCACAGATAGGCCCGGCTCCTGTAACATTACATACAGAGGCCAGTCTCCTGCCCTCCCCCTGCACAGATAGGCCCGGCTCCTGTAACATTACATACAGAGGCCAGTCTCCTGCCCTCCCCCTGCACAGATAGGGCCCGGCTCCTGTAACATTACATACAGAGGCCAGTCTCCTGCCCTCCCCCTGCACAGATAGGCCCGGCTCCTGTAACATTACATACAGAGGCCAGTCTCCTGCCCTCCCCCTGCACAGATAGGGCCCGGCTCCTGTAACATTACATACAGAGGCCAGTCTCCTGCCCTCCCCCTGCACAGATAGGGCCCGGCTCCTGTAACATTACATACAGAGGCCAGTCTCCTGCCCTCCCCCTGCACACATAGGCCCGGCTCCTGTAACATTACATACAGAGGCCAGTCTCCTGCCCTCCCCCTGCACAGATAGGGCCCGGCTCCTGTAACATTACATACAGAGGCCAGTCTCCTGCCCTCCCCCTGCACAGATAGGCCCGGCTCCTGTAACATTACATACAGAGGCCAGTCTCCTGCCCTCCCCCTGCACAGATAGGCCCGGCTCCTGTAACATTACATACAGAGGCCAGTCTCCTGCCCTCCCCCTGCACAGATAGGCCCGGCTCCTGTAACATTACATACAGAGGCCAGTCTCCTGCCCTCCCCCTGCACAGATAGGGCCCGGCTCCTGTAACATTACATACAGAGGCCAGTCTCCTGCCCTCCCCCTGCACAGATAGGCCCGGCTCCTGTAACATTACATACAGAGGCCAGTCTCCTGCCCTCCCCCTGCACACATAGGGCCCGGCTCCTGTAACATTACATACAGAGGCCAGTCTCCTGCCCTCCCCCTGCACAGATAGGCCCGGCTCCTGTAACATTACATACAGAGGCCAGTCTCCTGCCCTCCCCCTGCACAGATAGGCCCGGCTCCTGTAACATTACATACAGAGGCCAGTCTCCTGGCTCTGCCCTCCCCCTGCACAGATAGGGCCCGGCTCCTGTAACATTACATACAGAGGCCAGTCTCCTGCCCTCCCCCTGCACACATAGGCCCGGCTCCTGTAACATTACATACAGAGGCCAGTCTCCTGCCCTCCCCCTGCACACATAGGCCCGGCTCCTGTAACATTACATACAGAGGCCAGACTCCTGCCCTCCCCCTGCACAGATAGGCCCGGCTCCTGTAACATTACATACAGAGGCCAGTCTCCTGCCCTCCCCCTGCACAGATAGGCCCGGCTCCTGTAACATTACATACAGAGGCCAGTCTCCTGCCCTCCCCCTGCACACATAGGCCCGGCTCCTGTAACATTACATACAGAGGCCAGTCTCCTGCCCTCCCCCTGCACAGATAGGGCCCGGCTCCTGTAACATTACATACAGAGGCCAGTCTCCTGCCCTCCCCCTGCACAGATAGGCCCGGCTCCTGTAACATTACATACAGAGGCCAGTCTCCTGCCCTCCCCCTGCACAGATAGGCCCGGCTCCTGTAACATTACATACAGAGGCCAGTCTCCTGCCCTCCCCCTGCACAGATAGGCCCGGCTCCTGTAACATTACATACAGAGGCCAGTCTCCTGCCCTCCCCCTGCACAGATAGGGCCCGGCTCCTGTAACATTACATACAGAGGCCAGTCTCCTGCCCTCCCCCTGCACAGATAGGCCCGGCTCCTGTAACATTACATACAGAGGCCAGTCTCCTGCCCTCCCCCTGCACACATAGGGCCCGGCTCCTGTAACATTACATACAGAGGCCAGTCTCCTGCCCTCCCCCTGCACAGATAGGCCCGGCTCCTGTAACATTACATACAGAGGCCAGTCTCCTGCCCTCCCCCTGCACAGATAGGCCCGGCTCCTGTAACATTACATACAGAGGCCAGTCTCCTGGCTCTGCCCTCCCCCTGCACAGATAGGGCCCGGCTCCTGTAACATTACATACAGAGGCCAGTCTCCTGCCCTCCCCCTGCACAGATAGGGCCCGGCTCCTGTAACATTACATACAGAGGCCAGTCTCCTGCCCTCCCCCTGCACAGATAGGCCCGGCTCCTGTAACATTACATACAGAGGCCAGTCTCCTGCCCTCCCCCTGCACAGATAGGCCCGGCTCCTGTAACATTACATACAGAGGCCAGTCTCCTGCCCTCCCCCTGCACAGATAGGCCCGGCTCCTGTAACATTACATACAGAGGCCAGTCTCCTGCCCTCCCCCTGCACAGATAGGCCCGGCTCCTGTAACATTACATACAGAGGCCAGTCTCCTGCCCTCCCCCTGCACAGATAGGGCCCGGCTCCTGTAACATTACATACAGAGGCCAGTCTCCTGCCCTCCCCCTGCACAGATAGGCCCGGCTCCTGTAACATTACATACAGAGGCCAGTCTCCTGCCCTCCCCCTGCACAGATAGGGCCCGGCTCCTGTAACATTACATACAGAGGCCAGTCTCCTGCCCTCCCCCTGCACAGATAGGGCCCGGCTCCTGTAACATTACATACAGAGGCCAGTCTCCTGCCCTCCCCCTGCACACATAGGGCCCGGCTCCTGTAACATTACATACAGAGGCCAGACTCCTGCCCTCCCCCTGCACAGATAGGCCCGGCTCCTGTAACATTACATACAGAGGCCAGTCTCCTGCCCTCCCCCTGCACAGATAGGGCCCGGCTCCTGTAACATTACATACAGAGGCCAGTCTCCTGCCCTCCCCCTGCACAGATAGGCCCGGCTCCTGTAACATTACATACAGAGGCCAGTCTCCTGCCCTCCCCCTGCACACATAGGGCCCGGCTCCTGTAACATTACATACAGAGGCCAGTCTCCTGCCCTCCCCCTGCACAGATAGGCCCGGCTCCTGTAACATTACATACAGAGGCCAGTCTCCTGCCCTCCCCCTGCACAGATAGGCCCGGCTCCTGTAACATTACATACAGAGGCCAGTCTCCTGCCCTCCCCCTGCACAGATAGGCCCGGCTCCTGTAACATTACATACAGAGGCCAGTCTCCTGCCCTCCCCCTGCACAGATAGGGCCCGGCTCCTGTAACATTACATACAGAGGCCAGTCTCCTGCCCTCCCCCTGCACAGATAGGCCCGGCTCCTGTAACATTACATACAGAGGCCAGTCTCCTGCCCTCCCCCTGCACACATAGGGCCCGGCTCCTGTAACATTACATACAGAGGCCAGTCTCCTGCCCTCCCCCTGCACAGATAGGCCCGGCTCCTGTAACATTACATACAGAGGCCAGTCTCCTGCCCTCCCCCTGCACAGATAGGCCCGGCTCCTGTAACATTACATACAGAGGCCAGTCTCCTGGCTCTGCCCTCCCCCTGCACAGATAGGGCCCGGCTCCTGTAACATTACATACAGAGGCCAGTCTCCTGCCCTCCCCCTGCACACATAGGCCCGGCTCCTGTAACATTACATACAGAGGCCAGTCTCCTGCCCTCCCCCTGCACAGATAGGGCCCGGCTCCTGTAACATTACATACAGAGGCCAGTCTCCTGCCCTCCCCCTGCACAGATAGGCCCGGCTCCTGTAACATTACATACAGAGGCCAGTCTCCTGCCCTCCCCCTGCACAGATAGGGCCCGGCTCCTGTAACATTACATACAGAGGCCAGTCTCCTGCCCTCCCCCTGCACAGATAGGGCCCGGCTCCTGTAACATTACATACAGAGGCCAGTCTCCTGCCCTCCCCCTGCACACATAGGGCCCGGCTCCTGTAACATTACATACAGAGGCCAGACTCCTGCCCTCCCCCTGCACAGATAGGCCCGGCTCCTGTAACATTACATACAGAGGCCAGTCTCCTGCCCTCCCCCTGCACACATAGGCCCGGCTCCTGTAACATTACATACAGAGGCCAGTCTCCTGCCCTCCCCCTGCACAGATAGGGCCCGGCTCCTGTAACATTACATACAGAGGCCAGTCTCCTGCCCTCCCCCTGCACAGATAGGCCCGGCTCCTGTAACATTACATACAGAGGCCAGTCTCCTGCCCTCCCCCTGCACAGATAGGCCCGGCTCCTGTAACATTACATACAGAGGCCAGTCTCCTGCCCTCCCCCTGCACAGATAGGCCCGGCTCCTGTAACATTACATACAGAGGCCAGTCTCCTGCCCTCCCCCTGCACAGATAGGGCCCGGCTCCTGTAACATTACATACAGAGGCCAGTCTCCTGCCCTCCCCCTGCACAGATAGGCCCGGCTCCTGTAACATTACATACAGAGGCCAGTCTCCTGCCCTCCCCCTGCACACATAGGGCCCGGCTCCTGTAACATTACATACAGAGGCCAGTCTCCTGCCCTCCCCCTGCACAGATAGGCCCGGCTCCTGTAACATTACATACAGAGGCCAGTCTCCTGCCCTCCCCCTGCACAGATAGGCCCGGCTCCTGTAACATTACATACAGAGGCCAGTCTCCTGGCTCTGCCCTCCCCCTGCACAGATAGGGCCCGGCTCCTGTAACATTACATACAGAGGCCAGTCTCCTGCCCTCCCCCTGCACAGATAGGGCCCGGCTCCTGTAACATTACATACAGAGGCCAGTCTCCTGCCCTCCCCCTGCACAGATAGGCCCGGCTCCTGTAACATTACATACAGAGGCCAGTCTCCTGCCCTCCCCCTGCACAGATAGGCCCGGCTCCTGTAACATTACATACAGAGGCCAGTCTCCTGCCCTCCCCCTGCACAGATAGGCCCGGCTCCTGTAACATTACATACAGAGGCCAGTCTCCTGCCCTCCCCCTGCACAGATAGGCCCGGCTCCTGTAACATTACATACAGAGGCCAGTCTCCTGCCCTCCCCCTGCACAGATAGGGCCCGGCTCCTGTAACATTACATACAGAGGCCAGTCTCCTGCCCTCCCCCTGCACAGATAGGCCCGGCTCCTGTAACATTACATACAGAGGCCAGTCTCCTGCCCTCCCCCTGCACAGATAGGGCCCGGCTCCTGTAACATTACATACAGAGGCCAGTCTCCTGCCCTCCCCCTGCACAGATAGGGCCCGGCTCCTGTAACATTACATACAGAGGCCAGTCTCCTGCCCTCCCCCTGCACACATAGGGCCCGGCTCCTGTAACATTACATACAGAGGCCAGACTCCTGCCCTCCCCCTGCACAGATAGGCCCGGCTCCTGTAACATTACATACAGAGGCCAGTCTCCTGCCCTCCCCCTGCACAGATAGGGCCCGGCTCCTGTAACATTACATACAGAGGCCAGTCTCCTGCCCTCCCCCTGCACAGATAGGCCCGGCTCCTGTAACATTACATACAGAGGCCAGTCTCCTGCCCTCCCCCTGCACACATAGGGCCCGGCTCCTGTAACATTACATACAGAGGCCAGTCTCCTGCCCTCCCCCTGCACAGATAGGCCCGGCTCCTGTAACATTACATACAGAGGCCAGTCTCCTGCCCTCCCCCTGCACAGATAGGCCCGGCTCCTGTAACATTACATACAGAGGCCAGTCTCCTGCCCTCCCCCTGCACAGATAGGGCCCGGCTCCTGTAACATTACATACAGAGGCCAGTCTCCTGCCCTCCCCCTGCACACATAGGGCCCGGCTCCTGTAACATTACATACAGAGGCCAGTCTCCTGCCCTCCCCCTGCACAGATAGGCCCGGCTCCTGTAACATTACATACAGAGGCCAGTCTCCTGCCCTCCCCCTGCACAGATAGGCCCGGCTCCTGTAACATTACATACAGAGGCCAGTCTCCTGCCCTCCCCCTGCACAGATAGGCCCGGCTCCTGTAACATTACATACAGAGGCCAGTCTCCTGGCTCTGCCCTCCCCCTGATATTCCCAGGGTTACCTCCGCACATCTTTGCTTCTCTTCTCACAGACGCGTAACAATGGGCTTTTTGTTAGGCTGGGAGAATCCTGCTCCCGCAAGGCCAGTAACAACACAAGGGAACAACACCCTCTCCGTGCCGGATAACGGACAATGAGGCCCGCCACACGGCAAAGCTGAATTACCGGCCCGAGAAAGTCACCGGGGACTCCTAAAATAAACCCACAGGACTGCACGGGAGATGTTACCCTGACCAGACGTGCAGAAGAACAACATGCGTGTTGTGTCCAGTTACGATTTAGACTGACTGGTCACGGAACCGATTCCGTTCAACCTTTCGTTCCTTAATAAAACGTCAACATTTCTACCGTGGGCTGCAAAACCTGCGGTTACAGACTGCCAATATTCAGAATCGGACAAAACCAGCTTGTTTGTACACCTATCTCAGTAAATGATGCTGCAGTGGTTCCAGTGATGCAGTGAGCAGGGCAGAGTTTTCAGCAAACCCCAATGGCAGCCATTTGTAATAACCATACAAAAAATACTCAGAAATAAGATTTCTCTCCAAAGCAAAAATATTGCTGGAGAATTTCCCAGTGAATACGGTTGAGTAGATTTAGTTAGGGAACTGCCTTTAACGCGCTGGATTTCGGCTCAAATCCTGCTGTTGGCTCGGGGTGTAGAACGGTGCAAAAATGGCCCTGCAGCCCAGGGGCGGCCAACTCCAGTCCTCAAGGGCCACCAATGGGTCAGGTTTTCAGGATATCCCTGCTTCAGCACAGGTGGCTCTATCAATCCCTGCTTCAGCACAGGCGGCTCAATTATTCCCTGCTTCAAAACAGGCGGCTCAATCAGAATACTGCACCACCTGTGCTGAAGCAGAGATATTCTGAAAACCTGACCTGTTGGTGCTCTTGAGGACAGGAGTTGCCCCCCCGCTGTAGCAGAACACTATTATTCATCTGCAAATAGGCAGCGTTCACAAAAACTACAACCACTTTTCTTGCCACCATTGTGGAATTTGCGATGTGAGATATTTGTGTTTGCCATTTGCTTTTTTGTCGTGACAGCCGTCCGTGTCAAATTAGCCACACAAGTTTCTCACGTCTCCTGAACAAGTCACGTCGTCTCCAGGGACGGGCCGTACCCTGCAAAGTGCTATGTACAGCGCTGTGTACATCATCAGTGCTATTTAGCAGGGGTCTCAAAACTCAGTCGTCAAGGGCTACCAACAGGCCAGCTTTTTAGGATATCCATGCTTCAGCACAGGTGGCTCATTCAGTGGCTCAATTGAAGACTGAACCACTGATTGAGCCACCTGTGCTGAAGCTGGAATATCCTGAAAACCTGCCCTGTTGGTGGCCCTTGAGGACTGAGTTTGGAGATCCCTACTATTAGGAAAAAGAAAGATTTTGATTAATTTGCGTTTGGATCATTCTTGCCAGTGTAAATATTAGGGGGGAGGGGGTTCCAGGAACCCACCAAAAACCCAGCGAAGCTCCAGAGAGGTAACATCAATGCCACGTTCCCTTTCACATCTACTGCTTCTGCTGATAGGAGAGGATGAACCTCTCCACGTGGCAAGGTCTGCCTGCTGATCTAGAACACTCCGTGTGACAGGACTAATAGGTGGTCTTAGAACCGGCCTGTATGTGCGCAGCAGATTGGTGGTATTAGAACCTTTCCATGTGTCCAGCACCGATTGGTAATCCTAGAACCGTCCTGTGTGCCTGGGACTGATTTGTGCACCTAGAACCCAATATCTTAACTATGATATAGATGTGTGTGTGTACAGTATGTATGAATATATACACACACACTATATATGATATATACGCACATATCTATATTAGCACATTATATGTATATATGTTACATAGTAGCTGAGGTTGAATAAGGACGTGTCCATCACCTATGCTACAGCATTTTGATCCAGAGGACGATATGGCCACAGATACAATATGTAGAACCACATATACCGAATCCATCTTTACTTGTGGCGATGGAGAGGGTTGTGCATGGCATATAGTCATGCCAAGTATCACTATACACTGCGGTGTGTTTATATTTATAGGAACAGGGACTAGGACACGGCTTTCCACTAATATCGCAGCACGAAAGATAAACAGAACCACCCCACACCGTGTCCAGCTTCCTGTGGGAACCTGCGAGACGACGATAATATTTTCTTACTGATACTCTCCAAGGTTTGGCTGTTTACATTGGGAAATATAGCAGGAAAACCAGTTTCATTCTAACCCTTCGCTGGTTCAAGGCGCTGTTCCTCCTACTTGATTGGATTTACAATGGATGGTGTGTTTTTACATTCAGGGGGTCCCACACTACTTTCAGCCTCAGAGACCCTTATCTCTGAACATGGCACCGTTACCGCCCCCTCCAAGATGGCGGCTTAAAAATCCCGCTGGTGAATAAGAAGACGCAACGTTTTCCATGGCGGCTTCACGCAGGGGGTTTTAGTAGAAGCTGCTGCCTTCTCTGGAAAGTATCTCATGAACCAGGGGGTCCCCTGCAGCTGAAATTAACGCGGATCCCCTCGGGGGTTCAGTGGCGCTCAGATCTATTTTCACTGACGATTCCAAAAAATCTCATTTATTTCTGGCTTCTCATCAAGTCCTCAACAGTTTCCCCTTTGTCCAGATTCTGATTGAGGACAATTATATTGATAATTATATTTAAAAAAAGAAAATACAATAAAAGATACCTAACAAAGGTACTATTGTGTCACGCAGCGGGACCGCGTGTGATCTTCCTCTTCCAAATATGTCAAACTAATGAAAGAAACACATGTAGAAAACAATATAATTATCGTTATCACAGTAAATGTAACCCTGTGTAAAGCCCGCGCCTCTGGCGGCCTCTGTTTCTTTACACATTAACCAGACATAATAAGTTATGGTGGGTAAAAAAGGGACAAAAACAGCGAATAACGGTCCCACGTGTGAGCGCAGTCGCATGTCGATGACAGGCCTGCGATCCTGCGCTTCCCCTTTATCTCTTCGCAACCACTGCAGCCAGGGATTCTGGGTAATGACGTGCATGCTCTTCTTTAACCGAGTGTGTTGAAAAGCTGTGCGATGCGGCAGGCATAAACTTATAGGGGATCCTTGTTACCATGGACAAGAAGCAAAGAGTGACTCGCTGTGAGTGCTCATCTGCAGGTCATTACCCAGAATCCATAGCAGCAGTGGAAACATTGTATGCCAAGAGATAATGGGGAAGGGCAGGGTGGCAGACCTGCTTGGGAAATGCAATGTGCTCACACGGGGATTTTTATGTGCTTTAGAAATTAATAAAGCCGTTTTCTTTTAGCGAATAAAATCTGTTTCTGACGCCCTCACCCATCATGTCCTTATAAGAGGACCAATAAACAGGGGGCTTCTGTATACATATCATGTTCAAACAGCAGCTACACGTGCATCAAAATATACTTAAAGGGCCCGTCCCTGTGACAAAATGTACAAGTTTAATTGGATTCAAGCAGCAGATTAAAACACCATTTTTTAAACCAACAAGTATTTTGAAATATCGTTTTCTTTTCCTTTTAGCATTTGCAAGATAAACAGCAGCTTTGGACGGTTTCACAAATCTTTATCGGATGTAGTTTTTTTAATAAGACTGTTTGTCAGGCCTCCGAACCCTGCTTTAGGTTTGCCAGGTAATTATGAAGTCATAATTCCAAAAACAGATAAACAGAAGTAGCGGATATGCTTGAAACCAGCGTAACCGGGGAAATGTCAAACACATTCAAGTGTATCACAAGATGGAAAGAAATCAAATGGTTACTTGACGGGGTGGGGATTTTGTACTCTATATACAGCTCAACCCTGTTATAACGTGATCCCTTACAACGCGTATCCGCTTAGAACGCGATGCCAGCGTGGCTCCCAATTTTCATATTTATGAATACTTTACTACACGATTATCGGTATCTTAAATACTTTATTGTACAATGCATACAATTGTACATTATTTCTAACGTGATCCGCTTATAACGCGATGTGATTCTTTGGACCCCAAGCACAGCGTTATAATGCGGTTGAGCTGTGTATGTGTATATATATATATATATATATATATATATATATATATATATATATATATATATATATATATATATATATATACACACACACACACACACCTGGAAAGTCTCTCCGCCTGCATCTCACTATGCCCTCCCTATTGCCTTTTCTGTTGACTGTTTCCTCACTTCTTTGTGAATGTCTCTGTTCTCTCCAACTTCCCCACTGCACCATTATTTATACACCTCTCTCCCAACAACTTCTTTACCCCTCAATAAAAAACACCCACACAAATCCTCTATTCACACCCTTTATCTACTCATTCCTGCTGCTGGGGATCTCCCTGAAGCCAGACATACACACTTGCTCTCTCATTCATGCCTCACTGCCATCTCCTCCCATCCAAATGGTGTCAACCTTTTCATTTAATACTGACTAACCTTAAAACTCGACACACAAATCAGCATCCCAATAGCCTGCACTCGTGGCTACTGTCCCACACTCAGTCACTCCTACCACCCATTGTGGCCAAGCACAGCCATCTACAGCACTTATTCCCTCACCTGTTGTCTCTAAGTTCCCCTCAAACCTTAGATTGTAAGCTCTTCGGGGCAGGGATTTCCTTTCCTATTGTCTGATTTTGCTGCGCTTATTGTATTATTATAAATCCCTGTACTGTATTCTTTGTGAAGCGCTGAGTACACTTTTGGCGCTATATAAATAAAGACATACAATACAATACTTGTGAGCACATTCACATGTTTTAGACAGGACGGCACCCCTGCCTTTCACCATTATCACCTAGGATACAATGCTTCCACTGCGGCAAGGTTTTCTGGGAAATGACATGCAAATGACCACACCGTTTTTACCTTTTGCCTGAAATCCATTTGTACATGGAACCCTTATAAGTTAATGCTCGCTGTTCACACAGCTTTTAAGCACAGCATGGGATTAGATGCAAAGCCAGTGAAACCATTCACAGACAGCTGTTTCAACCTTTTGGGTCTCATCAGTGTGAGGCTGGTTGTACTGTAGTGCAAGTGTCTCCATACACTAACCGCTCGTGGAGACGGGATAACGTAATAGGTCTAAACATCCGGGTCCCAACGCGTTTCGTCAGCACGTACAGTAACTTCGTTGAGACACTGGCGCTAGAGTGGTTACGTTGATACAAATTGGACAACGTTGTTGCTATTTTGTTTCCTGGATGGTTTAAAAGTATGGACTCTTACACCTTATCATGGACCTTGGATTCGGAGTGACTGTCCTCCCTTCTGGAGCAGAAGAAGTTCTCTCCAGAGATAATATGAGTATCACTGATTTGAGATAATATATCTCTCAGTATCTCGCATTTTCTAGTTACACTTGTGAGTGTGCTACTTTTATCTATTAAATTGTTATTAAATGTCACAGATTTATGCTACGAGGCGCACGCCTCTTTTCCCTTTTCCCTTTTCCAAACAGATCTTCGTGGATGTGGTTCATCCTTTTAGAAGCTGTGGAACTGCCACAGCACTATATATCCTTTATTATTACCAGTATATGGACCTTATACACTATATGGACTCAATATATGGATGTTTTGTTGCATTTATCACTGTATTCAAAGTATTATTATACACTTATTTGAGGTGTCACACGCTTATATATGTGATTTTTGTCTTTATTCCACTGTCACATTTTTTAAAATGTGTCTTTATCACAAACACTTTTTTGTATTTACACAATATCATTGGAATATCCTAGTTAGCGCTGACTTTTTGTTATTTATATATACAAACAATATATATTTAGCCAGGTACCCCATCATCTCCTTTTACCTGCCGGTCCAGGGCGCTCACTCGTGATGCTTCGGGGGTGCGCATGGTTGTTGCCGGCAGGGTGTGCAGACACCCAGCGAGCTCCGGGTTGCTAAGGGAGTTTCGTGCTAGGGGAGCTTCGGGCAGCGCTGTGAGGGGCGACTGGGTCGCTGGGGATCTGGAGTGGTGTGAGCATAGGGTGCCTCCATCTTGGATGTTATGGCGCATGCGCGAGTCTCAGCGCATGCGCGAGTCTCAGCGCATGCGCAGAACAGGTAGTATCGCGGTGGCCATTACAGAACATTGCGCATGCGCAGAGTGCCCCTAGGAGCGGCGGCCAGAAGGGAATAGGTTCCAAAGGGAACTACAGTTCCCAGCAGCCTCAGGGGCTGCAGTGAGGTGGAACACAAGCAGCCAATAGGGCTGCTGCATTTGTGGTAAGGGGAGCTCGCGCTGACAGTTAGGATAGTTAGGTCAGTTAGTGAATGAGTCAGCTGTAAGCAGGATAGCAGGGGGATAGGTAATGTCCAAAGAGACGTGCTCCACTGGACTAGGTCAGAAAACCCCATACAGTAGGTCCCAGCTAGACCCATCACTAATAGCTTGTGTGCTGTAGGGATGGCCCTTAGACAGTGACGCTTCCCTTAGCAATATAGTGTTAGTCAGCATATGTGCTACGGATGCACGTGGTGTGCGCTGCCTGCGTCTGGGATCAGACCAGGCCATCAAACCAGAGACTATCCTAAGGTGGGACCCTCCAACCGGATACCACCGCACACGGAGGCGGATCTACGGTGGACAGACTGATCGGTTGTTTGCTAGTACCCAGCGGCACCCGGGGGCTGGAGCGCGCGGGCAGGTATATCTACAAGTGCACCAACAATACACAAGGGCAGCGCTGTCACACACTTGGGGTGGGATTGGCTATTGTGGCCTGGACACTGTGACACTGGTGCTCCTGCACCCAATTACTGTGGGGAATATTCCACGGGTCGGTATAGCTATATATATATTGTATTGTTATATGTTATGTTGTATTGTTCCTGTTATAAGTTACTGTCCAGTAAATACTGTTACATATACCCTTGTGTGCAATTACTGGCTGTATTGTCTTGGGAGGGGCTATCCCACTATGTGAGGATCCTTCCCAGGTGGAGGCGCTGTTAGTATATTCATTACACACACCCCAGGCTCCCAGTGGCGGAGGATCAGGCCGCCTGTTTGCCACTCAGGTAATATATTCCTGGATCAGGATTATATTCCCCTGCCTTCCGGTTGCCAGCGCTCCTCAGCCTGGCTGTTGCAACAATGTTGCGACCCCTTGTGGGTTTCTTGGGTTCAGCCAGTTGCCTTGGCAACACCCCTGCCTTTTACCAGGATGGACTGCTCCCCCTCCCCTTGCCAAGTGTTAGTGTACCAGTTAATTTCCCTCAGCCCAGACCAGCATGCTGTCTCTTAGTACCAGCAGCCACCCTGAGCCGCCATCTCTCCTATCCTGGGAACGTTACTGATTTTTACCTATCCCTATATCCTGCATTTAGTCCACTTCCCTCATAGCTCTCCCCCCCCCTCCATCGCTCTCATGTTCCAGTGTTTCCTCACTACTTTCCCCCCTTTTTATTTGTATGTTGTTGCCCCAAATAAACACTTCAGCGAGTAAGAAGGTTCCCTTGCTTGATACTGTATATGAGATTGAGTTAACCTGCCTGTCCCTACGTGTCTATCAGGGTGTGGCTTGGGCCAGAACACACACACACACACACACACACACACACACACACACACAAAGGGTTACAGCCCCACGGGGGGCGAGTGAGACAGAAAGATGCTCAAACCTGCGGCAGCTACGGGATATCGGTCGGGTCCCAGGTCACGTGGCGCCCGTCATGCAAGCGGTTTAGGGTCAGAACGTCATCTTCCGCTAACGAGAAACCGAACACCTGGGGAAACGCAGGTGCCGGGAGGTTAGTGCGCGGGCAGGGGACGGGCTCCGGTTACACCGAAAAAAGTGCCGTATTCCTACAAAGTCTAAACCTGGTGCGCGGAGGCAAAATACTCCCTGGTCACTATCTCACCATACTCATGCTCCAAAATGGGAAGGGAGGTTTGGGATTATATTAATATGAATAAATCCCCTTGTATGTAAACGGACAGTGGAGCTATATACAGTAAGGATACTGCGACGTGGTTTCAGTTTGACAATACAGGTAGAGAGATGTGTCAGTGCTGCAATGCCGACATGTTTTGTCCTCTGCTTGATGGTATATTTGGCGTCCATGTATCAGAGCAATGTTGGCACAAAAACCTGGCATCTGCCCCTATGTGTCAAAGCATTTTGCCAAATCTGCCCCAGTTTCACCTGTGGGGGGGGGAGTTACATGGTGCACAGATTATAATGAGATGTATCACATTCTGCATCTCTGCCCCAGCTTGCACCTTGGGGAGAGTCAGTAGGAGGAGTTGGGAGGAGTTACATGGTACACATATTATAATGAGATGTATCACATTCTGCGTCTCTGTCCCAGCTTGCACCTTGGGGAGAGTCAGTAGGAGTTGGGGAGAGTTACATGGGGCACAGATTATAATGAGATGTATCACATTCTGCATCTCTGCCCCAGCTTGCACCTTGGGGAGAGTCAGTAGGAGGAGTTGGGGAGAGTTACATGGGGCACAGATTATAATGAGATGTATCACATTCTGCATCTCTGCCCCAGCTTGCACCTTGGGGAGAGTCAGTAGGAGGAGTTGGGGGGAGTTACATGGTGCACAGATTATAATGAGATGTATCACATTCTGCGTCTCTGCCCCAGCTTGCACCTTGGGGAGAGTCAGTAGGAGGAGTTGGGGGGGGGGGGGGAGTTACATGGTGAACAGATTATAATGAGATGTATCACATTCTGCGTCTCTGTCGCAGCTTGCACCTTGGGGAGAGTCAGTAGGAGGAGTTTGGGGAGGAGTTACATGGTGCACAGATTATAATGAGATGTATCACATTCTGCGTCTCTGTCCCAGTTTGCACCTTGGGGAGAGTCAGTAGGAGGAGTTGGGGAGGAGTTACATGGTGCACAGATTATAATGCGATTTATTATACTCTTCCCCACTCAACTTTCCTTTTATTAGCCCCCCAAAATCAGCCACATCTGAGGGGGCGGACGTCTAAAATTCTTCAAACGAAGAAACTGTTCTTACATACGCTGCAGCTCGGCTCCAAAACACAGTGCGCTTCCTCTATACGCACTATTCTCCACGTCGATACCCAGACACCTCCAGATGTTTATCGGTGTATCTCTGAGCAGAGGTTTGTGCCTCCTCAGAGCTTGGCGCATTATTGGGTCCAAATATCAGGGGCAAGACGGCACAGAACTCGATACATCCCATTATATCGTGTGCTTTGGGGAACTCCTCCTGACGCTCCCCACAATCACGAACTGGGGCACACTTGGAGAAACATGTCTTGATCCATCAAAGCAAAGTCCAGAACAAAAAGCATGGAGGTTCCTCTCTGTGCCTCATTTTACTCCTCGGGGGAATTGAACCTGCGGTTCATGGAACTCCCACAGTGGGGAATAAGCACAGCCGGCTCATGGCAGAGCCAGCGGTGCGACTGCACTGGGCCCTGCCCTCTGCCCCGGCCCAACTTCCGCAATCACTAACTTTAACCACAACATTTAAACCTGCGATAACGGAAGTTGGGCCGGGAGAAGAACAAGTGACGCGAGGGGCAGGTTCCAGCCCCCGCGCTCACAATGCACAGGGCCCCGCCATGTTGCAATCCGACTGTGGGAATAAGGGATGTATTCCCACATCCTCTACAGCTTCCTCCTGTCTATTCCGGAGGGAGCGTTACCAGCAGACAATTATCTTAACGACCTGCTTATAGTGCAAGCCGAGCAGCGGTTTTAAGAAGTGTTTTCCTCTCTATAAAGGCCGGGCGTCGTACAGCTGCGATTGCGAGCTCTTAAGAACACAGACTCTGCACCTTTGTATTTGGGTTATAATTCCTGTATCCTAATGTCTGTTCTGCACAGAGCGCTTCACGTGGTTTATATAATGATATATAGACTGCATGTCAAAGCCACCATTAAATCCCCAAAACACTGCAAATAAACAGATGTTAGACATGTGAACACTGTGGAATAGCAGCGTATTCACAGAAAGTGCTAATTAGCAGAGCAGAGGCGCGCAGGATTAGCCACGAGGACGCGGCGCGCCGTTAGAAGCCACGTTTCTCACCTCACAGTTCTCTCGGATTCGTTCCTCTTTAGTGGACTTTGGGATTGTGACAATACCGTTCTGAAGAGAAACAACACATTGATGTATTACAGGCCAGACTCTGCCTCCTGTATCTGTAATACTGACACTAAATCACATCGCTAGCTCCGGAGATTATGTTGCGTGGCACAAAACTGCATTCATAGCTCTTACATAATCATTCAATGATATGTACACATTGCATTTTATGTGCAGCAAGACAAACGAGGGTTAACCTTTTTAACTAAACATATTTGAACCTTTCTCCCTACAGGTGTAGCAAGACTGGGGGCAGCTCGGGCCGAGATCCTGAGTCCCTGTCACTGTGCTGGGGGGTGGGGGGGGACGGTGAGAGGTCAGGCCGTGTCCCTGTCACTGTGCAGGGGGGGACGGTGAGAGGTCGGGCTGAGTCACTGTCACTGTGCAGGGGGGGACGGTGAGAGGTCGGGCTGAGTCCCTGTCACTGTTTAGGGGGGACGGTGAGAGGTCAGGCCGTGTCCCTGTCACTGTGCAGGGGGGGACGGTGAGAGGTCGGGCTGAGTCCCTGTCACTGTGCAGGGGGGACGGTGAGAGGTCAGGCCGTGTCCCTGTCACTGTGCAGGGGGGGACGGTGAGAGGTCGGGCCGTGTCCCTGTCACAGTGCGGGGGGGACGGTGAGAGGTCGGGCCGTGTCCCTGTCACTGTGCGGGGGGGGGGCGGTGAGAGGTCGGGCTGAGACCTTGAGACTCCCATGGGGTATGAAGGCAGATATCCAGCGGGACACCTGCCCCTCTGCTGACAGTGGCAGTCTCTGTCGAGCGATGGACGTGACTTGTAGGATACTGTATCCTGTCCTGTTATCAGCTGGAGGCTTCAACGGGGAGAGAGCCGGAGAGTGTGCGTGTATATGCCACCATGGGCGTGTGTATGCATGTGCATGCCCGTATGTACCTGTGCGTGGTATGCATGTGTATGTAATCATGAATATGTATAGGCATGTAAGCGTATATGCGTGTGTACACGTCTGCTTCACCTCACATGGTCCCTCCAACACAGAGACAACATAGCGTCACCTTGTGAGTGACAGCACAGTGACACCATGTGAGTGACAGCACAGTGACACCATGTGAGTGACAGCACAGTGACACCATGTGAGTGACAGCACAGTGACACCATGTGAGTGACAGCACAGTGATACTGTGACAGCACAGTGATACTGTGAGTGACAGCACAGTGATACTGTGAGTGACAGCACAGTGATACTGTGAGTGACAGCACAGTGACACCATGTGAGTGACAGCACAGTGACACCATGTGAGTGACAGCACAGTGACACCATGTGAGTGACAGCACAGTGACACCATGTGAGTGACAGCACAGTGATACTGTGACAGCACAGTGATACTGTGAGTGACAGCACAGTGATACTGTGAGTGACAGCACAGTGATACTGTGAGTGACAGCACAGTGTCACCTTGTGAGTGACAGCACAGTGACACCATGTGAGTGACAGCACAGTGACACCATGTGAGTGACAGCACAGTGATACTGTGACAGCACAGTGATACTGTGAGTGACAGCACAGTGATACTGTGAGTGACAGCACAGTGATACTGTGAGTGACAGCACAGTGTCACCTTGTGAGTGACAGCACAGTGACACCATGTGACAGCACAGTGATACTGTGAGTGACAGCACAGTGATACTGTGAGTGACAGCACAGTGATACTGTGAGTGACAGCACAGTGTCACCTTGTGAGTGACAGCACAGTGACACCATGTGACAGCACAGTGATACTGTGAGTGACAGCACAGTGATACTGTGAGTGACAGCACAGTGATACTGTGAGTGACAGCACAGTGTCACCTTGTGAGTGACAGCACAGTGACACCATGTGAGTGACAACACAGTGACACCATGTGAGTGACAGCACAGTGACACCATGTGAGTGACAGCACAGTGACACCATGTGAGTGACAGCACAGCGATACCTTGTGAGTGACAGCACAGCGACACCTTGTGAGTGACAGCACAGCGACACCTTATGAGTGACAGCACAGTGACACCATGTGAGTGACAGCACAGTGACACCATGTGAGTGACAGCACAGTGATACTGTGACAGCACAGTGATACTGTGAGTGACAGCACAGTGATACTGTGAGTGACAGCACAGTGTCACCTTGTGAGTGACAGCACAGTGTCACCTTGTGACAGCACAGTGATACTGTGAGTGACAGCACAGTGATACTGTGAGTGACAGCACAGTGTCACCTTGTGAGTGACAGCACAGTGACACCATGTGAGTGACAACACAGTGACACCATGTGAGTGACAGCACAGTGACACCATGTGAGTGACAGCACAGTGACACCATGTGAGTGACAGCACAGCGATACCTTGTGAGTGACAGCACAGCGACACCTTGTGAGTGACAGCACAGCGACACCTTATGAGTGACAGCACAGTGACACCATGTGAGTGACAGCACAGCGACACCTTATGAGTGACAGCACAGCGACACCATGTGAGTGACGGCACAGCGACACCATGTGAGTGACGGCACAGTGATACTGTGAGTGACAGCACAGTGATACTGTGAGTGACAGCACAGTGATACTGTGAGTGACAGCACAGTGACACCATGTGAGTGACAGCACAGTGACACCATGTGAGTGACAGCACAGTGACACCATGTGAGTGACAGCACAGTGACACCATGTGAGTGACAGCACAGTGACACCATGTGAGTGACAGCACAGTGACACCATGTGAGTGACAGCACAGTGACACCATGTGAGTGACAGCACAGTGACACCATGTGAGTGACAGCACAGCGTCAGCGCGTCCTCTAACCTGAATACTCCAGCGGATACAGATCTGCGCTGGCGTTCTCCCATATCGGTTTGCCAGCCGCAGGATGTCTGGGTGGGACAGGGCCTGCCCCTTGGCCAGAGGACAATACCCCCCAAATACAATGTTACTCCTCTTGCAATAATCCACCAGCTCTTGGGGCCTCTGGAAGGGGTGATACTCCATCTGCCGGGGGGAAGGAGGGGGAGGGAGGAAGGTGGTCAGCACTGCTGGGGGTCCGAAAATAATATTATCAACCTGTTACCCACCAATCCATGCGAGAGCAGCACCTGTGCTGAACTGCTCACACACACACACACCCACACCTGTGCTGAACTGCTCACACACACCTACACCTGTGCTGAACTGCTTACACACACACACACACACACACCCACCCACCCACACCTGTGCTGAACTGCTTACACACACACACACACACCTGTGCTGAACTGCTCACACACACCCACACCTGTGCTGAACTGCTCACACACACACACACACCTGTGCTGAACTGCTCACACACCCACACCTGTGCTGAACTGCTCACACACACACCCACACCTGTGCTGAACTGCTCACACACACACCCACACCTGTGCTGAACTGCTGACACACACACACATGTGCTGAACTGCTCACAACTCAAACACCCACACCTGTGCTGAACTGCTCACACACACACACCCACACCTGTGCTGAACTGCTCACACACACACCCACACCTGTGTTGAACTGCTCACACAAACCCACCCACACCTGTGCTGAACTGCTCACACAAACCCACCCACACCTGTGCTGAACTGCTCACACACACCCACACCTGTGCTGAACTGCTCACACACACTCACACCTGTGCTGAACTGCTCACACACACACACACACACACACACACACACCTGTGCTGAACTGCTCACACACACACACCTGTGCTGAACTGCTCACACACACCCACACCTGTGCTGAACTGCTCACACACACACCTGTGCTGAACTGCTCACACACACCCCCACACCTGTGCTGAACTGTTCACACCCACCCACACCTGTGCTGAACTGCTCACACACACACCCACACCTGTGCTGAACTGCTCACACACACACCCACACCTGTGCTGAACTGCTCACACACACCCACACCTGTGCTGAACTGCTCACACACACACACACCTGTGCTGAACTGCTCACACCCACACCCACACCCGTGCTGAATTGCTCACACCCACCCACACCCGTGCTGAACTGCTTAGACACACACACACACACACACACACACACACACACACACACACACACACACACACACACACACACACCTGTGCTGAACTGCTCACACACACCCCCACACCTGTGCTGAACTGTTCACACACACCCACACCTGTGCTGAACTGCTCACACACACACCCACACCTGTGCTGAACTGCTCACACACACACACCTGTGCTGAACTGCTCACACACACACACCTGTGCTGAACTGCTCACACACACACACCTGTGCTGAACTGCTCACACACACCTGTGCTGAACTGCTCACACCCCCCCCACACCTGTGCTGAACTGTTCACACACACCCACACCTGTGCTGAACTGCACACACACACACACACACACACACACACACACACACACACACACACACACACACACACACACACACCTGTGCTGAACTGCTCACACACACACACAACTGTGCTGAACTGCTCACACACACACACACCTGTGCTGAACTGCTCACACGCACACACCTGTGCTGAACTGCTCACACACACACCTGTGCTGAACTGCTCACACACACACACACACACACCTGTGCTGAACTGCTCACACACACCCACACCTGTGCTGAACTGCTCACACACACCCACACACACACACCTGTGCTGAACTGCTCACACACACACACACATGTGCTGAACTGCTCACACACACACACACATGTGCTGAACTGCTCACACACACACACACACACACCCGTGCTGAACTGCTCACACACACACCTGTGCTGAAACACACACACCTGTGCTGAAACACACACACCTGTGCTGAAACACACACACACACTCTTATGGTGGGTGAAAAAGGCGACAAAAAACCTCCACCGTTAGCATATTGCCAATAAAGAATATCACTTGTGAGCACATTCACATGTCTTAGACAGGTCTGCATCCCTGCCTTTCGCCCATTATCACCGCGCATACAGTGCTCCCACTGCAGCAAAGGATTCTGGGAAATGACATGCAAATGAGCACCCAACGTGTCACCTTTAGCCTGAAATCCATTGTTACATGGAACCCTTATAAGCAAATGCTCTGCTGTTCACAGCGTTTAAGCACAGCATGGGATTAGAAGCAAAGCCAGTCAAACCACTCACAGAGAGCTGTTTCGACCTTTATGGGTCTCATACATACACACATACACATTTGAATTACTTTTCAGAGCCCTGTGGCACTGAGAGGGTAAAATCTCTCCCCCCACCCCAAATCCTCTCCCTCCCTCTCCCATCCTCCCTCCCTCTCTCCATTCAGGAGTTCCCCTCCAGGCTTTGTATTCTGGGGCCTCCTCTGCCTGCTGGGATTGGCAGTGCTCTGAAAGCTGTGTCCATCCATCCTAGTGTCACAGGAACAAAATCAGGGAACAGCCTGTCCCCAAGACTGGCCAAGAACGAGAGCATAGTGACAAAGGGGTAGAGAAGGAGGGGGGGGGGGGGAATAATAGGTGGGGAGAGAGAAGGGGGATAGAGAGGAAAATGGGGGGAGGGAGAGAGAGACAATGGGGTAGAGGGTGAGGAATAGGGGAGAGAGAACAGGGGAGATAGAGATACAGATAGATACAGATACAGATAGATAGAGACATAGAGATACAGATAGATAGAGACAGAGATACAGATAGATAGAGACATAGAGATACAGATAGATAGAGACAGAGATACAGATAGATAGAGACATAGAGATACAGATAGATAGAGACATAGAGATACAGATAGATAGAGACATAGAGATACAGATAGATACAGATAGATAGAGACATAGAGATACAGATAGATAGAGACATAGAGATACAGATAGATAGAGACAGAGATACAGATAGATAGAGACATAGAGATACAGATAGATAGAGACAGAGATACAGATAGATAGAGACATAGAGATACAGATAGATAGAGACATAGAGATACAGATAGATAGAGACAGAGATACAGATAGATAGAGACATAGAGATACAGATAGATAGAGACATAGAGATACAGATAGATAGAGACATAGAGATACAGATAGATAGAGACAGAGATACAGATAGAGACAGAGATACAGATAGATAGAGACATAGAGATACAGATAGATAGAGACATAGAGATACAGATAGATAGAGACATAGAGATACAGATAGATAGAGACAGAGATACAGATAGAGACAGAGATACAGATAGATAGAGACATAGAGATACAGATAGATAGAGACATAGAGATACAGATAGATAGAGACAGAGATACAGATAGATAGAGACATAGAGATACAGATAGATAGAGACATAGAGATACAGATAGATAGAGACATAGAGATACAGATAGATAGAGACATAGAGATACAGATAGATAGAGACATAGAGATACAGATAGATAGAGACAGAGATACAGATAGATAGAGACAGAGATACAGATAGATACAGTAGAGACAGAGATACAGATAGATACAGATAGATAGAGACATATAGATACAGATAGATAGAGACATATAGATACAGATAGATAGAGACATATAGATACAGATAGATAGATAGAGACATAGAGACATAGATAGATAGAGACATAGATAGATAGATAGATAGATAGATAGATAGATAGATAGATAGATAGATAGATAGATAGATAGATAGATAGATAGATAGATAGATAGAGACATAGATAGATAGAGACATAGATAGATAGATAGATAGATAGATAGATAGAGACATAGATAGAGAGATAGAGAGATAGAGAGATAGAGAGAGAGATAGAGAGAGAGATAGAGAGAGAGATAGATAGATAGATAGATAGATAGAGAGAGAGAGAGAGAGAGAGAGAGAGAGATAGATAGATAGATAGATAGATAGATAGATAGATAGATAGATAGATAGATAGATAGATAGATGACATATACTGAAGAGAACACACTGATGCAGCCCGGCACTCAAATAGAAACAAAATGTAGAAAATCTAGAGATCCAGTTGAAGTGTGTTATATATATACACATATAGCAAATAAAAAGATCACTTGTGAGCACATTCACACGTCTTAAACAGGTCTGCAACCCCGCCTTTCACCATTATCACCTAGCATACAGTGCTTCCTGTCGCCTTTTTCACCCACCATAACTTAAAATGTGTGTGTATATATCTATATATACATACACACACACACACACACGTTTGTGAACCCCAATGATAATTACAGAAATTCCATGATAACCTTCTTAAATCAAAACCAGTCTTTTCTTAAATATCAAACAGGGTTTATATTAACCAATTCCATGTCTTTTGAAGCAAAATTATGTACAGTATAAATTAGACAAACAATTAGTAATTAAGAGTCGGGTATGTGCAAGAGTTAGGGAAACGCTGTTTTATCAACTAAATTAAAGGGGATAATTAGAATCAAGTGTTTAAATAATTAGGTAGATCTTCAGTTATTGATGCTCATCAATCTAGAAAGGGTTACAAAGCCATTTCTAGGGATTTGGGACTCCATCAATCCACTGTCAAACAGATGGAGAATGTTCAGTCACACTACCCAGAAACGATCGTCCTACCAAAATCTCTTCAAGAACAAACCGGCAAATCATCCAGGAAGTCACAAAAATAAGCCGGTGTAACATCCAAGGATCTGCAGGACACACTTGCTTTGGCTAATGTAAGTGCCAATGAATCAACTATCAGAAGAAGACTGAACAAGAATGGTGTTCATGGAAGGATAGCGAGCAGGATACACTACTCTCCAAAAATAACAGTGCTGCCCATCTGAACTTTGCCAAAGAGCACATACTGTAGATGATCCACAAGTCTCCTGGAACAATTTACTCTGGACAGACAAGTCAAAGGTAGAATTTTGGACTCATGAGAAACGTTATGTTTGGCGAAAACGAAACACTGCCTTCGAACAGAAGAACCTCATCCCAACCGTTAAGCATGGTGGTGGGAGTGTGTGTGGGGCTACTTTGCTGCCTTTGGATCTGGGCGGCTTGCAATCATTGACACAACCATGAATTCTGCATTGTATCAGAAGATTCTAGAGGAGAATGTTAGGCCATCCGTCCATAAGCTGAAGCGAAAGTGGGTCATGCATCAAGACAATGATCCTAAACATACAAGCAGATGGACAAAAGAATGGCTGCAGAAGGAGAAATTCCACATTTTAGAATGGCCTAGTCAAAGTCTGGGCCTAAACCCCATCGAAATGTTGTGACAGGACCTGAAGCAAGCTGTCCCTGCAAGGAAGCCCTCAAATGTCACTGAGTTGAAGCAGTTCTGTAAGGAGGAATGCTCTAAAAATCCCTTGAACCGATCTGAGAGACTGCCTGGCAGTTACAGGAAACGCGCATCAGACGTCATTGCTGCTCAAAGGGGCGCCCCCAGGTACTGAATCTAAAGGGTCACATATGTTCCTCACACACGGATATACAATGTTGAATCATTTGTGGATAAATAAATGTTGAAAAAGTATCACGTTTTTGTGTCATGTTATCTTTCTCTATTATTAGGACTTAGATTAAGATCTAATAACATTATGTTTGAAATATGTAAAAATCCTAAGGGTTTCACAAACTTTTTCTCGCCACTGTATAGATAGATATATAGATAGACACACAAAGTTGAAGTGTTGTTGAGTGACCTCATTGTTGAGTAATTAGAGAAGAATTTGCAGGAATAATAACATGCGGAAAGGAGTCAGGACCAGCCAACGTGGAACATTTCTTTCCCAGAATACGGAAAGCCGCTCATTTCCTGCCTCATATCTTTAGTACATGTTGTCTCTGCGCACGACAATGGTGTGAAAACAATCAGCTGGCTGTGGTTCAAGGGGAGCGGGGGCTCTCATAGGATGGGAGGAGTCAGGGAGAGGCTGGCGTCATCGGGAAGCCCATGGAGTGTCTTGAGGAAAGGACTCATAATATCCAAAACATCCCTCATATAAACAGACTGTGTGCTACAACCCCAACAACAAACGTACTCTCTTAACTCAAGCTCTCCTCAAGAGACAGTCTCTGCGAAACATCTCCTTAGATCAGTAGTTTCCAAACCTTTTTTAGTTAAAGAACACTATAATTGTATTGTGAAATTCTGAAGAACCCCAACCCTCTCTAATAGTGTGTCTGAGATCAGATACATTGTAAGGAACCCCAACCCTCTCTAATGGCGCGTCTGAGATCAGATGCATTGTAAGGAACCCCAACCCTCTCTAATGGCGCGTCTGAGATCAGATGCATTGTAAGGAACCCCGACCCTCTCTAATGGCGCGTCTGAGATCAGATGCATTGTAAGGAACCCCAACCCTCTCTAATAGTGTGTCTGAGACCAGATGCATTGTAAGGAACCCCGACCCTCTCTAATGGCACGTCTGAGATCAGATGCATTGTAAGGAACCCCAACCCTCTCTAATAGCGCGCCTGAGATCAGATGCATTGTAAGGAACCCCAACCCTCTCTAATAGCGCGCCTGAGATCAGATGCATTGTAAGGAACCCCAACCCTCTCTAATAGCGTGTCTGAGATCAGATGCATTGTAAGGAACCCCAACCCTCTCTAATAGCGCGTCTGAGATCAGATGCATTGTAAGGAACCCCAACCCTCTCTAATAGCACGTCTGAGATCAAATGCATTGTAAGGAACCCCAACCCTCTCTAATAGCGCGTCTGAGATCAAATGCATTGTAAATTCTTCTGCATTTGGTACAACTTTCAAATGGCCTAAAAATTGCACAGAACCCTTTAGGGAGGCCCGGGGAACCCAAGGGTTCCTAGGAATCCCGGTCAAAAAAACACTCCTGTAATACAGACATTTCCCTTGCAGTCCTGTGCCCCTCGCCCCCACTTTTATCGCTCTGGCGCAGACACACTCACCTGGTTGAGGTGAGGTACCACGCTGCAGTCTTCCTTCAGCTGTTCCAAGTGGTGAATGAGAAAGTTACTAACTCCGATGGAGCGACAGACTCCTATGAGAGGGGACACCGCACAGAGGTTAGGGAGCAAAATTCATGATGCGTGATAAAACTTTTTGAAAACACAACTAACACTGTACCACAGGTCTGCTCGGAGGCTCCTGAAGCCTAGGTCCCAAAACCTTTCAGGATTCCTTCTTCAATTTTGACTAAAGATTTGTTTGTTCCGATGTTCGCCGAAACTCACTGGGGACATAAAAATGCTGTATTTCAGTGGTCCCCAGTCCTCAAGAACCCCAAACAGGCCCGCTTGTAAAGATATCCTTAATCAGTGGCTCAGGCCTTTTGACCGTGCCACCTGCGCTGAAGCAGGGCTATCCTTGCAACCGTGACCTGTTGGGGGTTCTTGAGGACTGTAGTTGGGATCCCCGCTGTATTTGAAGACCCACGGGACTTGGGCAGCGATTTTTCCGGTGCCTTTCTAATGCATATAATGAGAGGCTTAAAATACCCGGCCAAAGGATCTGACTAGTGACTCTCACTTCTGAGAAGACAAACAGATAAGTATGTAACTGTATAATATGTCCAATTGGCTGTAGCACTGAGGCTTGTCGTCTTTTGTTCCATACATTATGAGATCGCAGTCCCAGCAGCGCTCCTTCTAGCGCAGATATATACGGCGTGCTGGGTCGGGGTTCTGAGCTTCCGGGGGTTGTGTGAATTTTAAGAGCGCAGCAATTTTTCTGGGGAATTTCTAATGCAGAAGACGTTGATGTGCGGGCAAATATCTGCAAAACATTCTAATCAATTGTCGGTTTTGCAAATTTCTGTGACAGTTTTGCTCATCTCAAGTCACCTGCACACAACATAATGTGCGTCACAACGCGCCATGCTCACGTTGTGTAATATTTATGTGTTATATTTGTTTTACTTGACAGACCTATTTCATTGCTTTTATGATGAGTTGACGTCCGGTTAGATGGGTAACGGTTATAGGACACTGCCTTTATATATCGTGATTATTAATAAAAAAATGATCTACAGTACGTAAAAACCAATCCTGCTTTCCTGTTTTCCTTGTGAACGTATGGAGGGCAATTGTATTTTCTTAACATTTACAAGCTCTTAACATCCCTGGCAACTGGGGATAGAAAAACATGGCCACCTTACCACTTCCTGGTCCTGGGCTTAGACTGCATAGGATAAAACTAGAATCATTCTAGTAACTGGGATTAAGGGACCATATTTACTAAGGAGTGCTATTCGCTATTCCTAACACACCTTAGTGTCAATTCACTTGAATGAGCCATCATTATTGCTGTAAAGGTATTGTGCGCTGCTTAGCGGATATGCCCTATACGTTTCATTGCTTCGATGCGCCTGCGGCGATTCGGCTTTGCCAAGAAGATGCCTAACCAGTGATGCCAGATTGACCTTTTTAATCTCCAGACTTCGCTCTCCAAATACATCGGGGAAAAGGCGACACCCCGTCCAGATGTGGCCGCACCGTTCCAATCTACCGCTCTGCTTTACACCCCCACGTGAACTGGTACCGAGGGGGGGCACAGAGGCCAAACGGAAATCCGCGCCACCTGATTGCTCCGTCCCACCCGTGACACGCCACGAAAAAGTTCAGAGAATGTAAACACGCCGAAGGGTCCCAGGGGTATTATGGAGCAAAGAAGAAAAGATCAGTCCGATTCCGGGAAAAGGTCTTCCAGAGAAAGCAAAGGAAGAAGCCGTCCCTGAGGGACCCCAGAGGAAGCGGCGGCCGGCACAGCTGGGGCTGAAGTGGCGTTAGGATTAGCAGCGATGGGCTCACAGGGGGATTCAGCGTCTCGTGTTCCCTACACATGCCGGATGTTGCATTCCACGTGCGGCACATGCCGTCCGAAGACGTCGTGCTGTCCCCCTGTCCCATAGTGGAAGCCGGCTGCCTGCCTCCTCTCGCCGGCAGCGCCCCTGAGGTTTGCGATAACTTTACCACAATGTTTCAGAAGCCGGAGCCGGGCGCTGGCACACGGTGTCACTGGGTAACGCTCCTTATCTGACCTCGCACAGCCCTGCGGACACTTCCACCCGCACGATGGCCGCTGCCGGCTCACATTAACGTCTGACAGATAACTGATATTCGCCCTGCTTGGTCCCGACCTGATAAAGCTGTTGTTTGTTAACACTTTCACTGCCAGAGAACCTGCAAATCACGTCCAGTCCCGGACACGGCCATAAGTCCTCTGATCACGAGCGGCAGGGGCCACAAACCGGTCTCAGAGGACCAGCAAAGTACAACGTGTGTGACCCGCCCCGTGGCAGTGACCTCGGTAAAGGGACAGCAAAGTACAACGTGTGTGACCCGCCCCGTGGCAGTGACCGCGGTAAAGGGACAGCAAAGTACAACGTGTGTGACCCGCCCCGTGGCAGTGACCGCGGTAAAGGGACAGCAAAGTACAACAAGTGACCCGCCCCGTGGCAGTGACCGTGGTAAAGGGACAGCAAAGTACAACGTGTGTGTGACCCGCCCCGTGGCAGTGACCGCGGTAAAGGGACAGCAAAGTACAACGTGTGACCCGCCCCGTGGCAGTAACCGTGGTAAAGGGACAGCAAAGTACGTGTGTGACCCGCCCCGTGGCAGTGACCGTGGTAAAGGGACAGCAAAGTACGTGTGTGACCCGCCCCGTGGCAGTGACCGCGGTAAAGGGACAGCAAAGTACAACGTGTGACCCGCCCCGTGGCAGTGACCGTGGTAAAGGGACAGCAAAGTACAACGTGTGACCCGCCCCGTGGCAGTGACCGTGGTAAAGGGACAGCAAAGTACAACATGTGTGACCCGCCCCGTGGCAGTGACCGCGGTAAAGGGACAGCAAAGTACAACGTGTGACCCGCCCCGTGGCAGTGACTGTGGTAAAGGGACAGCAAAGTACAACGTGTGTGACCCGCCCCGTGGCAGTGACCGCGGTAAAGGGACAGCAAAGTACAACGTGTGTGACCCGCCCCGTGGCAGTGACCGCGGTAAAGGGACAGCAAAGTACGTGTGTGACCCGCCCCGTGGCAGTGACCGCGGTAAAGGGACAGCAAAGTACGTGTGTGACCCGCCCCGTGGCAGTGACCGTGGTAAAGGGACAGCAAAGTACAACGTGTGTGTGACCCGCCCCGTGGCAGTGACCGTGGTAAATGGACAGCAAAGTACAACGTGTGTGACCCGCCCCGTGGCAGTGACCGTGGTAAAGGGACAGCAAAGTACAACGTGTGTGACCCGCCCCGTGGCAGTGACCGCGGTAAAGGGACAGCAAAGTACGTGTGTGACCCGCCCCGTGGCAGTGACCGCGGTAAAGGGACAGCAAAGTACAACGTGTGTGACCCGCCCCGTGGCAGTGACCGTGGTAAAGGGACAGCAAAGTACAACGTGTGTGACCCGCCCCGTGGCAGTGACCGCGGTAAAGGGACAGCAAAGTACGTGTGTGTGACCCGCCCCGTGGCAGTGACCGTGGTAAAGGGACAGCAAAGTACAACGTGTGACCCGCCCCGTGGCAGTGACCACGGTAAAGGGACAGCAAAGTACGTGTGTGACCCGCCCCGTGGCAGTGACCGTGGTACAGGGACAGCAAAGTACAACGTGTGTGACCCGCCCCGTGGCAGTGACCGTGGTAAAGGGACAGCAAAGAACGTGTGTGACCCGCCCCGTGGCAGTGACCACGGTAAAGGGACAGCAAAGTACAACGTGTGACCCGCCCCGTGGCAGTGACCGTGGTAAAGGGACAGCAAAGTACGTGTGTGTGACCCGCCCTGTGGCAGTGACCACGGTAAAGGGACAGCAAAGTACAACGTGTGACCCGCCCCGTGGCAGTGACCACGGTAAAGGGACAGCAAAGTACGTGTGTGACCCGCCCCGTGGCAGTGACCGTGGTACAGGGACAGCAAAGTACAACGTGTGTGACCCGCCCCGTGGCAGTGACCGTGGTAAAGGGACAGCAAAGTACGTGTGTGACCCGCCCCGTGGCAGTGACCACGGTAAAGGGACAGCAAAGTACGTGTGACCCGCCCCGTGGCAGTAACCGTGGTAAAGGGACAGCAAAGTACAACGTGTGTGACCCGCCCCGTGGCAATGACCGCGGTAAAGGGACAGCAAAGTACAACATGTGTGACCCGCCCCGTGGCAGTGACCGCGGTAAAGGGACAGCAAAGTACGTGTGTGTGACCCGCCCCGTGGCTGTGACCGTGGTAAAGGGACAGCAAAGTACAACGTGTGACCCGCCCCGTGGCAGTGACCGTGGTAAAGGGACAGCAAAGTACAACGTGTGTGACCCGCCCCGTGGCAGTGACCGTGGTAAAGGGACAGCAAAGTACGTGTGTGACCCGCCCCGTGGCAGTGACCGTGGTAAAGGGACAGCAAAGTACGTGTGTGACCCGCCCCGTGGCAGTGACCGCGGTAAAGGGACAGCAAAGTACAACGTGTGACCCGCCCCGTGGCAGTGACCGCGGTAAAGGGACAGCAAAGTACGTGTGTGTGACCCGCCCCGTGGCAGTGACCGTGGTAAAGGGACAGCAAAGTACAACGTGTGACCCGCCCCGTGGCAGTGACCGCGGTAAAGGGACAGCAAAGTACAACGTGTGACCCGCCCCGTGGCAGTGACCGTGGTAAAGGGACAGTAAAGTACGTGTGTGACCCGCCCCGTGGCAGTGACCGTGGTAAAGGGACAGCAAAGTACAACGTGTGACCCGCCCCGTGGCAGTGACCGCGGTAAAGGGACAGCAAAGTACGTGTGTGTGACCCGCCCCGTGGCAGTGACCGCGGTAAAGGGACAGCAAAGTACAACAAGTGTGACCCGCCCCGTGGCAGTGACTGTGGTAAAGGGACAGCAAAGTACAACGTGTGACCCGCCCCGTGGCAGTGACCGTGGTAAAGGGACAGCAAAGTACGTGTGTGACCCGCCCCGTGGCAGTGACCGCGGTAAAGGGACAGCAAAGTACAACAAGTGACCCGCCCCGTGGCAGTGACCGTGGTAAAGGGACAGCAATATATGCAGAAGCTGCAACAGGGGCAAGCGCTCACCACAACACACCACCTCGCCCATAACAGGCAATGGGATATACGGCACACGCCTCACCGGTGCGGGTGTCGGCAGAGTTACCCAGCGGAGGAGATGAGGTTGAAGCGAATCATAAGGATCAGGCCTCAGAGTTACAGAGACAAAGTGTTACAGTAAAAAGCCTTCTGTCTGTTACGCTGATCTTATCCGACATCCGATGAGGAGTGTGCCCTGTCACCCCGTACATCACTTACAGCATTAGATGTGGAGTTACCCTGATGTGCGGGGTAAGATTTCGGAGGCAACGCTGGAGGAGTTACCCTGATGTGCGGGGTGTGATTTCGGAGGCAACGCTGGAGGAGTTACCCTGATGTGCGGGGTGTGATTTCGGAGGCAACGCTGGAGGAGTTACCCTGATGTGCGGGGTAAGATTTGGGGGGCTGCGCTGGTGGAGTTACCCTGATGTGCGGGGTAAGATTTGGGGGGCTGCGCTGGTGGAGTTACCCTGATGTGCGGGTAAGATTGGGGGGCTGCGCTGGTGGAGTTACCCTGATGTGCAGGGTAAGATTGGGGGGCTGCACTGGTGGAGTTACCCTGATGTGCAGGGTAAGATTGGGGGGCTGCACTGGTGGAGTTACCCTGATGTGCGGGGTAAGATTTGGGGGGCTGCGCTGGTGGAGTTACCCTGATGTGCGGGGTAAGATTTGGGGGGCTGCGCTGGTGGAGTTACCCTGATGTGCGGGGTAAGATTTGGGGGGCTGCGCTGGTGGAGTTACCCTGATGTGCGGGGTAAGATTTGGGGGGCTGCGCTGGTGGAGTTACCCTGATGTGCGGGTAAGATTTGGGGGGCTGCGCTGGTGGAGTTACCCTGATGTGCGGGGTAAGATTTTGGGGGCTGCGCTGGTGGAGTTACCCTGATGTGCGGGGTAAGATTTTGGGGGCTGCGCTGGTGGAGTTACCCTGATGTGCGGGGTAAGATTTGGGGGGCTGCGCTGGTGGAGTTACCCTGATGTGCGGGGTAAGATTTGGGGGGCTGCGCTGGTGGAGTTACCCTGATGTGCGGGGTAAGATTTGGGGGGCTGCGCTGGTGGAGTTACCCTGATGTGCGGGGTAAGATTTGGGGGGCTGCGCTGGTGGAGTTGCCCTGATGTGCGGGGTAAGATTGGGGGGCTGCGGTGGTGGAGTTACCCTGATGTGCGGGGTAAGATTTGGGGGGCTGCGCTGGTGGAGTTACCCTGATGTGCGGGGTAAGATTGGGGGGCTGCGCTGGTGGAGTTACCCTGATGTGCGGGGTAAGATTGGGGGGCTGCGGTGGTGGAGTTACCCTGATGTGCGGGGTAAGATTTGGGGGGCTGCGCTGGTGGAGTTACCCTGATGTGCGGGGTAAGATTTGGGGGGCTGCGCTGGTGGAGTTACCCTGATGTGCGGGGTAAGATTGGGGGGCTGCGGTGGTGGAGTTACCCTGACTTTCGGTAAGCTTGGATGCAGAAGGAAAGTACAGGATTATTCCCCAGGCTTCAGCGTTAGTGGGAAGGAGCATGTCCGTGTGGGATACAGCACAAGGTCAGGGGAAGGACGTTGGAAGCACAGACTGACCCACACAGGGGACGTTTCCTGCCGGAGATAAGACTTTTCCTCTCTGTAGAGCACTTGGGAAATGAATATTTAAGACATCTCCAAACCGCGGGCATCCAAGCAGTGTATCACTCCTCGTTACGTCACCGAGGGCCAGATACAATGTAACTGTGCACTATTAGGTCCCTTATTTTACACACAGGGTATTTAAAGCAGCAGTGCCAATTAACTGCCACAAGCAGAACACTGGAAGGGGGAGACTTCCCCCCAAATGAAATTAGGCAGAATGCCCCCCCCCCAATGCAACTCCACCCTACAATGCAATGAGGCAGACTGCCACCCGAATGCAATGAGGCAGACTGCCACCCAAATGCAATGAGGCAGACTGCCCCCCCCAATACAATGAGGCAGACTGCCCCCCCAATACAATGAGGCAGACTGCCCCCCCCAATACAATGAGGCAGACTGCCACCCCAATACAATAAGGCAGACTGCCCCCCCCCAATACGAGGCAGACTGCCCCCCCAATACAATAAGGCAGACTGCCCCCCCAATACGAGGCAGACTGCCCCCCCAATACAATGAGGCAGACTGACCCCCCCCAATACAATGAGGCAGACTGACCCCCCAATACAATGAGGCAGACTGCCCCCCCAATACAATGAGGCAGACTGCCCCCCCCAATACAATGAGGCAGACTGCCCCCCCCAATACAATGAGGCAGACTGCCCCCCCCCAATACAATGAGGCAGACTGCCCCCCCAATACAATAAGGCAGACTGCCCCCCCCCCATACGAGGCAGACTGCCCCCCCAATACAATGAGGCAGACTGCCCCCAATACAATAAGGCAGACTGCCCCCCCCCCCCAATACGAGGCAGACTGCCCCCCCAATATGCCCCCCCAATACAATGAGGCAGACTGCCCCCCCCCAATACAATGAGGCAGACTGCCACCCGAATGCAATGAGGCAGACTGCCCCCCCCCCAATACAATGAGGCAGACTGCCCCCCCCCATACAATGAGGCAGACTGCCCCCCCCAATACAATGAGGCAGACTGCCCCCCCCAATACAATGAGGCAGACTGACCCCCCAATACAATGAGGCAGACTGCCCCCCAATACAATGAGGCAGACTGCCCCCCCAATACAATGAGGCAGACTGCCACCCCAATACAATAAGGCAGACTGCCCCCCCAATACGAGGCAGACTGCCCCCCCAATACAATGAGGCAGACTGCCCCCCCAATACAATAAGGCAGACTGCCCCCCCAATACAATGAGGCAGACTGCCACCCCAATACAATGAGGCAGACTGCCCCCCCCAATACAATGAGGCAGACTGCCCCCCCAATACAATGAGGCAGACTGCCCCCCCAATGCAATGAGGCAGACTGCCCCCCCAATGCAATGAGGCAGACTGCCACCCCCAATACAATGAGGCAGACTGCCCCCCCAATACAATGAGGCAGACTGCCCCCCCAATACAATGAGGCAGACTGCCCCCCCAATACAATAAGGCAGACTGCCCCCCCAATATGAGGCAGACTGCCCTCCAATACAATGAGGCAGACTGCCCCCCCCAATACAATGAGGCAGACTGCCACCCGAATGCAATGAGGCAGACTGCCCCCCCCCAATACACTGAGGCAGACTGCCCCCCCCCAATACAATGAGGCAGACTGCCCCCCCCAATACAATGAGGCAGACTGACCCCCCCCAATACAATGAGGCAGACTGCCACCCCAATACAATAAGGCAGACTGCCCCCCCCCCCAATACGAGGCAGACTGCCCCCCCAATACAATAAGGCAGACTGCCCCCCCAATACGAGGCAGACTGCCCCCCCAATACAATGAGGCAGACTGACCCCCCCCAATACAATGAGGCAGACTGACCCCCCAATACAATGAGGCAGACTGCCCCCCCAATACAATGAGGCAGACTGCCCCCCCCAATACAATGAGGCAGACTGCCCCCCCCCAATACAATGAGGCAGACTGCCCCCCCCCAATACAATGAGGCAGACTGCCCCCCCAATACAATAAGGCAGACTGCCCCCCCCCCATACGAGGCAGACTGCCCCCCCAATACAATGAGGCAGACTGCCCCCAATACAATAAGGCAGACTGCCCCCCCCCCAATACGAGGCAGACTGCCCCCCCAATATGCCCCCCCAATACAATGAGGCAGACTGCCCCCCCCCAATACAATGAGGCAGACTGCCACCCGAATGCAATGAGGCAGACTGCCCCCCCCCCAATACAATGAGGCAGACTGCCCCCCCCCATACAATGAGGCAGACTGCCCCCCCCCAATACAATGAGGCAGACTGCCCCCCCCAATACAATGAGGCAGACTGACCCCCCAATACAATGAGGCAGACTGCCCCCCAATACAATGAGGCAGACTGCCCCCCCAATACAATGAGGCAGACTGCCACCCCAATACAATAAGGCAGACTGCCCCCCCAATACAATGAGGCAGACTGCCCCCCCAATACAATGAGGCAGACTGCCCCCCCAATACAATAAGGCAGACTGCCCCCCCAATACAATGAGGCAGACTGCCACCCCAATACAATGAGGCAGACTGCCCCCCCCAATACAATGAGGCAGACTGCCCCCCCAATACAATGAGGCAGACTGCCCCCCCAATGCAATGAGGCAGACTGCCCCCCCAATGCAATGAGGCAGACTGCCACCCCCAATACAATGAGGCAGACTGCCCCCCCAATACAATGAGGCAGACTGCCCCCCCAATACAATGAGGCAGACTGCCCCCCCAATACAATAAGGCAGACTGCCCCCCCAATATGAGGCAGACTGCCCTCCAATACAATGAGGCAGACTGCCCCCCCCAATACAATGAGGCAGACTGCCACCCGAATGCAATGAGGCAGACTGCCCCCCCCCAATACACTGAGGCAGACTGCCCCCCCCCAATACAATGAGGCAGACTGCCCCCCCCCAATACAATGAGGCAGACTGACCCCCCCCAATACAATGAGGCAGACTGACCCCCAATACAATGAGGCAGACTGCCCCCCCAATACAATGAGGCAGACTGCCCCCCCCCAATACAATGAGGCAGACTGCCCCCCCAATACAATAAGGCAGACTGCCCCCCCAATACGAGGCAGACTGCCCCCCCAATACAATGAGGCAGACTGCCCCCCAATACAATAAGGCAGACTGCAACCCCCCAATACAAGGCAGACTGCCCCCCCAATACAATGAGGCAGACTGCCCCCCCCCCCAATACAATGAGGCAGACTGCCACCCGAATGCAATGAGGCAGACTGCCCCCCCCCCATACAATGAGGCAGACTGCCCCCCCCCCAATACAATGAGGCAGACTGACCCCCCAATACAATGAGGCAGACTGCCCCCCCAATACAATGAGGCAGACTGCCCCCCCCAATACAATGAGGCAGACTGCCACCCCAATACAATAAGGCAGACTGCCCCCCCCCCCAATACGAGGCAGACTGCCCCCCCAATACAATGAGGCAGACTGCCCCCCCAATACAATGAGGCAGACTGCCACTCCAATACAATGAGGCAGACTGCCCCCCCAATACAATGAGGCAGACTGCCCCCCCAATACAATGAGGCAGACTGCCCCCCCAATGCAATGAGGCAGACTGCCAGCCCCAATACAATGAGGCAGACTGCCCCCCCCCCAATACAATGAGGCAGACTGCCCCCCCCCCAATACAATGAGGCAGACTGCCCCCCCCCCAATACAATGAGGCAGACTGCCCCCCCCCCAATACAATGAGGCAGACTGCCCCCCCCAATACAATGAGGCAGACTGCCCCCCCAATACAATGAGGCAGACTGCCCCCCCAATACAAGGAGGCAGACTGCCCCCCCAATACAATGAGGCAGACTGCCTCCCCAATACAATGAGGCAGACTGCCCCCCCAATACAATGAGGCAGACTGCCCCCCCCAATACAATGAGGCAGACTGCCCCCCCAATACAATGAGGCAGACTGCCCCCCCCAATACAATGAGGCAGACTGCCCCCCCCCCAATACAATGAGGCAGACTGCCCCCCCATTCAATGAGGCAGACTGCCCCCCCATTCAATGAGGCAGACTGCCCCCCCATGCAATGAGGTGAGCCACTGAGTCACGTGGCCTATGCGGTGAGCCACCGAGTCACGTGGCCTGTGCGGTGAGCCGCTGAGTCACGTGGCCTGTGCGGTGAGCCGCTGAGTCACGTGGCCTGTATGGTGAGCCACTGAGTCACGTGGCCTGTGTGGTGAGCCGCTGAGTCACGTGGCCTGTGCGGTGAGCCACTGAGTCACGTGGCCTGTCTGGTGAGCCACTGAGTCACGTGGCCTGTGTGGTGAGCCACTGAGTCACGTGGCCTGTGCAGTGAGCCGCTGAGTCACGTGGCCTGTGCGATCAGCCACCGGGTCAAGTGGCCTGTGCGATGAGCCACCGAGACAAGTGGCATGTGCGGTGAGCCGCTGAGTCACGCTGAGTCACGTGTGCACCCTGCTACCCCATCACCCGGCCGTCTGATTCCAGCACCCTGCTACCTCAACGCCCGGCCGTCTGATTCCAGCACCCTGCTACCTCAACGCCCGGCCGTCTGATTCCTGCACCCTGCTACCCCATCCCCCGGCCGTCTGATTCCTGCACCCTGCTACCCCATCGCCCAACCGTCTGATTCCAGCACCCTGCTACCCCATCGCCCGGCCGTCTGATTCCTGCACCCTGCTACCCCATCACCCGGCCGTCTGATTCCTGCACCCTGCTACCCCATCACCTGGCCGTCTAATTCCAGCACCCTGCTACCTCAACGCCCGGCCGTCTGATTCCAGCACCCTGCTACCGCATCGCCCGGCCGTCTGATTCCTGCACCCTGCTACCCCATCCCCCGGCCGTCTGATTCCTGCACCCTGCTACCTCATCGCCCGGCCGTCTGATTCCAGCACCCTGCTACCCCATCACCCGGCCGTCTGATTCCAGCACCCTACTACCCAATCGCCCGGCCGTCTGATTCCAGCACCCTACTACCCAATCGCCCGGCCGTCTGATTCCAGCACCCTGCTACCCCATCGCCCGGCCGTCTGATTCCAGCACCCTACTACCCAATCGCCCGGCCGTCTGATTCCAGCACCCTGGTACCCCATCGCCCGGCCGTCTGATTCCTGCACCCTGCTACCCCATCGCCCGGCCGTCTGATTCCAGCACCCTGCTACCCCATCGCCCGGCCGTCTGATTCCAGCACCCTGCTACCCCATCGCCCGGCCGTCTGATTCCAGCACCCTGCTACCCCATCCCCCGGCCGTCTGATTCCAGCACCCTACTACCTCAACGCCCGGCCGTCTGATTCCAGCACCCTGCTACCCAATCGCCCGGCCGTCTGATTCCAGCACCCTGCTACCCCATCGCCCGGCCGTCTGATTCCAGCACCCTGCTACCCCATCCCCCGGCCGTCTGATTCCTGCACCCTGCTACCTCATCGCCCGGCCGTCTGATTCCAGCACCCTGCTACCCCATCGCCCGGCCGTCTGATTCCAGCACCCTACTACCCCATCACCCGGCCGTCTGATTCCAGCACCCTACTACCCAATCGCCCGGCCGTCTGATTCCAGCACCCTGCTACCCCATCGCCCGGCCGTCTGATTCCAGCACCCTGCTACCCCATCGCCCAGCCGTCTGATTCCTGCACCCTGCTACCCCATCGCCCGGCCGTCTGATTCCAGCACCCTGCTACCCCATCGCCCAGCCGTCTGATTCCTGCACCCTGCTACCCCATCGCCCGGCCGTCTGATTCCAGCACCCTGCTACCCCATCGCCCAGCCGTCTGATTCCTGCACCCTGCTACCCCATCGCCCGGCCGTCTGATTCCAGCACCCTGCTACCCCATCGCCCGGCCGTCTGATTCCTGCACCCTGCTACCCCATCGCCCGGCCGTCTGATTCCTGCACCCTGCTACCCCATCGCCCGGCCGTCTGATCCCTGCACCCTGCTACCCCATCGCCCGGCCGTCTGATTCTAGCACCCTGCTACCCCATCGCCCGGCCGTCTGATTCCTGCACCCTGGTACCCCATCGCCCGGCCGTCTGATTCCTGCACCCTGCTACCCCATCGCCCGGCCGTCTGATTCCTGCACCCTGCTACCCCATCACCTGGCCGTCTGATTCCAGCACCCTGCTACCCCATCGCCCGGCCGTCTGATTCCTGCACCCTGCTACCCCATCACCCAGCCGTCTGATTCCAGCACCCTGCTACCTCATCGCGCGCCCGTCTGATTCCAGCACCCTGCTACCCCATCGCCCGGCCGTCTGATTCCTGCACCCTGCTACCCCATCGCCGGCCGTCTGATTCCAGCACCCTGCTACCTCATCGCCCGGCCGTCTGATTCCAGCACCCTGCTACCCCATCGCCCGGCCGTCTGATTCCAGCACCCTGCTACCCCATCGCCCGGCCGTCTGATTCCAGCACCCTGCTACCCCATCGCCCGGCCGTCTGATTCCAGCACCCTGCTACCCCATCGCCTGGCCGTCTGATTCCTGCACCCTGCTACCTCATCGCCCGGCCGTCTGATTCCAGCACCCTGCTACCCCATCGCCCGGCCGTCTGATTCCTGCACCCTGCTACCTCATCGCCCGGCCGTCTGATTCCAGCACCCCGCTACCTCATCACCCGGCCGTCTGATTCCAGCACCCCGCTAACCCATCGCCCGGCCGTCTGATTCTTGCACCCCGCTACCTCATCGCCCGGCCGTCTGATTCCTGCACCCTGCTACCTCATCGCCCGGCCGTCTGATTCCAGCACCCTGCTACCCCATCGCCCGGCCGTCTGATTCCAGCACCCTGCTACCCCATCGCCCGAAAGTCTGATTCCTGCACCCTGCTACCCCATCGCCCGGCCGTCTGATTCCAGCACCCTGCTACCCCATCGCCCGGTCGTCTGATTCCTGCACCCTGCTACCCCATCGCCCGGCCGTCTGATTCCAGCACCCTGACACCCAATCGCCCGGCCGTCTGATTCCTGCACCCTGCTACCCCATCGCCCGGCCGTCTGATTCCAGCACCCTGCTACCCCATCGCCTGGCCGTCTGATTCCAGCACCCTGCTACCCCATCGCCCACCCGTCTGATTCCTGCACCCTGCTACCCCATCGCCCGGCCGTCTGATTCCAGCACCCTGCTACCCCATCGCCCGGCCGTCTGATTCCTGCACCCTGCTACCTCATCGCCCAGCCGTCTGATTCCTGCACCCTGCTACCCCATCGCCCGGCCGTCTGATTCCAGCACCCTGCTACCCCATCGGCCGGCCGTCTGATTCCTGCACTCTACTACCCCATCGCCCACCCGTCTGATTCCTGCACCCTGCTACCCCATCGCCCGGCCGTCTGATTCCTGCACCCTGCTACCTCATCGCCCGGCCGTCTGATTCCTGCACACTGCTACCTCATCGCCCGGCCGTCTGATTCCAGTACCCTGAGTTGAGTAGCAAATATTGTGCCCGATGTAACCTCCCTAGGATCCCAGCAGGGGGGGGGTTATATGGGATAATAGGAGGAGATATAGGGAGAGGTTATATGGTTTAATAGTTGTTATAGGGAGCAGTTATATGAGGCAATAGGAGGAGTTATAGGGAGCGGTTATATGGGGCAATGGGAGGAGTTATAGGGAGCAGTTATATGAGGCAATAGAAGGAGTTATAGGGAGCGGTTATATGGGGCAATGGGAGGAGTTATAGGGAGCGGTTATATGGGGCAATGGGAGGAGTTATAGGGAGCGGTTATATGGGGCAATGGGAGGAGTTAATGGGGCAATAGGAGGAGTTATAGGGAGCAGTTATATAGGGTAATGGGAGGAGTTAATGGGAGAGGTTATATGGGGCAATAGGAGGAGTTATAAGGAGCAGTTATCTAGGGTAATGGGAGGAGTTAATGGGAGAGGTTATATGGGGCAATAGGAGGAATTCTTTTTATTGAAAAGAAAAATTCACAGAACAATAAATTTGAAAACAAAAACTGCACAATTTGTACAAACTTACATTATACAAATATTCGCCCAACATTTGTACCAACCTTTCTCCTCTAAAAAGCCATTTCACATTTCCCTTATACACATTTTTGTATTGAAACCTGACACCTAGCCACCCACAAATTATACTTAATAAATCCTAAAATCAGGACTATTGTGCCAACCTAATTAAGTACCCGCAACAAAACATCGTCCTTCCTGACTTTCTAATAGTTTATGGCATCTCAACCCCTTTACATAAACCTGTTACACTTCCTTACACCTTACACCTGTCTTAGTTCCATGGACCAAAATAAAGGCCCTAACTGCCAGTCTTTGCCACATTACCAGTTGCTACCTTTAAAAGGGTCACTTATAGAAACAAACATTTTTAGCCAAACAAAAATGCAACATTACTTCTTTTTCCCCACATTATCCCCTAATGACCCAAACCCCTTAGTGGCCACCGAAGGTGGGATCATGTCCCTATGGAAACGTCCATACTATGTTCCTCTTCAGATAAGGAAACTTCCTCTACATCAACAGGGTCTTCAGCTCTTGACCCCCAATCTCTCCTAAGAGCAGAAAAACTTTTCTTACAGGCACCTGAGGAACTTTACCAGCACGACCTGTAAGGGCTGTTCTATAGTGCGCGCGCGCTTGCTACGACGTGTGCGCGCGCGGCTGTTTTAGTTGGCTGAGGTTAGTCAGCCTTTCTATGGTGCCGCGCGCGCGCACGGCAGCGAGCGTGGAACCGGCCTACAGTTGGGAAGATGAGTAAAATAAAGAAGCTGCGCCGCTACCACCGCTGAAATGTATGTAAATATCTGTGTATGTGTGTATGTGTGTATGTGTGTATGTATGTGTGTATGTGTGTATATATGTGTGTATATATGTGTGTATGTACAAGGTTAATAATTTATTAACGTATTTATTTATTTAAAACTTATTTATAACACACACACACACACACTACCTTTCCAGCCTGTCGCACGGACTCTATACACACAAATAATGTGCGTTACGTGCACGGGCGCACACACTATAGAACAGCCCTAAGATGTCAAAGAGTCCCTCCAAGTCTTCTTACTGTGCCCTTCCTCCTTCTCTTAGCCGGTATCCAATTCTGCATTCTGCTTTTATCTTTATTTCCCACCTGGATTACACTCTTAGTAAGATCATCTATGGTTTCCCCACACTGCTCTCCTTCTGGAAGTGAGTTTGAGGAGGTTCCCTCTGAGGGATCTTCTAATATTCCCTGGGCCATGTCTACACAGTCTGTAAATGCTTCTTCCGCCAGCAGATCTGGACAGACTCCATCCGCAGGTGGATCTGGACAGACTCCATTCCAAGGCTGATCTGGACAAATTCTGTCAGCAACTTTCAAGGCACAATCATAAAGTGCTTCATTTTCTTCAAAACCCACTTCCTGCTCCCAGATTCCGGAGATATTATGCCATGCTTCTGCACAGCTCCTATAGGAATGTCCAAATTTATCACAAATTACATTTAATCTTCGTACAACTTGCCCTCTCGTGGCCCAAGGACTGGCACAAGTTGCATTTTAGAACACCACATATATTGCTTAAATGTCTGGCTGAACCACATCTATGGCACAAGGTTGGCTGACCATAGTAAAAATGGTTTCCTTTTTCTCTTCCAATGAAGAAATAGTTGGGCAGATGTTTTGTACATTGCCATGTCGAGAAAGTCTGACTTGCACTTGCCAGCTTCCAGATGTCCTCTTCATCCATGATTCTTGTAGGTGGAGCCAGTATTTCACATTGTCTGCCAAGCCTTATCAGAATATCTGATATTGGGACTGAGTCGTATCTGAAGAGAATTGTTACAGACTTTATTTACGGTTTAGACACAGGAATAGCTGCAAAGGACTTCCACAATTCAATGTTTTTAAGACTCTCGAATCTTGTCCAGAAATAATCTAAAGCTTGAAGTCTCTTAAAGCCGACATCATACTCACAGGAGCCTGGAACATGGATAAGTGCGTACATTTCATCTGCTCTGAAGACCAAAGATTATTTTAATAGATGTCTTCCAACAAAAATCCTGTCAGGCTTCATCTCCTCTCCGCCTTTATACCTCAACCTTACCACATTTCTCCTTTATAAAGGTTGAGTATTTCTGGCCACAGCGCTCACAAAGGATCTCCCACTCCAGGCTGAATGAGGTTCTGTATGAGCTGGGGTTACTTTAATACTATTACTCTGCTTCACCCCAACTTCTGATTGAGCGACTCTTTTAATCAGGAACTATCTGCATAGGAGATGCAATTTCAGTCTCGACATCCTTCATTTCACTCCCAGGCACTGCAGGGTTAATGCTGTCTCCACTGCTGCTAATTACCACCTGCTGTTCTCCCCTCTCAGGGTTCTGAATCACAGGACCTGCGAATAAGCAGGGGGGTGGTTCTGTAAGTCCAGGTGAGCATGGGTTCTCTGTCTCACTGCTCTCAGGTACTAACTCCATTTCCACCTGCACCAGCAGTTCTGGGTTCTTACTTTGCTGCTCTCCGGAATTCTTTGTAATCTCTGTAACTTCTCCCAGGGTGTGGGTCTGAGATAACCTAACATCACAGGTGTCTGCTGCTTTCTCTGCATGTAAAGGTTTTTTTTTTTTTTACCAAATCTTCTGCTGATTCTGCTATTAACCCCTGGGATTCTCTCCCACTTCTTTTAGGCATATCCAAACTTATCTTTTCTTGAGAGCTTTTAATGTGGCTCTTACTGGGGTTCTGGTTTCTTGTTCCAAAACATGAATCAGCACCCCGCTCGGCACTGTGGGTTAGCGTTTCAATTGTTTTTAAAAGGGAACATTTCTGTTTGACTGTATCCACTGTTAGTTTAGCAATCTCACCTCTCAATCAGGTTAAATCATCACGCAGACAGTTTATTTGCTTCTTGTGCACATCTCTCTCAGAACTCTGACATTTCTTTAATGTTTTCTTCTTCCAACTCAGCCTTCATACTGTTATACCTCTGCAATAATAAATGCTCTCTCTTCTTTCCCAAGCAGGTTCTGTTCTGCTCTTTTCACTTTCTCCAATCTCTACTGTAACTTGCAATCAGGCTCCCCAAGGCCCTCACCACTGCTGCAGCCTCTCCTACTTCCATCTCCACCTCACAGCCACCAACCCCTGGGTCTAAGGCCATCCTGGTTCCCCTGCAGAAGCTTATCTGCAGCCCATCCTGGAAGAGTTATAGGGAGGGGTTATATGGGGTAATAGGAGCAGTTATAGGGAGAGGTTATATGGGGTAATAGGAGGAGTTATAGGGAGAGGTTATATGGGGTAATAGGAGGAGTTATAGGCAGCGGTTATATGGCGCAATAAGAGTTATAGGGAGCGGTTATATGGGGTAATAGGAGGAGTTATAGGGAGAGGTTATATGGTGTAATAGGAGGAGTTATAGGGAGCGGTTATATGGGGTAATAGGAGGAGTTATAGGGAGCGGTTATATGGGGTAATAGGAGGAGTTATAGGGGGTTATATGGAGTAATAGGATGAGTTATAGGGAGCGGTTATATGGGGTAATAGGAGGAGTTATAGGGGTTTATATGGAGCAATAGGATGAGTTATAGGGAGCGGTTATATGGGATAATAGGAGGAGTTATAGGGAGCGGTTATATGGAGTAATAGGAGGAGCTATAGGGAGGGGTTATATGGGGTAATAGGAGGAGTTATAGGGAGCGGTTAAATGGGGTAATAGGAGTTATAGGGAGGGGTTATATGGGGTAATAGGAGGAGTTATAGGGAGCGGGTATATGGGATAATAGGAGGAGATATAGGGAGTGATTATATGGGGTAATAGGAGGAGCTATAGGGAGGGGTTATATGGGGTAATAGGAGGAGTTATAGGGAGTGGTTGTATGGGTAATAGGAGGAGATATAGGGAGCGGTTATATGGTGTAATAGGAGGAGATATAGTTATGTAACCCTCCCTGCCCGGATGTTAGGGAGATTACATCGGTGCGTGTTGTATGGCTCCTCCGCAGGGGTTACCGTGACTCAGGGCTGGCTCCTCCGCAGGGGTTACCGTGACTCAGGGCTGGCTCCTCCGCATCGGTTACCGTGACTCAGGGCTGGCTCCTCCGCATCGGTTACCGTGACTCAGGGCTGGCTCCTCCGCATGGGTTACCGTGACTTAGGGCTGCTCCTCCGCAGGGGTTACCGTGACTCAGGGCTGGCTCCTCCGCAGGGGTTACCGTGACTTAGGGCTGGCTCCTCCGCAGGGGTTACCGTGACTCAGGGCTGGCTCCTCCGCAGGGGTTACCGTGACTCAGGGCTGGCTCCTCCGCAGGGGTTACCGTGACTCAGGGCTGCTCCTCCGCAGGGGTTACCGTGACTCAAGGCTGCTCCTCCGCAGGGGTTACCGTGACTCAGGGCTGGCTCCTCCGCATGGGTTACCGTGACTCAGGGCTGGCTCCTCCGCAGGAGTTACCATGACTCAGGGCTGCTCCTCCGCAGGGGTTACCGTGACTCAGGGCTGGCTCCTCCTCATGGGTTACCGTGACTCAGGGCTGGCTCCTGCACAGGAGTTACCGTGACTCAGGGCTGCTCCTCCGCAGGGGTTACCGTGACTCGGGGCTGGCTCCAGGCGGCTGGGCGATGAGGTAGTAAGGTTATAGAATAATGGGCGCCAGGAAATGTTGTAGTACAACAGTCATTTATCCGTGTCCCAAGCACAGGGACCCTCATACACGCCAACAACATTGTACTGCATTTTATAACAGACATACATGACTACGTTCCTTCCACCAGGGCCCACTCTTAACACTCACATGAATGTACTTTGACTTAGTTGCTCTGAGTAAGTGTGGGACCCGGCCCCCTTGCTGCTTCGAAACCATCATCGGTATTAAACCGAATACTCTGGGCCCCTACTGAAGTCCTGGTGGGTATTTTCTTACGTGACCCAATATCTGATGCCTGTTTGGGAACCGCCACTTCCACACAGACTGATGAGGATTAGCGCTGATCTGCGGTTAGAGGCCCTCTATGCCGTATTCCTTTTCCTTAATTACATTCCTTCTTTTAGGGATCCTTACTTAACAGGTACTGTCCCTATCTACAAAGAGGGGCCTGGTCTATACTATTACATTATAACCATTACTGATCTACTCTCCCCGAGGCTGCTCTCCTCTATTCTTCCTGGAACCTAACCTTCTACAATAGTTCCTCCTCCTTAAATACCCCTGTGTGACGCTTGGATCCCAAAATCAACCCAGGGAGGGGCCCAACATACCACAGCCATGTCAGCAACCCCACAGAAGGGTGGTTACAGTTATATGGAGAAATAGGAGGAGATAGGGAGGGGTTATAGGGTCAAATATTATACTGGGATTTATCAAATTGTGTGAGAGAGCTCGTAATCTCTCTCAATTTTCCCTGCACCATATTGGGGTCTGAGATGGCATTAATATCTCGGGCTAACAATCCGCATTAAAAACAGAAGAACCTTGATTATCAGGCTTCATGCATCTGACGCAGACACACGGGACGGGCGTAAACCTCGCCGGCAGCCCCTCACCTTTCTCGTACAGATTCTCCAGCGCACGCCACGTCTCCGCTCGCACCTCGCGGGGGCTCTGACCGGGAACAAGAGCGTCAGGCCAGTGCATCAAATACAGGTCTGGAAGAAGACCAAAAAAACAGCCAGTCACGTACAGAGTGAAAACACGCAAAGAAACACGTAGGACGCGTGTCAGAAACGAATGAGACGTCTGCACAAATATAACCTGCCAGCGGTTATAAACCGCGCTTACTACACCACAAGAAAAGGGTTATATGCGCAACGCAATAACGTGGCCAAGTTTAGATACAGAAATAGATGTTCCAGGGCACTACGGATTTGTCAAAAAAAGAATTTATTCAATCATTAAACACAACGTTTCAACCAACTGTGTGGTCTTTTTCAAGTGAAGATAGAATATCTCTTATGCAAGTTTATATACACCCATATATATTTCCTACAACATTATACCCAAATATCCTGCTGTCCTCACAACTGCCCTGTTATAACCCTCAGCACCCTGCTACCCTCCTCACTGCCGTGTTATACCCCTCCCTATACACCCCAACACCCTGCTGCCCGCTCACTGTACTGTAAAAACCCTCCCTATACACCCAGAGCGGGTGAAACGCATTAGAGGTGCGGGGGGGTGCCACCCATCCACTTGTTTTTTAAAATCCATGCCGAAATAAAGTTGTCTTTATAGCACAGTCCAGCCTTTACCATCTTTGTTGCGCGGCCATGCCCGCTGTTCCAGCCTTCTCCTTGGCGGCGGTGACTTTTTCCTATACACCCCAACAGTTAAGGCGACCCTTAATGAGAACATGTATAATCTACATTTTACATACACTGCGCATACAGTACCTATCACCTATTTGGACATTCTCCTATTCATTGATCTATCGCAAAGAAAACTCGAGGAATGCTCTCTTAAGGCAACGAACAGCCACCCAAGAGCCCTCGTTCGAGGGATTCCTAAGGGCCAATTTTTGAGACTTAGGAGAATTTGTTCCAACATAGAAATGTTTATAGAACAGTCTAAAGATCTGGCTGAGATTTGAACAAAGAGGCTATGAACGTACATGGCATACAAACTGCCTTTGAAAATGCATTCTTTATGTCAAGAGATGAGCTGATGAAAAATACTCCAATCCTTCATGATAACAGAAGATCAGGATTTATAAAAAACAAAAGAAAATATTTGATAAAGATGGGTTACTTTTGATTACCGAGTATAGCCGCCAATCTGATATTAGATCTATCATCAATAAGCATTGGCACGTTTTAGAATTAAATTCAACCCTCAAACCGCTGGTCCAGAGTCGACCAAAATTCACGTTTCGGAGAGCCAATACTCTGTCCACACACTCATCTCCTAGTCTGTTTATATCTCCCCCAAACAAACTAGAGGGGTTGTGCCTCCTAGAGGATTCCATAAATGCGGCTTCTGCAGCGTATGCAAATATGCCAAATCAATTAAGTTGATCATATCCAAGGTTACCAAGGACACATACAGAATAAAGCACCTGATCATCTGTATGGTCTTCTGTGATGTTCCTCCTCAGGTGTATGCCTCCGTTTTTCCATGGAATCCAAACAGGCAGGCGAAGGAAAGTTGGAGCACAACTGTGTCCAGTGAAAAAAGAAAAAACTGCAAGAGAGTGTGTCCCATAAAAAGAAAATATTTAATGAATCAAGTCATCAGGTATAAAAACGAGCCCCCACCAACGCGTTTCGAGCGGTACGCTCTTTTTCAAGGTGCCTTGAAAAAGAGCGTACCGCTCGAAACGCGTTGGTGGGGGCCCTTGGGATAGTTTTTGTACCTGATGCCTTGATTCATTAAATATTTTCTTTTTATGGGGGACACTCTCTGGCAGTTTTTTCTTTTTTCACTGTACACAGTTGTGCTCCAACTTTCCTTCGCCTGCCCATAAAGGACACAAAGAAAGAAAGCAACAAATATAGCCGTCAGATCTTATTGACAGGTGAAACATATATATTGATAGCTGTACTCCACAAATGTAAATACAAATGAAACAGCAAAGCTGGAAGGGTGACAAGTAGGGCTAGTATTACATCAATCAAAAACTCACACGGCCTTGTGCAAGTGAATGTTCAAATTGGTGTCTTTATGAAGGAATATCCCTCTCCTCTGGTAAGAGGGTGTCTCTCTCTCTCCTCCCTGGGTCTGGCAGCCCCAAGGATTGGGTTCACAGCTACTCAGGAAAACTACGGCGGCCGTCGAGGGTCAAGAAGGTACACGTCTGGGCTACAGCAACGCGTTTCGCATCAGCTGATGGTTCATCAGGTTCATGCAGCAGACGTGTACATTATCCTGTGGCTGTGTCTGCCACCCTATTCGAGAACAATACAGAGAAGACTGCATCTGCCCCGCCTTGGGGCTGCCAGACCCAGGGAGGAGAGAGAGACATCCTCTTACCAGAGGAAAGGGATATTCCTTCATAAAGACACCAATTTCAACATTCACTTGCACAAGGCCGTGTGAGTTTTGGATTTATCTAATACTAGCCCTACTTGTCACAGGAGCAGTCGGTGGAGGAGTTACAGGAGCAGTCGGTGGAGGAGTTACAGGAGCAGTCGGTGGAGGAGTTACAGGAGCAGTCGGTGGAGGAGTTACAGGAGCAGTCGGTGGAGGAGTTACAGGAGCAGTCGGTGGAGGAGTTACAGGAGAGTGTGTGTATAGGAGCAATATCATACAGGAAATCACCATACGATGAGGATCTGCCTCTCACACATCACCGTCCGCACAGAGATCAGTAAGACCACTTCAAGTCAGGATCACACCCTTTTTGAGTTGCCGAGTGACATCCCACGTACCTAAATACTCCACGCCCAGCCGCTCGCACGACTCCATACACGCTCGGATTGCACTCTCGTACCCGTAGTCTCCAGGCCACAGCTTCGTGGTGACCCACAGCTCCTCTCTCCGCACCCCGCTCTCCGCCAGCGCTTTCCCCACCAGCGCCTCGTTGGCGTACCTCTTGGCTGTGTCGATGTGGCGGATGCCGCAGTCTCGCAGAGCGTAGAGCAATGCATGGTGGGAATAGCCTCCATGATGGGACATACCTGTGGGCCGGGGGAAGGAAGATTCTTCTTACCACAAAGGCGTCCCAAACCCAACACTTCAACAGCAGTCTCTACAACCATTAATCAACCTGCGACGGTACTAGAGGGAGGAGATCCACCCCCACTTTTATTTGTGAGCTTAACAGTTTTACCTTCTTTAAAAAGAAAAATGAATGAATTAAAACAATTCAGTGTTTGAGCATAAACATTGTGAAAAGTCCAAAGACTTTTGTTACGATGGTTAACAGAATGTGTGGAGATCAGATCCAACAGTACCCACACTTTATTATTAGTTATGATACTTAAAGCAACGATCTGAAAACCCTTTGAAATTCCCCCCTGCTCCCCCCCCCCCATGGCCTAGGGTTAAGCCATCAGAAATATCTGCATGTATCCTCCCTGTCCTGGGGTGGATATGTGCAGAAGCAACATGGCTCTGATAACCAGTGTGGTTGTACCTTGTGTTGCAGGCCTCTCCGGCAGGGAAGGAGTGGAGGAATACAAAGAACGGTTATATAATTATCCCATAGAAATCCTGCTTTTATTCCCAGGTTCTCAGCATCGTGAGCCGGGAAGGACACAAGAAAGAGCCGGGGGGCTGTAACTGCTGCTTCTGAGTGGCAGACCCAATAATGCCCAGAGGGGAATGAATGGATGTCTTTCAGAGTGTCTGCCAACGGGCACAGAACCTCCTTGTGCGCTAATGATGCTGGCAGAACATTCCGTCTCCCAGGGCTGCCCTGCTTTGCCAGGGAGGTGCCACCAACATCCCACCTCTGAGGTGGCTGCACTGTCCAGTGACGCATTTGAAGGGATACAAACAGTACCCAGAACCCGAAGCAAAGAAAACTGGATTAATATCCAAGGTACAAAACAATTCAGCTTTTGGAGGTAGTTGAGTATTTATAAAAAACAACTACCCCATTGAATTCAAAAACCCTAACATTCACCACTGAATTTAGATGATCCAGCTTAGCATCGTTGTTCACACCATATACTTTAATGATTCAATCAATAAAGTTATTTTAAATACGTCATTATACATCCACCTGGGGGACAGAGTGACCACAACTGGGTTCACTTTCTCTATATAGTGTTATCTACTTACTTTGACCCAGAGGAGCACCATCCCCCACCCTACTTCAAGCTGAGCGAGGGTACCCATCCTCTCCCCCTTCCCCTTTTTTGGTTCGTATGCTTTTTAATAACAGAAAGTGTGCATCCGGGCCCAATTACTACCCCAACTCCTGTCCTTATTTCACAATCACTACAAGTAATCCTGAAGATGCAAGTTTCCCAGAGATTCCCCACAAGAGTAACCCGGGCTCTATTGTATCTGAAGGCTTGGAATGTGTCTTTAAATATAAACCTCCCAATATAAACACTGCTATAGTATTGTTACTTATTTACTACAGTACGGTGTCTTATTTACAAATAGTACTGTAGTATTGTCCTACATAGGTCAGGATTCATCAACCTCCGATGCCGGATATCGCCGCCAGAACCGGCATTATCTGCCACAGACTTAAATGTCAGATAGCTCCAGTTTGGATGCGATACTCGGCATCGGAGATTGATGAATCTGTAACATCCTGTCCCACAGCTTCTGCAGCAGTGTTTATAAACCAGGGTTCCTAGGAGCCCTTGGGTTCCATAGGTATCCTTAAAGAGTTCCCTGCAATATACAGGCCAAGTGAAAATTGAATTTACAATGCATCTGATCTCAGACGCGCTATTAGGGAGAGTTGGGGTCCCTTACAAGTATCTGATTTGAGACGCACTATTACAGGGGGTTTGGGTTCCTTACAATGTATCTGATTTGAGAGGCGCTATTAGAGAGGGTTGGGGTTCCTTACAATGCATCTGATCTCAGACACACTATTAGAGAGGGTTGGGGTTCCTTACAATGCATCTGATCTCAGACACACTATTAGAGAGGGTTGGGGTTCCTTACAATGCATCTGATCTCAGACACACTATTAGAGAGGGTTGGGGATCCTTACAATGCATCTGATCTCAGACACACTATTAGAGAGGGTTGGGGATCCTTACAATGCATCTGATCTCAGACGCACTATTAGAGAGGGTTGGGGTTCCGCAGAATTTCACAATATAATTATAGGGTTCCTTACCCCAAAAAACGGTTGAAATCCACTGGTCTATACAGTGATATTTCCAAATATTTTTCAGGCCAAATAAAAAAAATTACCCGATTTCTCACCTCCCCGTCTGTGTTTATTACCTTAACCCCCCACGCAGCGCACCAATTCTCTTACATCATCACGTGCGTTCAACAAACAATCCATAACACGTTTATAACAAGTCCTGCGGGATTACTTCTCTCTATGAAAACAAAACAGTGTACAGAATATACCCGCCATGTTTTTACCTCCCAGATATGTATCCCTTCCCTTGCCATTATAACAGGAATAACAATAACTGGATATCTGCCTTATGTAGGGTACAATGTCCCCAGCGCTGCATGTACCATGTGACCACCGCCGCTGCTCGGGAAAATCTCACACTCATTTCTGGGTACATGGTGGCAATAGGAAAGCAGGAGCTGGCACTGGGATTCGCCCACTTCAAAGGCTGCCTTCTTGCCCATAAATCCATCGCTACACAATCGGGTATTTAAAGAAACAAACACAAATATCATGTGTGGTTTGTTTCTCAATCCAAATCATTCCCGGGAGGAGGTGAGCTGGTAACATGGGGTGCCGAGTAACCATTACTCTGTTACCCAACCCAAAGTGCTGCAACTTTGTTACCAGCTGACAGTAGTTGGCGTTCCTCAGGGAATTCTAATAATCCCCCAAAAAACTGAGATTTATAAATGGATAATTACATTTTTTAGTTTCTTAATGAAAAACAAACTGTGTATTTTTATTCTAATGCTGTTGGGTAAACTATATTTTGGGGGTTTTCATCAGACGTAAAAAACATGCACATTTTCCCAGTTCCCGCTCTGGAGCATCCAACATAACGTTACCAATGTGCAGAACATGGATTTTCTACATTCAGCCCCGCTACTAACACTCCTGCCGAACGTGGTTAATATCCGGGCGGTTTTGAAAGGTTCAGTCCGCCATCTTGATTAAAAATGGCGTCCAATTATAGCCAAACAGACACAAACCTGCTCCTTGATCTCAGGAACCAGCATCCAAAATGTGGTTACGAGATCTTAAGGCTGTGTCCATAGAAGGCTGAGGCCTTCGTTCGTGCGCCGTCCGGGGGCGTGTCTATGGGCGGCCCAGTGACATCACGGAGCTGGTTCGCCCTCATTTGGCAAACCGCTCACGTGACCGCCCTATCGCGCGAGAAATCAGTTTTGACTGATTTCACGCGCATCGTGCGCCCCCTCCCGCCCGCGCGTTGTATAGACGCGATCACTACCTTTAGGCAGTCTGATCGCGCAGCGTGCGGACGCGTCAGCTTGGTCTGCTCTACTATGGCCGCAGCCTAAGATGTGTCCAAATGCCGAGCAAACAGACAACTTTCCCACAGACAGTAGATTAACACGCCCAGAAGCACTGATACTTTCTCATTGACAATCTCACTTTAATTATGGTTTTACAGTAGAAATATTGCACAACCCTTTCTAAAAAAAAGGACATTCTAAAACAGGGGTGGCCAATGCCAGTCCTCAAGTGCTGCCAACAGACAGGTTTTCAGAATATCACTGCTTCAGCACAGGTGGCTCAATGAGTCAGTGATTGAGTCACCTGTGCTGAAGCAGGCTCTCCAACTAAGCCACCCGTGCTGAAGCGGGCTCTCCAACTGAGCCACCCGTGCAGAAGCAGACTCTTTGAGAGAGCCCCTTATTGAGCCACCTGTGCTGAAGCAGGGATATTCTGAGAACCGGACCTGCTGGAGGCCCGTCAGGACTGGAGTGACCTACCCATTCTAAAGTCCTGGATCCATTACTAAACCGGCTTGAAATTTATACAACCCTGTCACAGTACCACTGCTTTTTTTTCTAACCGACCACAACCTCTGCAAATCGAGCCCCCTCCGAGCCGCAGAGACCCCCCCGAGCCGCGGAGCCCCCCTCCCCCCCGCAGAGCCCCCCCCGAGCCGCAGAGCCCCCCTCCCCCCCGAGCCCCCTCTGACGTTCTTTCCCACCGGCTCTCAGACCGAGCCTTCGCCTCTGCCAAATTCTTCTTGGCTGCTCCGCTCCCGGACGTCGCCCTGGAAACGGGTGAAAAGAGGCGGCTTTTCTTCCATGGAAACCTGGAGCAGTGAGAGCCCCCCCGCCCCCCGGCATCAATCAAGTCCGATTTACAGGGTTCAGTGCAGCCATTGTGCTGGGACAATGCGTGGAGCCGTGACGCGAGACTGTTATACGCGCTCACAAAGGGAATCCGTTACCAACTTCAAAACGCTTCCCACCCAACCCCCCCCCCCCCTCACCCCCAGGTCCGAGCCCTGCAGCAGTGAAAGTTACACTAGCGAGGGGTATCCTTTGGAGGAAAACATCTCTCGGCAGCAAGAAGGATAGAAACGGTCACATATATAAAGGGTTAATATGTGAAGTTGAGAAGTTAGAGGGGGAGAAGGGGATATGAGAGAAGCTGTCACATATATAAAGGGTTAATATGTGCAGCTTAGGTCGCGCATATAATGCCCGCGACGGGGACCAAAAACAAATAAATTTCCGCTGCCGCCGCGTGCGCTTATAGTAAGAGCGACGGCGACGATGCGAACTTTGGTAGCCGGCAATATTTGATTTTTCAAGGGCTGTCGCCTCATGTGACAGCCCCAGAACCAATCAAATGCCAGTACGCGCCGCCGCCGCAAAGCAAAATATAACTTCACGACTCCGGTCGCGGGCACTATACGCGCGGCCTTATAGGGGAGAGGGGGATATGAGAGAACCTGTCACATATGTAAAGGGTTAATATGTGCAGCTTTGAAGGGAGAAGGGAGAGGGGGATATGAGACGCACTGTCGCATATATAAAGGGTTAATATGTGCAGCTTAGAAGGGAGAAGGTACAATGGGGGTACAGAGATCCGATCATTACATACAAGGACAAACATGCACATACAAAGAGATAATGATGGCACTCATCCTGAGAGCTTACTACATATAGAGGTAACTAGCTTATATAGCGTTGCCCGGGATGTCATTTTTCAGCTCCCCCTCTCTCTCTGCTCACCCTCTCTCTCCGATCTCCCCTGTCTCTCCGCTCCCCCCTGTCTCTCCGCTCCCCATTACCTTCTCCCCCCTCCCGGTCTTTTTCTCCCCCGTTGACAGCAATCTGGGCCCCCCCTGCACATGAATGCGGCCCCCCTGTTCACAGCTGGGGTCCCCTCCCCCGTTCACAGCTCCGCCCCCCCCCCCTTCACATTGGTGATTCCCCCCTCCCCCCCCCCATCCCCAGCTCCGTTTAGTGACTTCGGTGGGTGGGTTAGTGTCTCGGGTTTAGTGACTTGGTTTTAGTGACTTTTAGTGGCCTGGGTGGTTGGGTTAGTGACTTTTAGTGACTTTAGTGGGTGGGTGTGACGATGGGGAGGATTTGGCCCGGGATTAAAGGGGTTACACCCCAATTGGCCACCCTCTACCCTCACCTGGGAAGCAAGGGGTTAACTGGACTGAGGTCCAGTAATGTGTTTAGCCTTGCTTCAATATCCAAATGTGTATAAATGTATTGTTTCTGGGCCAGTGTCTGCATCACACACACACTAGGATCCATCCGGGAGTACAAGGGTTAATAGTTCTTTAATGATTATAGCCCTTTGTGTAATTTTCCCGCCTTTTCAGGCACCATTTTGCAGGGTACCATAGGCCGCCATTAGGGCTCAATGCATTCTAATGGCGAATCTTGCTGTTTTGGTCCTGTTTCCTGTGAAGACCAGCAGATGGCATCCGAGAGGAGGAGCGGCGGTTTCCCATTGTAAGTCAATGGGCCCATTGACTTCAATGGAGATTCCTCGAAGGAGCTTTCCAGGAACGAGTTGGCTGCCGTCCAAACCGCAAAACCGCAAAGCGGATACTTTTTCTATAAGAGAGCTTTGATCACTTAGCAGTCAAGTTCAACGACAAGTGGCGTGGGAATAAACAGTTCTAGAGCCCATAGAAATAAAATTCTTTTTGCCCCTAGTTCCTAGACCTCCCCCCACTCGACCACAACCGGGTCCCAGAATCCTGGACCCCCGATAAGGGTCGAACCGAGAAGAGCGGGTCGCGCCATAGGTTCCAATGGCGGCGGCAGAAACAGCCCAAGAAAACGGCTAAGTGTAAAAAGCTGAAAGTTAGGAATCCATAGCTCCGGTTCCGGAGGGTCCAGAGGATCAGGGTTTGGGGTACCTGTAGTCACTGCTCCGGCATCACTGCAGAACCATACTTGACCCTCTTGGACCAACCCGACGGAGTATGGACCCCCTTGAAAGTTCGGGACTTTTCCCATAGACTCCAATGGCGGCCAATCTCCATTGACCGGCTATGGCGGAAAACCCCCATTGACTTCAACGGCGGCGTCGCCCCGTTGAAAGTCTATGGCGGCAGATTCCCATAGCCGCCAACGGCGGCGGTTTGCCATTGAAAGTCTATGGCGGCGGAGCCCGTTGTTTTCAATGGGGATTTAGTGAAAAACCGTGATTTAATTTACAGCGGAGTTTTTTGTATTAAAATAGGAAACGGTTTAAGGTGTATTTGGGTAACTCCGGTTCCGAAGGTCGTAGCAAGTCGCAAATTGGACCATAGGGTGTCCCAGTTCCGGCATTGAGAACTGGGAAGTTTGGACCCGCTGGACCCAACGGAACCGGATATTTTAATATGTTTGTGTTTTATCTTTAATACTGTGTCCCAAAGCAGGGACAAAAACCCAGAGGAAATTCCTTTGCATACCAGGGTAGCATATGGCCAGAGAGGCGACCCAATGTCTAGAATTTAAGTGCTGTTCAAAGGAGTTTATCACCTACACTGTTTACAGGAGGGCGGAGGTGACTCAAACCAGAGCAGGCTATAAGTGTCCCATTTCACACCTTACAACAAAGGGTATCCTGCCAGGAATTCCGTTTAGTAGACTGGCTGGCATTCCTGATGCAAATGTGGGGGCTGCAGAAATGAGACCCCAGAGTCCAACTGAGCATGTGCCAACTAGCTGGGGGGCATGTATCAAACTGTGTTCCCATGTTAGTGAGTGGCTAGAGGTAATTGAAAACCAATCACCTGTACTTATTGTTAAGGATAGGGTTACAAAAGGTATATAATCTGTGGTCAACCCTTTATCCTGTGTTCTTCTATACCATCTTGATTGCTGAGAGAAATGCTATGCAATGTCTTCATGCCAGAGGTCTTTCATGTCTTTGGTGTCTTGATGATTATGAAGATTGCTGTATGAACTGCCAGTCCAGATGGGACTGTTTCATCATTCCATTTTAAGTAAGTGTCCATATTTTGCCTGTTATTTGTATATCTGTTGTGTTCACCTTTATCAAGGAATAAATTATATTTTATCATATCTAAGTCTCGTCCCAGTTCAACCAAGTTATATATGTATGTGAGTAGGTCTAATGGCTTTGCATCTCATCCCAGCCTCAGTTTAAAAGCTGTGTTTAAAACAGCATGCAGTGGCTTGAGGATTGGCTTGTGTAATATGAGCTTGAGACAAAAGGTGGCACTGAGTGCTCATTTGCATGTCATTTCCCAGAATCCCTTGCTGCAGTGGAAGCGCTGTATGCTGGGTGACAATGGGGAAAGACAGGGTTGCAGACCTGTCTAAGACATGCAAATGAACATACAGTAATATTTACAGTTGCTATATATATATATTTATTTATTTATTTTTTTTGGGTGTAAATTACAGCCTGTCATAAAGTCACCGTGACAGTTAGTGACACTTGGGTTAGTGGGTTAGTGACACTTGGGTT